>NC_041380.1:331530279-331605672 GCF_002162155.2 Triticum dicoccoides | reverse complement strand
GGGGGGGGGATAGGATTGGTCATCTGTCTCTGAATCCTCCTCCGAGGAGCTATCTGTAACCAGCCAGACATGTGCTTCGTCAGACAACATTGTCTACTCTGAAGACCTTGTTTCCACTCCAGATTTTTCCATGACCATGCCGAATGGCTGATGCACAGGAAGAGTAATTGAATGTACTAAAATTGTTGACAAATTTAACACGTAATAAAAATGATGGCATGATATAATTCACATATAAGATGACTGGCTAACCAGGGTGGCATTGCAAAATTCACATATATGATGCCTGGCTAAACAAGATGGCATTGCATGATTCACATATACGATAAAGAAACTAAACATATGGCATCACACAAAGCATGTCTAAACTAAGTAGATGACATATTTGATGTATAAAGTAAGCAATGCAAGGCACCATATGCATGATATTACCAACATCAGCATGCCAAGTTAGAGCGAAGACCTCAGGGGGTAAATAGGAGCGGTCTTCTCCTTCTGAATCCCCCTCAGAACAATTATCTTCCTCTTGATTACAATCCGAAATGGGTGGGGGGCTGCCTTTTTGCCCACCATGGAGCGACGTCTGCATGAAATTTTATTGCCACGCAAGGCTCGCCTCTTTTGCTCTACATGTTTAGCTCCATTGTGTACAATAACTGACATGCATAGGAATAAAACATAGTGAGATTATGTAAGGAGTGCATGCACAAATCCAGAGTGATGGTAGCAAACTGTGGATAGACCCAAAACCAATGATAGCAGGCAGATAATAGCTTTAGTTAAAAAATACAGATAATGGCTCCTTTAATGTTTGTTTGCACCCAACATGAAACTCATAGTAGACACCCGAGATTAACCAGATAGTAGACAAACAGTACCGATTGCTGCCCCAATATGTACCCGACAACCATTAAAAAAATCAAGTTTCAGCATTAATTTGGACCTGACTCGGAGTCTAATAGGTGAACACGACGATAAAGTAGCATGTCATCATATTAAGTGATGCATAACATAAGCAGACACGGAAGAGTGCGACCTCTCTTGCGGACCCGTGTAGTCCTCAAGGTCATCTGCTCAGTTGATGATGGTAATGCAGTTGTCATGGCTGCCGGCGGCGGGGAAGAAGATCTGAGGCGGCGAAAGACAGTCTGGAGAGCGGAGCCCTGTTGTGGTGAACCCTTCCGTCGTTGGAGCAGATGAGCTGGGGTGGAACACAGCGCAGCAGGAGCAGGACAAACCACACAAGGTTTTCTTTAACACATATCTGTAACAGAAGTAATTGTGTAAGGGATTGTTTGAATTTGATAGGATAGGATAGGAATGCATGTGCAAAATAGAGAATTTAAAAACACAAGATTTCTGCCAATCTGGGTATTTGGTTCACAAGAATTGGAAGATCACACGATGCAAAGAAGCATGGTGAGATTAAGTCAAACCACAAGAAAATGTATGGTTATAATGCTATTATGCTACTATCTCTTAGTCTTGTGCTTCATGAATAGGAATTTGAAAAGGAGGACAAGTGGGAGTTAAAATCCCTATGGTTTTTCTTTCAAGGAGACACTAAAGGAACAAATCCTACAGTTTTTCTCTGCTCCATTCCTTTGAACCAAATGCATGAATAGTAGTACCATAGGAAACTTTCCAATTCCTATGTTTTTCCTTCACTTTTCCTTTCAAGCACTGATGATTCTAGTAGGCAGGCTTGAGCAAAGAAAAGCCTACACTCAAAAAATGTTTTTGTGCTATTTCTACTACTTTGGACCTAGGCCACTGGCCTACTAGCTCAACTCCCAGGCCCATCGACAAATGCACAACTCAAACGCGTAGAGATAAATAATGATGGCGTTCAAGAGAATCCATCACGGATAGCTAAGTTGCCTGGTACTTCATTGCTTGTCATAGAGTAGGATAAAATAATTATATTTCACGTTACAACGTGTGCTCAGTGGACAATATATATAACATGTAGAGTAAAAAGAGATGCAACAAGTGTGCAACCTCTTTGGCGAAGTGTAACAACCACAATGCGGCTATATCTCCCATGTGTCGAGGCACGACTTAGAGGCATATCCGCATGGTAGGCTTGTCGCAAGAGGGGTAATCTTCACACATCCCATGTACTGAATAAGAAAGGGATAAAGAGTTGGCTTACAATTGCCACTTCACACAAATACAAGTTAAACATACATCATCCAGAGTACAAACAAGGTCCGACTACGAAACCAAAATAAAAGAAGACAACCCCAATTGCTAGATCCCCGATCATCCCAACTGGGCTCCACTACTGATCAACAGGAAACGAAACAACACAACGAACACGATCTTCATTGAGCTC
This sequence comes from Triticum dicoccoides, assembly GCF_002162155.2. Lineage (NCBI taxonomy): Eukaryota > Viridiplantae > Streptophyta > Magnoliopsida > Poales > Poaceae > Triticum > Triticum dicoccoides. The sequence continues at coordinate 331,603,334 of NC_041380.1, read as the reverse complement.
CCACTTGAGCTTAGTTGCGTCATCTACATTGGTATCATCGGCACCTCCAACTGTTTGGAAGTATCCGTGAGCCACGAGGACTCAGCAATCTCACACCCACGAGATCAAGACTATTTAAGCTTATGGGTAGGAAAGAGGCAGTGAGGTGGAGCTGCAGCAAGCACTAAGCATATATGGTGGCTAACTTACGCAAATAAGAGCGAGAAGAGAAGCAACACAACGGTCGAGAAGATAGAAATGATCAAGAAGTGAGCCTGAAACTACTTATGTTCAAGCATAACACAAGAACCGTGTTCACTTCCCAGACTCCGCCGGAAAGAGACCATCATAGCTAAACACGCGGTTGTTTCATTTTAATTAAGTTAAGTGTCAAGTTTTCTACAACCGGATATTAACAAATTCCCATCTGCCCATACCGCGGCACGGCTTTCGAAAGTTCAAAACCCTGCAGGGGTGTCCCAACTTAGCCCATCACAAGCTCTCACGGTCAACAGAGGATATTCCTTCTCCCAGGAAGACTCAACCAGACTCTGAGTCTCGGTTACAAGACATTTCGACAATGGCAAAATAAGACTAGCAAGACCGCCCGATGCGCCGACATCCCGATAGGAGCTGCACATATCTCGTTCTCATGGCAACACCGGATGAGCACTCCGTACAACTAAAACCAGCCCTCAAGTTTCCCCGAGGTGGCGCTGCAAAGGACTATAGTTCGGACCAACACTTAGAGAAGCACTGGCCCGAGGGGGGGGGGTTAAAATAAAGATGACCCTCGGGAGCGCGACTCCCAAGGGAAAAAGGCTTAGGTGGCAAATGTTAAAACCAAAGTTGGGCCTTGCTGGAGGAGTTTTATTCAAAGCGAACTATCAAGGGGTCCCCATAACACCCAACCATGTAAGGAACACAAAATCAAGGCACATAACACCGGTATGATGGAAACTAGGGCGGCAAGAGTGGAACAAAACACCAGGCATAAGGCCGAGCCTTCCACCCTTTACCAAGTATATAGATGCATTAAAGTAAACAAGATATAATAACAATATCCCAACAATATCCATGTTCCAACAAGGAACAAACTTCATCTTCACCTGCAACTAGCAACGCTATAAGAGGGGCTGAGCAAAAGCGGTAACATAGCCAAACAATGGTTTGCTAGGAAAGGCGGGTTAGAGGCTTGACATGGCAATATGGGAGGCATGATATAGAAAGTGGTAGGTAGCGCGGCATAGCAATAGAGCGAACAACTAGCAAGCAAAGATAGAAGTAATTTCGAGGGTATGGTCATCTTGCCTGGGATCCCGCAAGGAAGAAGAACGAGTCCATGAAGAAGATAAACGGACGTAGTCGAACGAATCCTCACAACTCCGGAACGGAACCGAAGCTAACAAGAGAAGCAACCCGGAAAGAAGCAAACAACATAGTAAACAACCATCACATAAGCATGGCATGATGCACAACCAAGTATGATGCATGTCCGGTTTTAAAGAGGCATGGCATGGCAAAGTGCACAAAAAAACTACAAATTAAGTGGAGATCAATATGCAACGAGTTGCATATCGACGAAACACCACGTGACTTATTTAGTTCACTCTCATTTATGTACCCAACAATATTAAATGGTCTTAACCATGGAAAGAGGGTGAAGCATATGAAAACTAACTAACTAGGCAAATTTAAATGAGGTCGAAACAACAAACAACAATTCCAGAAAATCCCCATGTGCATATTGTGAATTTGGTACTGTTCTGACCTAAACCATATTTTAGAGTTGTTAAACATGCAAGATGAGTGCACCATGTTAAACTAGGCATTTTTCTACCCCATTTACATATAAAGTTTGTTAAGTTTGGAGCTACGGTTATTTAGTTATGAAATAAATCATTTTAACAAGTTATTTAAGCAAATTTAAACAAACAACACTTTAAACATTTTAAACATGCATGAAAGTTGGAAATTATGAAACTAGACAAGATTTTAAGCATTTTACATATAGAGATCATTTTAATCCGGTGCGGTTGATGAGTTATTAGATGCATGAAGTCTTGGGGGCTTTCTGCAAAACCATTTTACTGGAATAATTAGGAAATTCGTAGATCTGAAAAAAACATGAATGGGCTGAAACAGAGGCCGGCCCAACAATGCACGGGGCAGGGGCTGCTCACCAGTCCTCATGGGCCGGTTGATGAAAGAGGCCCAACAAGGGGCGCAACTGGGTTAGATGCGATCTGGCGTTGGGCCGCCCGATCGCTGGCGCTCCAGACGAACAGGGACGCGGTCAACGGCGATGCGGTCCTTGCTCGGGCACAGGCGTGCGCTCGAGGCAGGTTGCGGATCGACGCAGAGGATGACACAGGCGGAGACGCAGCCGAGGGAACTTGGCGGGGCACCCCAGCGAGGGAGATGTACGACGCGAGCACTCAGGCATGGGGAGGCGACGTGAAACAACGAAGAGGGGCGCGAGGCAGGGGTCCAGGGCGCGTCTCGTTCTCCTTCTCGAAGCAGAGGGTGCAGGGGAAGCAGAGGCCTGCGGCGAGGGAATTAGGCGGGGTGACGGCTCCCGGGCGACGAGGCTCTGCAGAAGGGCAATAGTCATGGCAGGGACTTGAAGCGGGGCTCCCGGCGGTGACGGGGAGGCAGCAGCGGAGGGCGGCAACACCATGCGATGAGCTCGAGAGTTTTGCCATGGCGCCATTGCTCTCCTGTGGACATAGAAAAGAGAGTGACATGGTGAGGGAAGAAGCAGAGACAGAAGCGGCGGGGAGAGAAGAATGGAACGAGGGGAGAAGGAGGAGGACGGGGATAGTGCTCATCTGCTGGTTCGGCAGCGCAGTCGTCTGAGTAGAGGCAGCAGCAAGAGGAGTCGACGCTTGTTGGAGGGGCTCGGGCCACGGAGGAGCTCAGGGTCACGGATGAACTAGTTGCGCTCGAGAGCAGCAGATCGAGCAGGAGGAGCTCGGGAGCAGAGGAGGGGAAGACAAGGAGAATAACGGGCCCGGCCTGGTGGTGAAGGACACCGACGAGCGATGAGGAACGCCGGCGAGCTTGCTTCGGGACGAGGCGGCTGCCATGCCTTTTCCATGGTGGAGCTGGTCGTCGGCAGGCGAGGCCGGACATCGGCCTGGGTCTGGGAGCAAAGGAGGAGTTCGGGCAGAGGAGGCTGGCAGCTGGCGATGCGGGATGCGGAGGCAAACTTGGCGCGTGAGGCGACCTGCGGGTGGAGTTGGTTGGTGGAGATGGACCTCAGTGGGGATTGGCCCACTGGTGAAAACGAGGAAGGAAGGAGGCGCAGGTTGGTGGATTGGCTGGTTGGTGCGAAGGGGATCCCGAGGTGGGAGAAAGATAGTGGCGGCGGCGAAGGATTTGATGGATGGGACAAACTGCCTAGGATCTAGGGTTGGTCTAGTTTATATAGTGAGTGAGTTAGCTTAGGGGCTATCGGATCCCTCCGATCGTAATCGGACGATCGAGATAAAATAGGCTAGGAGAGTCAAAGAACAAACCGATGATATTTTAGGGATGTTCGGGGATGATTCGGACCCATGAGTGACAATTGCCTGATGTCTACTACACAACCTTCTTCTTGTAGACGTTGTTCGGCCTCCAAGTGCAGAGGTTTGTAGGACATCAGCAAATTTCCCTCAAGTGGATGACCTAAGGTTTATCAATCCGTAGGAGGCGTAGGATGAAGATGGTCTCTCTCAAGCGACCCTGCAACCAAATAACAAAGAGTCTCTTGTGTCCCCAACACACCCAATACAATGATAAATTGTATAGGTGCACTAGTTCGGTGAAGAGATGGTGATACAAGTGGTATATGGATAGTAGATATAGGTTTTTGTAATCTGAAAATATAACAACAGCAAGGTAACTAATGATAAAAGTGAGCACAAACAGTATTGCAATGCGTTGAAACAAGGCCTAGGGTTCATACTTTCACTAGTGCAAGTTCTCTCAACAATAATAACATAATTGGATCATATAACTATCCCTCAACATGAAACAAAGAGTCACTCGAAAGTCACTAATAGCGGAGAATGAACGAAGAGATTATGGTAGGGTACGAAACCACCTCAAAGTTATTCTTTCCAATCAATCCGTTGGGCTATTCCTATAAGTGTCACAAACAGCCCTAGAGTTCAACACAAGGAAGACAATCAAATAACACCTCATGTTTCAAATTTGTTACACGACATTTACCATGCGTGCATGCTACGGGACTTGCAAACTTCAACACAAGTATTTCTCAAATTCACAACTACTCAACTAGCACGACTTTGATATTTACCTCCATATCTCAAAACAATCATCAAGCATCAAACTTCTCTTAGTATTCAACACACTCATAAGAAAGTTTTTACTATTCTTGGATGCCTAGAATATTAGGATTATTTAAGCAAATTACCATGCTATTTAAGACTCTCAAAATAATATAAGTGAAGCACTAGAATTCATCTATTTCTTCAAAATAAAACCACCACCGTGCTCTAGAAGATATAAGTGAAGCACTAGAGCAAATGACAAACTACTCCGAAAGATATAAGTGAAGATCAATGAGTAGTCGAATAATTATGCAACTATGTGAACACTCTCTAACATTTAAGAATTTCAGATCTTTATACTTTATTCAAACAGCAAGCAAAATTAAATAAAATAAAATGACGCTCCAAGCAAAACACATATCATGTGGCAAATAAAAATATAGCTCCAAGTAAAGTTACCGATGAACGAAGAAGAAAGAGGGGATGCCTTCCGGGGCATCCCCAAGCTTAGACTTTTGGTTGTCCTTGAATATTACCTTGGGGTTCCTTGGGCATCCCAAGCTTAGGCTCATCCCAAGCTTAGGCTCTTTCCACTCCTTATTCCATAGTCCATCGAATCTTTACCCAAAATTTGAAAACTTCACAACACAAAACTTAAAGTAGAAAACTCGTGAGCTCCGTTAGCAAAAGAAAACAAAACACCACTTCAAGGTACTGTAATGAACTCATTATTTATTTATATTGGTGTTAAACCTATTTTATTCCAACTTCTCTATGGTTTATAAACTATTTTACTAGCCATAGATTCATCAAAATAAGCAAACAACACATGAAAAACAGAATCTGTAAAAAACAGAACAGTCTGTAGTAATCTGGATCAAACGTATACTTATGGAACCCCAAAACTTTTAAAATAAATTTCTGGATGTCAGGAATTTATCTATTAATCATCTTCAAACAAAATTAACTAAATATCACTCTCCAATAAAAAATGGCAGCAATTCTCGTGAGCGCTAAAGTTTCTGTTTTTTACAGCATGATCGCAAAGACTTTCCCCAAGTCTTCCCAACGGTTCTACTTGGCACAAACACTAACTAAAACATAAAAACTCAATCATAACAGAGGCTAGATAAATTATTTATTACTAAACAATAACAAAAAGCAAGAGACAAAAATAAAGTTGGGTTGCCTCCCAACAAGCGCTATCGTTTAACGCCCCTAGCTAGGCATGATGATTTCAATGATGCTCACATAAAAGGTAAGGATTGTAACATAAAGAGAGCATCATGAAGAATATGACTATCACATTTAAGTCTAACCCACTTACCATGCATAGGGATTTTGTTATTAAACAACTTATGGTAATGATAATCAACTAGCATAGGAAGGCAAAACAAGCATAACTTTAAAAATTTAAGCACATAGAGAGGAAACTTGATATTATTGTAATATGTAAAAGCATGTGTTCCTCTCTCAGAATAATTTTCAGTAGCATCATGAATGAATTCAACAATATTACTATCACATAAAGCATTCTTTTCATGATCTACAAGCATAGAAATTTTATTACTCTCCACATAAGCAGAATTCTTCTCATGAATAATAGTGGGAGAAAACTCAACAAAATAATTATCATGTGAGGCATAATCCAATTGAAAACTAAAATCATGATGACAAGTTTCCTGGATATCATTATTCTTTATAGCATACAAGTCACCACAATAATCATCATAGATAGCAACTTTGTTCTCATAATTAATTGGAACCTCTTCCGTAATAGTGGATTCATCACAAAATGAAGTCATGACCTCTCCAAATCCACTTTCATCAATATAATCATCATAAATAGGAGGCATGCTTTCATCATAATAAATTTGCTCATCAAAACTTGGGGGACAAAAAATATCATCTTCATCAAACATAGCTTCCCCAAGCTTGTGGCTTTGCATATCATTAGCATCATGGATATTCAAGGAATTCATACTAACAACATTGCAATCATGCTCATCATTCAAAAATTTAGTGCCAAACATTTTAATGCATTCTTCTTCTAGCAATTGAGCACAATTATCGGAATCCTTATTTTCAGGAAGACGTTATAAAGATGAATCATAAGAGGTACCATTAATTCCATGTTTTGTAGTTTTCTTTTATAAACTAAAATAGTGCTAAAACAAGAAACAAAAAGATTCGATTGCAAGATCTAAAGATATACCTTCAAGCGCTAACCTCCCCGGCAACGGCGCCAGAAAAGAGCTTGATGTCTACTACACAACCTTCTTCTTGTAGACGTTGTTGGGCCTCCAAGTGCAGAGGTTTGTAGGAAAGTAGCAAATTTCCCTCAAGTGGATGACCTAAGGTTTATCAATCCGTAGGAGGCGTAGGATGAAGATGGTCTCTCTCAAGCAACCCTGCAACCAAATAACAAAGAGTCTCTTGTGTCCCCAACACACCCAATACAATGATAAATTGTATAGGTGCACTAGTTTGGCGAAGAGATGGTGATACACGTGGTATATGGATAGTAGATATAGGTTTTTGTAATCTGAAAATATAAAAACAGCAAGGTAACTAATGATAAAAGTGAGCACAAACAGTATTGCAATGCGTTGAAACAAGGCCTAGGGTTCATACTTTCACTAGTGCAAGTTCTCTCAACAATAATAACATAATTGGATCATATAACTATCCCTCAACATGCAACAAAGAGTCACTCCAAAGTCACTAATAGTGGAGAACGAACGAAGAGATTATGGTAGGGTACGAAACCACCTCAAAGTTATTATTTCTAATCAACCCGTTGGACTATTCTTATAAGTGTCACAAACAGCCCTAGAGTTCATACTAGAATAACACCTTAAGACACAAATCAACCAAAACCCTAATGTCACCTAGATACTCCAATGTCACCTCAAGTATCCATGGGTATGATTATACGATATGCATCACACAATCTCAGATTCATCTATTCAACCAACACATAGAACCTCAAAGAGTGCCCCAAAGTTTCTACCGGAGAATCACGACGAAAATGTGTGCCAACCCCTATGCATAGGTTCATGGGCGGAACCCGCAAGTTGATCACCAAAACATACATCAAGTGAATCACGTGATATCCCATTGTCACCACAGATACGCATGGCAAGACATACATCAAGTGTTCTCAAATCTTTAAAGACTCAATCTGATAAGATAACTTCAAAGGGGAAACTCAATCCATTACAAGAGAGTAGAGGGGGGATAAAACATCATGAGATCCAACTATAATAGCAAAGCTCACGATACATCAAGATCGTATCACCTCAAGAACACGAGAGAGAGAGAGAGAGATCAAACACATAGCTACTGGTACATACCATTAGCCCCGAGGGAGGACTACTCCCTCATCGTCATGGAGAGCACCGGGATGATGAAGATGGCCACCGGAGAGGGATTGCCCCCTCCGGCAGGGTGCCGGAACATGTCTAGATTGGCTTTCGGTGGCTACGGAGGCTTGTGGCGGTGGAACTCCCAATCTATTGTGCTCCCCGATCGTTTTAGGGTATATGGATATATATAGGAGGAAGAAGTACGCCAGGGGAGCCATGAGGGGCCCACGAGGGTGGAGGGTGCGCCCCCTACCTCGTGGCTTCCTCGAAGCTCCCTTGACATGGAATCCAAGTCTCCCGGGTTGCTTTCCTTCCAAAAATAAGTTCCGTGAAGTTTCAGGTCAATTCGACTCCGTTTGATTTTCCTTTTTCGCGATACTCTAAAACAAGGAAAAAACAGAATCTGGCACTAGGCTCTGGGTTAATAGGTTAGTCCCAAATATAATATAAAAGTGTATAACAAAGCCCATAAACATCCAACAAAAGATAATATAACATGTAGCAATAAAAAATTACAGATATGTTGGAGACGTATCAGTGCCCGGGTCAGGTCCGGGACAGCTTTCGGACGCGCGCGCGAGGAGGGCCGTGGGGAGACGAGAGAGGTTAGATTGGGCCTGGCGGTAAGTGGTAGTGGGTTGTGCAGAAAGCCTTGGGCTGAGAGAAGAGAAGAGAGAGACCCGGCGGCTGTTTCCGGAGACCGAAAACGTCCGACGTTTGACCGACTATGTTGTTGCTATAGTTATCCGTTGGGGCGTCAAACGAACTCCAAATGCGATGAAACTTGGCAGATGGCCTACCTACAAGATAACAACACCACACGCCAACTTTCAACCCATTCCGAGAACATTTTTTAGCCACTTATAAAATAATATGTCGGAGGTGCCGCGAGCGCGTGCGAGTGTGGTTGGGCTCAGAACGGACAACAGAGAGAACTGGGAGACCCGAACAGATGCAGGTTTTGAAAAACATGCAGATGCAATGCACATGATGACATGGCAAGATGCAACACGCAAACAAATGACAAGGCAACAACATCGAATAACTGGAAGACACCTGGCGCATCGGTCTCGGGGCATCACAACACTCCACCACTACAAGAGGATCTCGTCCCGAGATCTAGGGTGGCACCGGGGGAAACGGAAGAGGAAAGGGAAGAGGTAAAACTAAGTTGCTTCTTTGACAAACGAGTGAAACCACGAACCTTGAGAGGTTGAACAAATTGAAAGAAAGAAAAACAACATAGATGAACAAGTTGAAAACACTCCGTTAGAAAAGAGGGATAAGGAACCTTACTAGAGCCTTGTAGGTTGAAAGACATACGAAAAGGGTTGCAATGGACAAGAAGTACATGCAAGCACTCCGGATGAAAGGAGATGTACAAGGAACGATAAGGATCAATTACGATAGCACTTCGGTTGGAAATGGAAGGCATAGAAAATGAAATTGGCAAAAAGAAAGCACTTGGATGAGACTCCGGTTAGAAGAGGAATTATAGACACAATAGTTCGGTTAAAACTAGATAGAGAAGGAATAAGAATGATATAATTTGGACAGCACTCCGACTGTAAATGGAAGGAATTGAACATGATCTTGACAAGATGAGAGGATACTTGATGAAATCAGCAACACACTGCCTCCGGAACTATTGAAAGAATGGCACAATGTGTAAGAAAGATTTCAGACAGCACTCCGATTGAGAAGGGAGGCAAAAACTAGATAAGATAAGAGAGCTCGAATGAAAAAACGACACTCCGGTTAAATGGATAAACAAAGGAAATAACATGGTCCTCACAATTGTAATGATGAGTGAAAAGAGCAACATCACAATGCCTCCGGGAGAAAGAATGGAAGATAGATCATTGAAATACAAGAATGGAGAAGAAAATGCCAACTTCTGCCACAAATGAGCTTGGAAAGCACCCTTCCGAGAAGGGTATAATGGAGTTGTTGGAAAACCAACAACGAAAGGATAAGCTTGATGTGGGCTTATGGAAAACATCTCAAAATCTTGAGGTGAAAATTCTGCCACTAACGGAAAACAATAGATTGGATTGATATCAACAAGGAGACGAGAAAACTTATTTCACCGGGAGGATAAATGAAGAACTTGGGTCATTTATAAGCACCATAAATAGCAAAAATCCTTAGGGAAAGCTTTAGGTGAAATATAACCCAAGATAACTCCAATGAAGAGATTGGTGGGTTTAAATATCTCATTCTTAACAACTTGCAAATCATGTAACACGAAGGGAAATTGTCAATAATGATAGAACACCACCTGAAAAGATAAGGTAGAAGGAATTGCACTTCAGAATGCAAGATGAAGAATACTTGAGCTCCTTTGAAAAGAATCTTGATGAGCACTTCGAGAAGGAATTAAATCCTTGTTGAACCATCATGTAGAACCTCCATGAAGAACTCCGGTAATAAAAGAATGATCTAAAGAAGTGAAGGATGAAAAGAATAAGACTGAAGCCTAGCAATGATTAGAAGAAGCTTTGAAATGATATAACCGAGAAAACTTGGAACTCAGGAAAAGAATGATGAACAATTAAAATCAACAATTTTGATGAACCTCCGGAATAAGGAATTGAAACAACGGATATAATAGATATGAAAACAAAGGAAGAGAAATCTTTAACAAACCACCGTAAGAATTGAAAAAGAACATAGCAAAGGCACAATTCATCGGGAAGAATTGGAGAATGAATGAAGATACTTGAGGGGATTTGGATATGTGAGAACGAAGAGATCATGAACTGACTAGAGAATACTTGAGCGATGCACCGGTAAGATTGGAGAACGAGAGCTGAAAGCTGGGAATGAATAATTCTGAGATGATGGGCTCTAGAGAATCAAACTGAAAAGACTCTTGAATTGCACCGGATGGGTGAAAATAATTCTCACAATCGAAAATAATTATGAGAGGATGGCATCAAGCTATAACCATGAATCTTTGGAAGAACGGGTAAGATTTTAAGAGGAACTCTCCTTCGGTCTTCAAAATTCAAGAATGACGATGAGAAACACCACCATGAATTTTTGAGACACTCCAGAATAATGTAGAATATAGAGGTTGAATCAACAATGAAAAGAATTTGAAAGATCTTGGAGAAAGATATAAGACTGATGACAATTCGTTCTTACGTCAAACTTTGCAATGAATTTGAGAATAACTCCGGAAAAAATAGAAGAGTCAGGTAAGATCCTGTGAAAAGACCTGTGGGTTAGGGCCCACTCAAAAGAAAACACCATTGAACGTTTTAAAAGTGGGATTGCACCGGTTGATTTAAATGGCTTGAATGAGATAACATCCTCGAAAGAGCTTGAATGGATTAGGAAAGAAAACACACATCTCCTGAGATATCTTCAGCACTCCAGAACAAATGAATAGCGAGAAGTGAATGATTAAGAGGTGGACCGACATGAGAAAGCATTTGAACCGAGGAAAGGATGTTATTGACAAAGCTTGAATTTACTCCACCGGAGAAGAATGAGAACGAAGAATGATGAACTTCAAGCTCTGTTAGTCTTCCTGAGAATCACCAGGTAAGAACTTTGAAGGAAAAGAATGAACAGACCTCACATCGAAAAATATGGATACTTGATTAAGAAATTTTAGTCCTTGAAGAAAAGGGTGGGAGGGAGGGAAAAACAAAGGCAACTTAGGACGGATGAAATAAATAACGTTGAGAAGACTTTGAGTTGATCTTGCGGTTGTGAAAAATGATATGATAAACTTGAAGAGAAACACGCCGGATGAAAAGGATTGACATGACAATCTCGATTATCATGAATGATTAGTATTCACAAAGAAATATGAGAACACCGCTTAGAAAAAGATATGGAATCACACTTGACATAGAAGCAACTCGAATACCACAAACCAAAACAAAAACAAAGGATTTGGCTTGGAGAATAAGCCAGAACAAACATATGATAGATCCCATATCGTATCATGTGTCTGTTGGAAAGATATTCTAGGAGCTACTAGAATTACCACCTATAAACTCCCGAAACTTTTTGGTTATGCAATCAGGTGTTGGGGATACAGGGGAAGCATAATATCTCACCCAAACTAACAATCCCTACATCCAGCTGTATCCATCATTCAACACATAACCAAGAAACCTTCGGAAATCGTTTACCTCAACCTTCGAAAAGTATCCGTTATACGAGTTATGGCAATACTCCCGAACTCCCGCCCCAGTACTGGGTGGCGTCGAGGTTATCTCACCAACAACTGCATAAAAGAGATTTTCGATGTCGGCGAACTCAGGTATTCCAGAACTGCAACGATAAAATTGTGACGACAACACCTCGGAGCTCAACTCCCCGGGACACTGCCACAACCCCTAAATGTCAGGAGGCACCAAGAACAATGTTCTCATCACAAAACCATCGGAACGATTCCAAGATACCCGCATGATCCTAAAAAACGGTGAAATTTGGGGAGACAAAAGTCAAAACTTCTACGTCGGGAGGCCTCACCAGAGCGACGAAGGGACCGAGGAGTAAAAAGAATCCTACTCTCTGATATATATAATCCTAAGACTCAAAACATTTTCTTCTAGACTCCACAACATCAGCGTTTCGATCAAGCAGGGGGCTCCTAAGTCGGGGATGGCTCTGATACCAACTTGTAACACCCACAATGCGGCTATATCTCCCATGTGTCGAGGCATGACTTAGAGGCATAGCCGCATTGTAGGCTTGTCGCAAGAGGGGTAATTTTCACACATCCCATGTACTGAATAAGAAAGGGTAAAGAGTTGGCTTACAATCACCACTTCACACAAATACAAGTTAAACATACATCATCCAGAGTACAACACAAGGTCCGACTACGGAACCAAAATAAAAGAAGACAACCCCAATTGCTAGATCCCCGATCGTCCCAACTGGGCTCCACTACTAATCAACGGGAAACAAAACAACACACCGAACATGATCTTCATTGAGCTCCCACTTGAGCTCAGTTGCATCATCTGCACTGGTATCATCGGCACTTGCAACTATTTGGAAGTATCCGTGAGCTATGAGGACTCAGCAATCTCACACCCGCGAGATCAAGACTATTTAAGCTTATGGGTAGGAAAGAGGTAGTGAGGTGGAGCTGCAGCAAGCACTAAGCATATATGGTGGCTAACTTACGCAAATAAAGGCGAGAAGAGAAGCAACGCGATGGTCGAGAAGCTATAAATGATCAAGAAGTGATCCTGAAACTACTTACGTTCAAGCATAACACAAGAACCGTGTTCACTTCCTGGAATCCGCCGGAAAGAGACCATCACGGCTACACACGCAGTTGTTTCATTTTAATTAAGTTAAGTGCCAATTTTTCTACAACTGTATATTAACAAATTCCCATCTGCCCATAACCGCGAGCACGGCTTTCGAAAGTTCAAAACCCTGCAGGGGTGTCCCAACTTAGCCCATCACAAGCTCTCACGGTCAACGGAGGATATTCCTTCTCCCAGGAAGACCCGATCAGACTCCAAGTCTCGGTTACAAGACATTTTGATAATGGCAAAACAAGACTAGCAATACCGCCCGATGCACCGACATCCCGATAGGAGCTGCACATATCTCGTTCTCAGGGCAACACCGGATGAGCACTCCGTACAACTAAAACCATCCCTCAAGTTTCCTCGAGGTGGTGCTACAAAGGACTCTAGTTTGGACCAACACTTAGAGAAGCACTGGCCCGGGGTGGGGGTTAAAATAAAATGATGCTCGAGAGCACGACTCCCAAGGGAAAAAGGCTTAGGTGGAAAATGTTAAAACCAAACTTGGGCCTTGCTGGAGGAGTTTTATTCAAAGCGAACTGTCAGGGGGTCCCCATAACACCCAACCGTATAAGGAACGCAAAATCAAGGAACATAACACCGGTATGACGGAAACTAGGGCGGCAAGAGTGGAACAAAACACCAGGCATAAGGCCGAGCCTTCCACTCTTTACCAAGTATATAGATGCATTAAAATAAACAAGATATAATAATGATATCCCAAAAATATCCATGTTCCAACAAGGAACAAACTTCATCTTCACCTGCAACTAGCAACACTATAAGAGGGGCTGAGCAAAAGCGGTAACATAGCCAAACAACGGTTTGCTAGGAAATGTGGGTTAGAGGCTTGATATAGCAATATGGGAGGCATGATATAGCAAGTGGTAGGTAGCGCGGCATAGCAATAGAGCGAACAACTAGCAAGCAAAGATAGAAGTGATTTCAAGGGTATGGTCATCTTGCCTAGGATCCCGTAAGGAAGAAGAACGAGTCCATAAAGAAGACAAACAGACGTAGTCGAACGAATCCTCACAACTCCGGAATGGAACCGAAGCTAACGAGAAAAGCAACCCGGAAAGAAGCAAACAACATAGTAAACAACCATCACATAAGAATGGCATGATGCACAACCAATTATGATGCATGTCCGGTTTTAAAGAGCCATGGCATGACAAAGTGCACAAACAAAACTACAAATTAAGTGGAGCTCAATATGCAATGAGTTGCATATTGGCGAAACACCACGTGACTTATTTAGTTCACTCTTGTTTATGTACCAAACAATATTAAATGTTGTTAACCGTGGTAAGAGGGTGAAGCATATGAAAACTAACTAACTAGGCAAATTTAAATGAGGCCGGAACAACAAACAATAATTCCGGAAAATCCCCATGTGCATATTGTACATTTGGCACTATTCTATCCTAAACCATATTTTAAAGTTTTTAAACATGCAAGATGAGTGCACCATGTTAAACTAGGCATTTTTCTACCCCATTTACATATAAAGTTTGTTAAGTTTGGAGCTACGGTTAATTAGTTATGAAATAACTCATTTTAACAAGTTATTTAAGCAAATTTAAACAAACATCACCTTAAACATTTTAGACATGCATGAAAGTTGGAAATTATGAAACTAGACAAGATTCTAAGCATTTTACATAGATAGATCATTTTAATCCGGTGCACGGTTGATGAGTTATTAAATGCATGAAGTCTAGGGGGCTTTGTGCAAAATTATTTTACTAGAATAATTAGGAAATTCGTAGATCTAAAAAAACATGAACGGGCCGAAACAGAGGCCGGCCCAACAATGCACGGGGTGGGGGCTGCTCACCAGGCTTCATGGGCCGGTTGATGAAATAGGCCCAACAAGGGGCGCAGCTGGGTTAGATGCGATCTTGCGCTGGGCCGCCCGGTCGCTGGGGCTCCAGACGAACAGGGACGCGGTCAACGGCGATGCGGTCCTTGCTCGGACACAGGCGTGTGCTCGAGGTAGGGTGCGGCTCGACACAGAGGAGGACGCAGGCGGCGACGCAGCAGAGCGAACTTGGCGGGGCACCCCGGCGAGGGAGATGGACGGCGCGAGCACTCAGGCATGGGGAGGCGACGCGAAACGACGAAGAGGGGTGCAAGGCAGGGGTCCAGGGCGCGTCTCATTCTCCTACTCGAAGCAGAGGGTGCAGGGGAAGCAGTGGCCGGCGGCGAGGGAATTAGGCGGGGCGACGGCTCCCTGGCGACGAGGCTCTGCAGAAGGGAGCAGTCATGGCAGTGACTTGAAGCAGGGCTCCCGGCGGCGACGGGGAGGCAGCAGCGGAGGGCGGCAACACCACGCGATGAGCTTGGGAGTTTTCCCATGGCGCCATTGCTCTCCTGTGGACAGAGAAAAGGGAGTGACGTGGTGAGGGAAGAAGCAGAGACAGAAGCGGCGGGGAGAGAAGAAGGGAACGAGGGGAGAAGGAGGAGGACGGGGATAGTGCTCATATGCTGGTTCGGCAGCGCGGTCGTCGGAGTAGAGGCGGCAACAAGAGGAGTCTACACTTGTTGGAGGGGCTCGGGCCACGGAGGAGCTCGGGGTCGCGGATGAAATGGTTGCGCTCGAGAGTAGCAGATCGAGCCGGAGGAGCTCGGGAGCAGAGAAGGGGAAGATAAGGAGAACAACGGGGCCGACCTGGTGGTGGAGGACGCCGACGAGCGATGAGGAATGCCGGCGAGCTTGCTTCGGGACGAGGCAGCTGCCATGCCTTTTCCACAGTGGAGCTGGTCGCCGGCAGGCGAGGCCGGACAGCGGCCTGGGTCTGGGAGCAAAGGAGGAGTTCGGGCAGAGGTGGCTGGCAGCTGGCGATGCGGGATGCAGAGGCAAACTTGGCGCGCGAGGCGACCTACGGGTGGAGCTGGTTGGTGGAGATGGACCTCAGTGGGGATTGGCCCACTGGTGAAAATGAGGAAGGAAGGAGGCGCATGTTGGTGGATTGGCTGGTTGGTGCGAAGGGGATCCCGAGGTGGGAGAAAGACAACGGCGGCGGTGAAGGATTTGATGGATGGGACAAACTGCCTAGGATCTAGGGTTGGTCTAGTTTATATAGTGAGTGGGTTAGATTAGGGGCTATCGGATCCCTCCGATCGTAATGGGACGATCGAGATAAAATAGGCTAGGAGAGTCAAAGAACAAACCGATGATATTTTAGGGATGTTTGGGGATGATCCGGACCCATCGGTAACGACTACCCGGGTCGGATCCGGGACAACTTCCGGACGCGCGCGCGAGGAGGGCCGCAGGGAGACGAGAGAGGTTAGATTGGGCCTGGCGGTAAGTGGTAGTGGGTTGTGCAGAAAGACTTGGGCTGAGAGAAGAGAAGAGAGAGACCTGGCGGCTATTTTCGGAGACCGAAAACGTCCGACGTTTGACCGACTATATTGTCGCTATAGTTATCCGTTGGGGCGTCAAATGAACTCCGAATGCGATGAAACTTGGCAGACGGTCTACCTACAACATAACAACAGCGCACTCCAACTTTCAACCCATTCCGAGAACATTTTTCGGCCACTTATAAAATAATATTTCGGAGGTGCCGCGGGCGCGTGCGAGTGTGGTTGGGCTCAGAACGGACAATAGAGAGAACTGTGAGACACGGACGGATGCAGATTTTGAAAAACATGCAGATGCAATGCACATGACGACATGGCAAGATGCAACACACAAACAAATGACAAGGCAACAACAGCGAATAACGGGAAGACACCTGGCGCATCGGTCTCGGGGCGTCACATGAAGCCATGTCGATCTCAGCGTGATTGGGTTGGTCGGTGAGGATGCTCTGGCTAACTTGGATGTCGGAGGAGGGGAAGAAGATCTTAGGCATCTGGAGATGGAGCCTAGGGTACTGCTCGGCTGTGATGGAGGGTTTCGTTGTTGGAGCAGCTCCGGTGAGTTACATGACGCCGACGCTGAAGCAGGACAAGAGAGACAGCGTTAACTTGAGTGGAATTCTAATAGCATCTCCAATAGATGACATAAAATACATAACCACAAAGTGCTAGATGTAAAATACATTAGCCGCTCATCTCTAAACTTAACTGTCGAAACTGAATTTAATTGTGAAAACTGAACTTAACTGTCGAAACTGAATTTTGCCGTCGAAACTGAATGCACTAGTAGCAGAAAAACAGTAGCAGCAGCGCATGTGAGAGCTAGGGCAGCTGGTTGGGTAGCAGTTCATCTTCAACCTCCACCCCCTAAGCCGCCAGCCATCACCGGCCAAACCGCCGCCCCCACCGTGCGCGGCCGGCGGTGCGCCGCCCCGCCCGCCCCGAAACCACTCCCCACCACCGGTCCGCCGCCGCCCCGGCCATCCCTCTAGGCCCCCCCGTGCTGAGCTTTTTCTCCTGCAATCCCGACGCCACCGCCCCACCACCGCCGGCGACCATCGCCCCACCCTGAACCCTAAGATAGATAGTGGGGTACCTCTCCGGCGAGCCCCCCTTCCTGCTGCGGCTGGTTCTTCCTTAACTCCGGCGAGCCCCCCCACCCCCTGAAAATCGACTGACCCAAAAGTTGATTCAGTCGACTGAAGTGTAGCCAAATCGGAGCAGCATCGCAAGCAAGAGCAAGAGCGAGAGAAGCAGCGCGAGCAAGAGCAATAGCAAGAGCAGACCAGGCAAGGGACCAAGAGCAAGAGTAGAGAAGCAGCGCAAGCGAGAGCTAAAGCAGCAGCAGCTCCTACAAATGTGGACGTCGCCGCCGAGGGAGCGACACCATGGAAGAAGTGGCCGTCGACACCGCCGTGGATGGAGCCGCACCATGTCGGCTCGGGACCAAGCATCGGCAGCACCGTGAGATCGAATGAAGAAGGAAATGCGGCGATTAGTGTACAACCTCTTTGGTGGCACCGATTAGGCCTCAGCTTCATCCGGGGAAATGGTGATGATGATGCTCTTCCGATGGTGCAGGTGAAGACGTCGGTGTGGGAATGGAGGTGGCGCAAAAGACGAGGGGAATGTCGAGGTAGCTCCTTGGAGGTGGAGGACGGGGTGGCTAAACCGGCGAGACGACGAGATCGATGACGGATCCTCATTCGGTATGGTGGATGAGGGACGTCGAGGTGTTGTTGTGGACGACATCGTCGGGGAAGAGGCTCTAGCTGGGCAGCGGTGAGGTGGCGGACGGAGGAGGGTGGGGTTTCGCAGCTGGAGCAGAGAGGTTATGGCGTCCTGGGATTTGAAATGGCGAAAAGGAGGTGATGGGAGGGGGGAACCATGGCTTAGGGATGCGCTTGTCCGAAATGTGGGGTAAGTCACGAAAGTACCCCCACCGATTTGAGCTAGGCAGTTCTTTCAGTTCAGGGGTATCACATGCATTTCACGTGTTGGGATTTTGCAGGAGGTGGGAGTTTTCCACGCGTTGTAATTTTGGGATAGCAAGGCGCAGGTTGAGATGGAGGGAGTTTTTGGAGCACAACGAGACAAAGATATATCTTAAATATTTCAGGGTAAAAAGGCGCGGGTTGAAGAGGCGGGAGTTTCACAGCACGATAGACAGAGATGCTAGCTTGAAATTTCGGCATAACAAGGCGCGACTTGAAATTTCGGGAGAACAAGCCTAACGTGTACCCCAAAAAAACAATTCACACCTCATCAGTAGAGAGAGCAATGTCCTATTTTACAATATTACTAGAAATGCATTCAAATACAACAACAAAAACTAAAAGAATCGGGACAACAAACATAACGTGTACAGTACCAAAACAATTTGCATTTCCCTCAACAATAAAGAAACAATGTGTGTTGTGTAGCATATGGACTAATTAAATTTGAGTACATTTTCCCTGTTTGAATGGGACTGTACTCGGTTTAGTTATGCAACCATCTAAATATTATCTTCACAACACATGACATGAATATAGGAGAAGTAAATTCCTATATAAATACGAACTACATGTACATACGATCTCAAATTCAAATATATGTATCCATTTTATGTTGAATTGAAATCATAGTACATGTATGCTCTAGCTAGATGTTCGGAATCTAAACCATGTATGATACTATGTACAATGTGTTTAACATGCACAACACACACACAAACATCATTTAGACTGGTAAGGTACACATGCATTGCAAGCATGAGATTTGGCAACCAAATTATGAATAAATACCACATTATAGCATGTAAGCTTTTGAGTCATATATGCATGATGTAGATGTTTGCTTAATTCTTATAGTTCATTTCATTCAAAATCATCTAGTTTTTATAAGAAAGCTAATCTATTTTAAGATTCATGGAATTGTGCGTTGTAAAGCATAAAGTAAAAACAAATGATGGCAAATCATGTATAAAAACATTTGGGCAATTCTGATACAGAAGATTCTAGAACAAAGAA
The DNA here is from genome assembly GCF_002162155.2 of Triticum dicoccoides. Taxonomy (NCBI): domain Eukaryota; kingdom Viridiplantae; phylum Streptophyta; class Magnoliopsida; order Poales; family Poaceae; genus Triticum; species Triticum dicoccoides. The sequence goes on along the minus strand of NC_041380.1, from coordinate 331,584,033 downwards.
GAAGTGCTTGTGCTTTGAGGTTTGTGCATTATGCTTAAGTTCAACCATGGAGTCTTCTAGATTGTACACGTGGCAAAATCTGGTGGAATCTAGATGATATCCAACAGCCAATAGTGCTCAAATTTGCCATCTCTGCACCATCGGATTGGCTTCATCCAACAACCATCTTTCAAAGTTAAAGTTATCCACACACTATATAAAAAATATAAAATATAAAATATAGGGGTATAGATATAGATATGTGATGCGAAAGCCAACCATCATCTCCAGTTAGAATAGTGTGTCCATGCACGGATGCAATGTGGCCAAACGATGTCTGCCATCGTATCTCAAATTCAAGCAGTCTGACCTTGTTCAATGTGTATACGGTACAACATGCTCGTTTCCAAACCACACCACACATATCTCAGTTATATTCATGCATGCATGGGTTTCAAACATCATGATATCTTATTCAAATATTTGAATTCAACTTTACATTGATTATGACCTCACCTAGGCTTTTACACCCACACAGTCATCTTCTGTTTATAATTTGTACTACTAACTTTCTCTATGCATGCATGCACACACTCTACCAGTTGGCATTATCCATCGCACACATGCAATCTTTTTCTTCAGGTCGGTCTCCCATGCATGCACACACACACCTCCCCCTCTCCATCACACCGGGCATTCTTTATCTCTCACGTGCATGCGCAACGATCGATGTTCCTCTAAATGGTTTAAGTTGATGAATTGGTGCTCCTCGTAAAGGATTAGCAATGCTTGGCCCCTAGCTCATTTATTTTTCATGACTCCGCCACTGCGTGCAACAGCGCATGTTCTCGCCCCCTCTCTTTAAATATCAATCTCGCACATGTGCACTCCTTCATAGTCTCCCTCCACTTGGACCCTCACACCATCTTCTAGCCCCCACCAGGTTTTGCCAGATGTACAATCTAGCAGACTCCATGGTTGAGCTTAAGCATAATGCACAAACCTCAATACACAAGTGCTTCTCCTTTGTTCTAGAATCTTTCGTATCATAACTGCCCAAACTTTTTTTCTAGTTGAATTGCCATTATTTGTTTTTTACTTTATGCTTTACAACACAATTCCATGAATCATAAAATAGATTAAGGGCTTCTTTGATTCAAATGATTCTCAAAGGAATTTTGGAGGATTCTAATCCTTAGGAATTTTTCCTATCTTGGTCATTTGATTCGAAGGATTGTGAACCATAGGATTTTTCCCATAGGATTCATTTGCACTAGATTTCATAGGAAACATCCCATCCACTCAAACTTGTTTGAAAGAATCCTGTGTTTTTTCTATGCACAATTAGACACTCGTACAATCCTATAGGATTCAAGACAACATTCCACTCAAATCCCATGTTTTTCCTATTCCCGCGTTTTGGAAATCCTACGAATCAAAGAGGCCCTAGCTTTTTTATAAAAACTAATTGATTTTGAATGAGTTGAACTATAAGAATTAAACGAATGTCTACATCAGGCATATATGACTCAAAGCTTACATGCTATAGTGTGGTATTTATTCATAATTTGGTTGCCAAATCTGATGCGTGCAATGCACGTGTACCTTACTAGTACTTCGAGTATGTGCGAAACACGTAAATTAGAATTCCAATGGCACGCTACATAGTGTCTCTCTTACAGTTCATGAAGCCACGTGGCACATGTGGAGGCGTTGTTGCAACCTCCTTGTGTGGATTGATCACAGTGATGTGCTGCTGGTTCCAGAAGAATGTACTCATCCTCTCTAAGGCACACTAGCGGTACATGCACAAAGCAAAGATGTGAACGCACACCACACATGCACTCATTCCCTCGCACGCACACGCGGGTACATGGGGGACGCATTTTTTACGAAGATCCACCCCATGTGATACTTTGACGCGTGTAAAGTCCTTCACTTCATTGATGGTCAATTAATACAACACATGCAAATTGAGTGGACGTGAGGGAGGAAGGAAGACATTACTACTCCACTGCGTGCATGCGAGTAGTTAAATCATGGGTTGCTGTCGGATGTGGGGTTCTGGCAAACCCTTAAGGTTCGAACACTGCGGTGCGCACGAAGTCTCTCCCTCCTACCGATCTACGCTCTAGCTCGCTAAGATCTTGCGGACGAACTCGACGAACTCACAACACAGAAAGACACGGGGTTTATACTGGTTCGGGCCACCATTGTGGTGTAATACCCTACTCCAGTGTGGTGGTGGTGGATTGCCTCTTGGGCTGGTGATGAACAGTACAAGGGAAGAATAGCCTCCTGAGGTTGGGGTGTTCTTGTGCGTATGAACTTGTGGTGTGTAGATTCCCTTAAGCTAAGATGAGATGCCATCCCCCCACTATGGTGGTGGCTAGTCCTATTTATAGAGGCCCTGGTCCTCTTCCCAAATATTGAGCAGGAAGGGAGCCAACAATGGCAGGCTAATTTGAAGGGGGACAACTAGTACAAGCTATCATGACAAAAGGTAGTCTGCGCCTATGAAAGGCTCTGGGGTGACGCCGTATTGGGCTCCACGATGACCTCCGTCTTGCAGTCCATGGTCTCGGTCTTGTTGCACCGAAATGGCAACCCTTGCCTGATGCCTCAGTACTCCGCGGCTACGCTTGCCCCCTTTGCACCAAAGAGGAAACAAGGATGATGTGTGCGCCGGCGCCCGCCTGGTGTCGATCGTCATGGCTCACGTCAAGAGAGCCTCGTGGGGTTTGCCTCGCCTTGATATCTCCTCCCCCGTGAGCCTGCCTGACTAGGCCGCTCGGGAGGAGGTCTTGCGTCGTCCACCTCGCGAGGCTTGGCCCCTCGCGAGGGTCTTGGTGCCTTGTTGATGAAGATGGGTCGTACGGCCTGCTGCTTGGCCACGCCGCGGGCCGCAGGCAGGCAAGTCTGGGGAGCCCCGTTCCCAGAATGCCGACAATAGCCCCCGGGCCCAAGGTGCGCTCGGGCTTGGCTTCGCGGTGAAGCCAAGGGTCAAGTTCGGAGCACCGCGGGCCCCAAAAGCCTGCGGCCTCGGTCGACGCGTGGCGGTTGATTGGACGTGGGCGTCTCCTCTTCCCCATGCTGCCTCGGCAACTGCTTGACCTGACAAAAGACTGGCGCGGGCGGCACTTGCCTTCATTGCTTCTTCCTTGCCTCACTCTAGATCCCCTTCCCACTCTTCGCCGCCGCTACCTACAGATCTACTCCGGCCTTGCTCTGCATCTGCCGCCCATGGCGCCGCGCAAGGTCAAGACTTCCTCGGCTCCGGCTTGGTACGAGCCCGCTCTTGAGGCGCCCACTGTCAGGAGAAGAGCCTTGCCTCCGTGCTCCTGCTGACGGCGGGAGAGAGCAACGAGTGGGGGAAGACGAAGCTCCGGCTTGCCTCCGATGAGCCGGAGCCTGAGGGGAGAACCTTCTTTCCCTTCTTTTCGAGCAGCATTGCCGTCAAGTTGGTTCCTCCCTTCTCTGATTTCTTTTATGAAGTCCTCGACCACCATGGGCTGTAAGCATTGCATCTCCATCCCAACTCTGTCCTCCTCCTGTCCATCTTTGCCTACTACTGTGAGGCGTACCTGGGCGTGATGCCGTCCGTGGCGCTCCTGCGCCATTTCTTCTTCCTCCGCGTCAGCGAGGGTCACATATCTGGATGCGCCAACTTCATTGCGTCTGGCAAGGCCAACTCGATCTCGAGCACCAGGAAGAGGGCCGACAACATTCGATCCAAATGGGTCATGGTGGATGCCAAGCTCGCCCATCTGCGCCTGGTGTTGCCGATGGAGGCGCCCCGGCAAGGCAAGGAGTGGCGCAGGGCGGAGCTTGTCAATGAGTGGGCATCGTCAGTGTTGGGGCACATGATGACTGACCTGAAGCCGGGCAATGCGAGGGCGGCCAAAATAACGAGACTGATGCTCCTGACGGAGTTCTTGACGCTGCGGGTTGCCCCACTCCAGGCGCGCATGCCCCTTCTGGGAGCATGAAGGAGGGGAAAACAAGGCCCGCCTGAGGCCGGGGGACCTGCCTGACGATGAACTGGACGCCGTCCTGCGTCTCATAGTCGGAGACAACCAGGAGTACCCGCCTAGCGCCTTCATTCCCCTGTTTCAACGCAGGGACCGGGAGGAATTCGTCGCCTCCAGGCCGACTTTTGATGCGCGCGGGCTGGTGCCGCCGGTGTTTTCGGGAGCTCCTACGGCGCAGAAACCGGTGGAGGTGTCTTCTGGCGAGTCTTGCAGAGAGGGGGAAGAGGAGGTGGACTCGGAGGAGACCCAGGAAGAGGTGGGGGAGACCTCCCCTATGAGCAAGGACGAGATTCTCCGCGCCCTTCCTGATGATGCCAAGGCCGACGCCTACCAAGGAGGGAAGGAGCAACCCCTTGTGCCGACAAAGGGTAGGTCGTCGCTGGTGGATCGTGGTGCCGCCTACACCCCAACACCTCCTGGGGCTGGATCCGGTTCTGCCTCTGCACCGCTTGGTGCCGCTGGAGCCTGAACGCCTGCCCCTCAGGCCCCAATGCTGTCAGGCCTCAAGCTTTACAAGAGGAAGGTGGAGTACTTCGCGGTGGACCGGTAGGCGTCTCGAGCTTCGCTTTATCCCTGCTGGTACTTATTATTTCCTGACGCTCGCCTTTGGTTGATCAGGCCGACATCTTCGGCGAAGAAGAGGAAGGAGGGTACGGCAGCTGTGCCTCCCTTCGCAGAGCAAGGAGGCAACATCGCCCGTGTCTCCCCAGCCCGGTCGCCCTTGCGGGGCGAAGAGGAACATCACCGCATGGAATCAGCCCCCATAGCCCCGCTGGCTCCGGAAGTGCCGGTGCTTGGCGCGGCTGACGAGGTCCCAGCTACTCCAGGGCCCGCGGTCTCCCAAGCCCTGGTGATGGTGTCGCTTCATCCTACTGTTGCACCTCCACTCCTTGGTTCTTCTGCTCCTGCTGCCGTCTTGGAGTGTGCCCTTTCAGAGATGACCCAACTACACGCAGATCTCCTGAGCGCTGACCCACGCCTGGTGGCCGGGCGTCTAGAGTTGGCATCTGGCTGGCTTCATTCTGACCTGGCGGTACGTGCGGCGCTGGGCCAGGATGTTGCGGCTTCCGAGAGGGAGAAGAAAGGAGCCGCCAGCACTGCAGCCGATCGTGAGGCGGCGCTAAAAGACGCCAAGGCCGCCCGTGACCGCTGCCAAGTGCTGGAGGGCGAGTAGCAGAGCCTGCGCGACAAGCACGCCGAAGAGGTACACCGCCGCCAAGCAGAAGAGAGGGAGATGAAGGCCCGGGAGGAAGCCGTCAAGAACCATGATGTTGAGCTAGCGGAGCTGGGGAAGAAGCAGGCTGCCGAGCGCAACCGGTTGGAAGAGTTTGAGCAGAAGATGGGGGCGAGGGAGGCCGATCTTGAAGCCAAGGCGCGAGTCCTAGCTGAAGACCGTGTGGCCTTCGCTGATCTTGAGAAGAGATCTCGCAAGGCGCTGAGGACGCTCTACGAGCATGGCCTGTAGAAGCCGCTGGACACTAACGAGGACGGCCCCACCCAGCTGCTTCCTCTCGTGGTGAAGGTGCTTGAGGAGGTCGTTGAGGGCCTCGGTCCCATGGCGGAGGCGGAAGCTCACATTCTGTCTTCAACCGCACTGACTCGCGTCCTCAGCTATCTGCACCTGTGCGACCCCAACGCCCGCCTTGACTAGCTGCTAGAGCCTTCGGCTGAAGACCTCTGCGAAGCCGCCGCCGCAGCTGTTCATGGTCAAGTGGAGGCTTTGCTGGGGAAGTTCTGCGGCTTTGTCTCCGATCCTCTGTCTGGCGATGTCGCGGATCCTGCGGCTGGTGGTGAAGGTGAGAGCATCGTTGCCCATGGGGGAGCACCTTCCGCAGGCGACGGCGACATCCCGGGGTGACCTGCGGCTATTCCTCTCGTTTCATTCCTGCGACACACATCAGGCCTCGTGGAGGCGTTTAGACTTTTCATTTGGTATTTTAGAACAATATGCTTGTAATATTTGCTTCGAGATTTTGCGTTTTCCTTCCTATTTTCTTTGTTCTGCGTTGACAGAGCCCGGCCCCGCGCATACCTCAACCGCCATTGGGCCGACCGGAGACCAGGACAGTTCAAGGAGTGAGGGGCTACGTGACCAGTTAGGCTCCTGAGTCGCGATGCTCACGAGTCCCCCGCCTTGACATGCGAACAACATATAGGGAGAGTTCGTGAGGATAGATTAATATTCTACGTCGGCAGAGCCCGGCCCCGCGCATACCTCAACCGCCATTGGGCCGACCGGAGACCAGGACGGACCAAGGAGTGAGGGGCTACGTGGCCAGTTAGGCTCCTGAGTCGCGATGCTCAGGAGTCTCGCTTGACGTTCAAACAATTTCCATACCTACCCTCGCTGAGGCCTCGGGAGGGGCGCGCGACGCCCAGGTCCGGGGGTCCTGGTTGGGTGGCGTGCGCTTGGGTGTGACCCGAGCGCAACCCCTGTGCCTAGCCCCCTCGCGTGACTCTCCCGAGGGGAGGCGTCGTGGTGAGGCTGGGCGCTGAGCTCTGGGCTCCCTGAGGTTGGTGCGACTGTGGGGTCGCCCTCAATTGTTTATCACCAACGCGGAGCATAGTGCTTCCGCTTGTGCATGGACCTAGCCGCTCCTCGGCAGTGTCGACAGCCAGCGCGGAGCATGGACCTTCCACTTGGGCGTGGGATGCCCCCCCCCCTCCAGGAGGAGCCCTCGGGGTGTGTACAGCCCCGCCCTGACACGTGGCTTGCACGGCAGGGCTGCGAGGTGTATCCAACCACTCGTGAGCCAGCGCGGGACTCACGAGGCCCTACCTCAAGGCAGGTTGTGCCTGGTCTTGAGTCTTGGCAACTGTATGTCCCTGCAAGGCGGTTAGATGCAAGCACTCTATGTCCTCAGGTCCCGGCCCTCGAGCAAGCTCAGCCGCCGCTGGTATGCCAGGTCGCGATGCCGTGGTCAAAGCCAGGGGGTGTGGGCTGGAGAGCCAGTAAGAGCTCCTGAGTCGCGATGCTCAGGAGCCCCCCTTTTAACGTTTAAGCGGGTTGCATGGGATAAACAGACCCGCGGCGGGCGACAACCGAGCAGGCGATAGCCATCGGCAGGTTAAGCATGAAGAGAATATCAACTGGGATAAATGCAGGAAGATACATGCCACTAGGTCTGGCCCGAGCGGCTTAGGGATGATGCAGCCTGAGGGCGCCCCCAGCAAGGTAAGATAAATACATAGCAAAAGGGATATATGCCACAGGGACGGACCCGTGTGGCCTAGGAATAATGCAGCCCGAGGGGCGCTCCCAGCTTAAATGAACTTGGAAGATGTCACCTGGTTCTGTAGACGAAGCATAGTTGGTGCAGCTGAAGCCACGCATTGATGGAATGGCTCCTCATGAGCCACCGGGACCCTGAGACTCGGGAGGCTCTGGGGGCTCGGGAGGTTCCCTGAAGACCGTCGCCATCTCCTACAGAACGGCATGGAACCTGGCCTCCTGAGCCGCCAGGACTTGCCGCATGTTGCGCTGATAGGCCGACGCCATGCTCGACAAGCCGAAGGGCATGCGAACGTAGCTGTGTGGTGGACCCTCACAGCAGCCCGCACGTGATGGCCAGAAGGGTTCCTGAGATGCGGCCCTATTGAGCCCTGGGCATCGATGCAGACGCGCAGCTCAGCACCCTCACCTGGATGGTGAGCCGCACTCCGTGAGCGGCTATCGCCGCGCATGGCTCTTGCGTCTTGTAGCTCTTGGGTGGTCTCGGTGATGAACTCCTGAGCGGTGGGCACTCCTTGCCCTGTGCTCTCCTGAGGAAAGTGTGCCGTGAAGCACGCTTCCAAGTAGTTCCCAAGCGCCTCCCTCGTGAGGCTGACAAGGTCCGAGGCTCTCCAGAAGAGAGCCCCCGAGTCCTGCCTGAGGAGGGCGCCCGGGTGCGCTTTCCTATGCGGTGGAGGGTGGTGCCCCTGGAGCAGGCGCTAATCCTGACGAGGCTCCTGACGCGATGCCATCTTCTTGGGGTCCTGCGCGGTGCGACAGCTTCCTCTTGGGGATGGTCTTCGGAGGGCCTTCACTTCTGCTATCAGGGTTGTCGATTGCTGCGGCTTGGAAGGCGCACTCAAGGGAGCACACCGCATCCCTTTCTTCACACGGGACCGTGATGATTCCCCCACTTCCTGGCATCTTGACAACATTGTAGCCGTGGTGAGTGACTGCCATGAACTTGGCCAGGGCTGGATACCCGAGGATGGCATTGTACGGCAGGCGGATGTGCGTGACGTCAAAGTCGATGAGCTTGGTGCGGTAGTTCTTGCACTCGCCGAAGGTGATGGGCAGGCGGACTTGCCCTATCGGTGTGGTGGAACCTTCAGTCACTCCTGAGAAAGGCTTGGTTGGCTGGAGCTGCTCATAGGGCACTTGGAGGTTCTCGAACGTGTCGACGTATAGTACGTTGAGCCCTACGCCGCCGTCGATGAGAGTCTTGGTGACTTGCACATTGCTGATGACTGGGGAGCACATCATAGGGAGTGCGCCAGCGGTGGCTGCGCACTTGAGCTGGTCTACCGAGTCGAAGGTGATGGCGCATTGGGACCACCTGAGCGGGCGCGTGGCCTTGAGCTTGGGGAGCGCCGTGTTCACCTCGCGAGCGAACTGTTTGAAGATGCACTGAGAGGCTGGGGCCTGAGCACCGCCCAAGATGCAAGCGATCGCACACGGCTCCTGGAAGCTCCCAGCCCCCTCGTCCTGGTGGTGGTGGTCGTTCCTTCTTGGTGGCGGCAACGGGGGAAGACCGGCGTTGCCCAAGGGGCGATCCTCACGAGGCGGGTCCCTCCAGGCGCCCTCGCGAGGTTGGTCCTGCCAGCAGTCCTCACGAGGCCGGTCGCGCCACTCCTGGCGCAGGCCACGGTCGTCCCAGCGTCCGCCTCCACGTCCTCCTCCATGGTGTAGCCCCAGTCGTTGCGCTCGGGGCGTCGACCGTAGCATCCTTCCCGTATGGCTCTGAGCTCCTGGCAGTCGCTGGTGTTGCGGGTCTTCAGATTGTGGAAGGCGCAGAACGGTCGGCCGTTCTTGGATGACTCGGGCTGATCTCTGCCTCGCTTGGTGTCGGGCTCCGCTGTGATCACTACTGCCTCTTTGCGCTTCACGTCCTTGGCCTTGGCCTTCTTCTCTTCCACTCCTGCAGCTAGCAGCTCAAGGAGAGAGAGGCGCCCCTCCTCAGCTCTTGCGCACTTGGTCGCCAGGTTGAACAGCTCCAGAGATGTGCAGAGCTCCTCGTGGATAGCAAGCTCTTCCTTCATCTTGACGTCACAGACGCCGTCTGAGAACATGGAGATGATGGCTTCATCCGTGACCTTGGGGATCTTGAGGCGGGTGTTGTTGAAGCGCTGGATGTACTTCTAGAGGGTCTCTCCTGGCTGTTGCTTGATGCGGCGTAGATCGCCCGCGGCCGGTGGGCGGTCGCGAGTGCCCTGGAAGTTGGCGACGAAGCGGTCGCGCATCTCGTCCCAGGAGGAGATCAAGCCGTGCTGCAGGTTCAGGAGCCAAGAGCGGGCCCCATCCCTGAGAGCCATGGGAAACCAGTTCGCCATGACTTTTTCATCGTTGTTGGCCGCTTCGATGCTCAACTCATAGAGCTGCAGGAACTCTGCGGGGTTGGCGGTGCCGTCGTATCGAGCAGGTAGATCTGGCTTGAACTTGCCTGGCCAGGCGACGCTACGCAGTTCAGGGGTGAAGGCGCGGCAGCCAGCCGTGGTCGCTGGGGCCCACTTCTGAGGCGGAGCTTGGTCTTGGCGAGGTCCGCGCTGCACCACTACAGGCGGCACGCGGTCTTGATGAGGTGGCGCGGGGAGCACCGGTGCAGCTTCTCGCGGCCGCGGGATTTCTTGGCAGCTTCTTTCTTCACACGTGGGCGCCGGGCGCGGTGGATCACGCCGCGGAGGCGCGTGCCTTGGTGCCAAGGCACCGTCTTGGGGTCGAGGCGGTGGAGGCATGCCATGAGCCCCGTCGCCCGCGGCTGGTTGAGGGGGAGGCAGAGAGTGGGACGGCGTCGGAGAGCCCCCTGCGGCACGGACGAGCTCGGCGACGCGGTCGAGCCACTCCTCATAGAGGTCATCGATGGGGCGGTAACGCAGGAGCTCGTTTGCCGCGATGAGCGTGGCCCGTGCCTCCATGGGAGCACAGTGCGCGTGAGACGAAGAACCAGCAGGGGTGAGTGATGGAGTAGTGGTGCGGCCGTCCTGCCGCACTGAAGGATGCAGCGAGGGTGCCTGCTGCTCGTTCCCCATCGGGCTGGTGGCAGCGTTGGCGGCGGGGGATGGAGAGCGACGAAGTGGCCCGCCGACGGGAGCCGTCTGAGCGATGCGGGCGGCGAGGGCAGCCCGACACTCAGCTCGAGCACGGCGAGCGTCCGCCATGGAGACGACGGAGCGACGGAGCGACGAACCTTCGAAGGGAAACTACGGCGCACCCCTACCTGGCGCGCCAAATGTCGGATGTGGGGTTCCAACAAACCCTTAGGTTCGAACGTTGGGGTGCGCGCGAAGTCTCTCCCTCCTACCGGACTACGCTCTAGCTCGCTAAGATATTGCGGATGAACTCGACGAACTCACAACACAGAAAGACACGGGGTTTATACTGGTTCAGGCCACCGTTGTGGTGTAATGCCCTACTCCAGTGTGGTGGTGGTGGATTGCCTCTTGGGATGATGATGAACAATATAAGGGAAGAACAACCTCCTGAGGTTGGGGTGTTCTTGTGCGTATGAACTTGTGGTGTGTAGATTCCCTTAAGCTAAGATGAGATGCCATCCCCCCACTATGGTGGTAGCTACTCCTATTTATAGAGGCCCTGGTCCTCTTCCCAAATATTGAGCGGGAAGGGAGCCAACAATGGCGGGATAATTTGAAGGGGGACAGCTAGTACAAGCTATCCTGACAAAAGGTAGTGTGCGCCTGTGAAAGGATCTGGGGTGACGCCGTCTTGGGCTCCACGATGACCTCCGTCTTGCAGTCCATGGTCTTGGTCTTGTTGCACCGAAATGGCAATCCCTGCCTGATGCCTCGATACTCCACGGCTGCGCTTGCCCCCTTTGCACCAAAGAGGAAACAAGGACGTTGTGTGCGCTGGCGCCCGCCTGGTGTCGATCGTCATGGCTCACGTCACGAGAGCCTTGTGAGGTTTTCCCCGCCTTGATATCTCCGCCCCCCGTGAGCCCGCCTGACTAGGCCGCTCGGGAGGAGGTCTTGCGTCGTCCACCTCGCGAGGCTTGGCCCCTCGCGATTGTCTTGGGTGCCTTGTTGGTGAAGATGGGCCGTACGGCCTGCTGCTTGGTGATACGTCTCCAACGTATCTATAATTTTTGATTGTTCCATGCTATTATATTATCAACTTTGGATGTTTATGGGCTTTATTACGCACTTTTATATTATTTTTGGGACTAATCTATTAACCCAGAGCCCAGTGCCATTTTCTGTTTTTTCCTTGTTTTAGAATATCGCAGAAAAGGAAAATCAAACGGAGTCGAATTGACCTGAAACTTCACGGAACTTATTTTTGGATCAGAAGAAGCCCAAAAGACTTGGAGTGCACGTCAGGGGATCAACGAGGAGGCCATGAGGCAGGGGGCGCGCCCTCCACCCTCGTGGGCCCCTCGTGCCCCCTGACACACTTCTTCCTCCTATATATCTCCATATACCCTAAAACGACCGGGGAGCGCAATACATCAGGAGTTCCACCGCCAGAAGCCTCCGTAGCCACCGAAAGCCAATCTACACCCGTTCCGACACCCTGCCGGAGGGGGCAATCCCTCTCCTGTGGCCATCTTCATCATCCCGGTGCTCTCCATGACGAGGAGGGAGTAGTTCTCCCTCGGGGCTGAGGGTATGTAGCAGTAGCTATGTGTTTGATCTCTCTCTCTCTCTCTCTCGTGTTCTTGAGGTGATACGATCTTGATGTATCACGAGCTTTGCTATTATAGTTGGATCTTATGATGTTTTCTTCCCCCTCTACTCTCTTGTAATGGATTGAGTTTCCCTTTTGAAGTTATCTTATCGGATTGAGTCTTTAAAGATTTGAGAACACTTGATGTATGTCTTGCCGTGCGTATCTGTGGTGACAATGGGATATCACGCGATTCACTTGATGTATGTTTTGGTGATCAACTTGCGGGTTCTGCCCATGAACCTATGCATAGGGGTTGGCATACGTTTTCGTCGTGATTCTCCGTTAGAAACTTTGGGGCACTCTTTGAGGTTCCATGTGTTGGTTGAATAGATGAATATGAGATTGTGTGATGCATATCGTATAATCATACCCACGGATACTTGAGGTGACATTGGAGTATCTAGGTGACATTAGGGTTTTGGTTGATTTGTGTCTTAAGGTGTTATTCTAGTACGAACTCTAGGGCTGTTTGTGACACTTATAGGAATAGCCCAACGGATTGATTGGAAAGAATAACTTTGAGTTGGTTTCGTACCCTACCATAATCTCTTCGTTTTCTCTCCGCTATTAGTGACTTTGGAGTGACTCTTTGTTGCATGTTGAGGGATAGTTATGTGATCCAATTATGTTATTATTGTTGAGAGGACTTGCACTAGTGAAAGTATGAACCCTAGGCCTTGTTTCCTAGCATTGCAATACCGTTTACGCTCACTTTTATCATTCGTTACCTTGCTGTTTTTATATTTTCACATTACAAAAACTATTATCTCCTATCCATATACCACTTGTATCATCATCTCTTCGCCGGACTAGTGCACCTATACAATTTACCATTGTATTGGGTGTGTTGGGGACACAAGAGACTCTTTGTTATTTGGTTGCAGGGTTGCTTGAGAGAGACCATCTTCATCCTATGCCTCCTACGAATTGATAAACCTTAGGTCATCCACTTGAGGGAAATTTGCTACTGTCCTACAAACCTCTGCACTTGGAGGCCCAACAACGTCTACAAGAAGAAGGTTGTGTAGTAGACATCAAGCTCTTTTCTGGCGCCGTTGCCGGGGAGGTTAGCGCTTGAAGGTATATCTTTATATCTTGCAATCGAGTCTTTTAGTTTCTTGTTTTATCACTAGTTTAGTTTATAAAAGAAAATTACAAAAAAATGGAATTGAGTTTGTCTCATACGCTTCATCTTTTTAATATCTTTCGTGAGTATGATGGAAAGGAAAATTGTGCCAAAGTATTAGAAGAAGAATGCATTAAAATGTTTGGCACTAAATATTTGAATGATGAGCATGATTGTTGTTATTAGTATGAACTCCTTGAATATCCATAGTATTAATGATGATTGCACTAGTTATGATGAAAATGTCTCCTATAAACATGTCAATTTTTGTGGAGTGCATTGGGTTTGCAAGAACACACCAAATAAGGAAGATAGATATTGCAAGAGGCATAAGTATTTAGAAACTAAATTGTTGCAAGAAAGTCTTGATGATTGTGCTGAAAAATTCAATGTTTTCGTGCCCCTTGTGAACTGTGCAATGAACATGGTCATTTAAATCTCCAATGCAAATTGTTTCATGACCGAATCGTATCCAAAAATTGTGATAATTTGATTACCCTTGAGCATCATAAAGAGCTTAGTATTATTTTGGGGTATGAGGAAATGAAACGTATAACTGAGGGTATTCCAAAGTTTAATCTTGATAGATTTCTTGATTTTGATCTAGAGAAGATTTATATGTATTGTGCAGTGAATTGCATTGAAAATCCTTATATTGCCAATTACACAAAGAAAAGAAAACAAATAGAAGATGAAGAGAATACTAATGAAAGGGAAGAGACTTCCCAATACCCTCCTATTATTTCTTATGATGAATCGGGTAACGAGGAGGAGCCTCGTATTCAACCAATCTCATTAATAAGGAGCTCCAAAAATAGGATTGAACGCACACATGATGTGGTGAAGAAGAAGAAAAGAAAAAGGAAGAGAGGTAAAAAGATATCTCTTCCAAATAATGCAGCTCCTATAACTATTGTGCCTCATGAAAATATAATTGTGGAAGATAATGATACTTCTTATGATCTTGAAAATCTTTTTGGCACTTGCTTGGAAGAATATGATAATTGCTATACTATTGGTGCTATCTATACTATTAATGATGAGAGTGATTATGCTTATGATATGAAAATGCCCTAGCTTGGGGATGCTATGTTTGATGAAGATGATGTTTTTGAGAATATATTTGCTGCAATTAATGTTTGTCCCAAGCTTGGGGATGCTACGCTTAATGAAGATGATATTTTTAGTCTCCCAAGTTTTGATATGCAAATTTATAATGATGATAGCATGCCTCCTACTTATGATAATTATTGTGATGATACATATGCTATAAAAAGTAGTGATGATTATATTTATAAAACTTGTCATGATTATGATTACCCTTTTTCTGAACATTACTCTTTTTATATGGAAACAATTTATACTATTCTAGTCTCTTATGATACTCCCACTATTCCGAATGAGAAGAATCTTGCTTATGTGGAGAGTAATAAAATTTCTATGCTTGTAGATCATGAAAAGAATGATTTAGGTGCTGGTTATATTGTTGAATTCATTCATGATGCTACTGAAAATTATTATGAGGGAGGAACATATGCTTGTAGGAATTGCAATAATATCAAGTTTCCTCTCTATGTGCTTAAAGTTTTAAAGTTATGCTTGTTTTACCTTCCTATGCAAGTTTATTCTTGTTCCCACAAGTTGTTTGCTCGCAAAATCCCTATGCATAGGAAGTGGGTTATACTTAAATGTGCTAGTAATATTCTTCATGATGCTCTCTTTATGTTTCAATTCTTATCCTTTATGTGAGCATCATTGAAATCATCATGCCTAGCCAGGGGCGTTAAACGATAGCACTTGTTGGGAGGCAACCCAACTTTGTTTTTGTTCCTTGCTTTTTGTTCCAGATTAGAAATAAATAATTCATCTATCCTCTGTTATGATTGAGTTTTTATGTTTTATTTAGTGGTTGTGCCAAGTAGAACCGTCGGGAAGACTTGGGGAAAGTCTTGTTGATCATGCTGTAAAAAACAGAAACTTTAGCGCTTAGGAGAATTGCTGCCATTTTTTATTGGAGAGTGCTATTTAGTTAATTCTTTTTGAAGATGATTAATAGATAAATTCCTCACGTCCAGCAATTTATTTGAGAATTTTATGAGTTCCAGAAGTATACGTTTGATCCAGATTACTAAAGACTGTTCTGTTTTTAACAGATTCTGTTTTCGTCTGTTGTTTGCTTATTTCAATGAATCTATGGCTAGTAAAAGAGTTTATAAACCATAGAGAAGTTGGAATACAGTAGGTTTAACACCAATATAAATAAATAATGAGTTAATTACAGTACCTAAGTGGTGATTTATTTTCTTATACTAACGGAGCTTACGAGTTTTCTGTTAAGTTTTGTGTTGTGAAGTTTTCAAGTTTTGGGTAAAGATTCGATGGACTATGGAATAAGGAGTGGCAAGAGCCTAAGCTTGGGGATGCCCAAGGCACCCCAAGGTAATATTCAAGCACAACCAAAAGCCTAAGGTTGGGGATGCCCCGGAAGGCATCCCCTCTTTCGTCTACTTCCATCGGTAACTTTACTTGGAGCTATATTTTTATTCACCACATGATATGTGTTTTGCTTGGAGCGTCATTTTATTTTATTTAGTTTTGCTTGCTGCTTGAATAAAATACCAAGATCTGAAATTATTAAATGTTAGAGAGTCTTCACATGGTTGCATAATCATTCGACTACTCATTGATCTTCACTTATATCTTTCGGAGTAGTTTTTCATTTGCTCTAGTGCTTCACTTATATCTTTTTAGAGCATGGTGGTGGTTTTATTTTATAGAAATAGATGAAATCTCATTCTTCACTTATATTATTTTGAGAGTCCTAAATAGCATGGTAATTTTCTTTGGTTATGAAACTAGTCCTAATATGATGGGCATCCAAGAGGGATATAATAAAAACTTTCATATGAAGTGCATTGAATACTAAGAGAAGTTTGATACTTGATAATTGTTTTGAGATATGGAGACGGTGATATTAGAGTCATGCTAGTTGAGTAGTTGTGAATTTGAGAAATACTTGTGTTGAAGTTTGTGATTCCCGTAGCATGCACGTATGGTGAACCGTTATGTGATGAAGTCGGAGCATGATGTATTTATTGATTGTCCTCCTTATGAGTGGTGGTCGGGGACGAGCGATGGTATTTTCCTACCAATCTATCCCCTAGGAGCATGCGTGTAGTAATTAGTTTCGATAACTAATAGATTTTTGCAATAAGTATGTGAGTTCTTTCTGACTAATGTTGAGTCCATGGATTATACGCACTCTCACCCTTCCATCATTGCTAGCCTCTCTAGTAACGAGCAACTTTCGCCAGTACCATAAACCCACCATATAATTTCCTCAAAACAGTCACCATACCTACCTATTATGGCATTTCCATAGCCATTCCGAGATATATTGCCATGCAACTTTCCACCGTTCCGTTATTATGACACGCTTCATCATTGTCATATTGTTATGCATGATCATGTAGTTGACATTGTATTTTTGGCAAAGCCACCATTCATAATTCTTTCATACATGTCACTCATGAGTCATTGCACATCCCGGTACACCGTCGGAGGCATTCATATAGAGTCATATCTTGTTCTAAGTATCGAGTTGTAATTCTTGAGTTGTAAGTAAATAAAAGTGTGATGATCATCATTATTTGAGGATTGTCCCAGTGAGGAAAGGATGATGGAGACTATGATTCCCCCACAAGTCGAGATGAGACTCTGGACGAAAAAAAGAGGCCAAAGAAGCCCAAAAAATAGAGGCCATAAAAAAGAGAAGGCCCAAATAAAAAAATAAAAATGAGAGAAAAAGAGAGAAGGGGCAATGCTACTATCCTTTTACCACACTTGTGCTTCAAAGTAGCACCATGATCTTCATGATAGAGAGTCTCCTATGTTTTCACTTTCATATACTAGTGGGAATCTTTCATTATAGAACTTGGCTTGTATATTCCAATGATGGGCTTCCTCAAAATTCCCTAGGTCTTCGTGAGCAAGCGAGTTGGATGCACACCCACTAGTTTCTTTTGTTGAGCTTTCATACATTTATAGCTCTAGTGCATCCATTGCATGGCAATCCCTACTCACTCACATTGATATCTATTGATGGGCATCTCCATAGCCCGTTGATACGCCTAGTTGATGTGAGACTATCTTCCCCTTGTTGTCTTCTCCACAACCACCATTCTATTCCACCTATAGTGCTATGTCCATGGCTCACGCTCATGTATTGCGTGAAGATTGAAAAAGTTTGAGAACATCAAAAGTATGACACAATTTCTTGGCTTGTCATCTGGGTTGCACATGATTTAAATATTTTGTGTGGTGAAGATAGAGCATAGCCAGACTATATGATTTTGTAGGGATAACTTTCTTTGGCCATGTTATTTGAGAAGACATGATTACTTGGTTAGTATGCTTGAAGTATTATTATTTTCATGTCAATATTAAACCTTTATCTTGAATCTTATGGATCTGAATATTCTTGCCAAAATGAAGAAGATTACATGGATAAATATGTTAGGTAGCATTCCACATCAAAAATTCTGTTTTTATCATTTACCTACTCGAGGACGAGCATGAATTAAGCTTGGGAATGTTGATACGTCTCTAACATATCTATAATTTTTGATTGTTCCATGCTATTATATTATCAACTTAGGATGTTTATGGGCTTTATTATGCACTTTTATATTATTTTTGGGACTAACCTATTAACCCAGAGCCCAGTGCCAGTTTCTGTTTTTTCCTTGTTTTAGAATATCGTAGAAAAGGAAAATCAAACGAAGTCCAATTGACGTGAAACTTCACGGAACTTATTTTTGGATCAGAAGAAGCCCAGAAGACTTGGAGTGCACGTCAGCGGATCAACAAGGAGGCCATGAGGCAGGGGGCGCACCCTCCATCCTCATGGGCCCCTCGTGCCCCCCTGACGCACTTCTTCCTCCTATATATCTCCATATACCCTAAAACGATCGGGGAGCACAATCGATCGGGAGTTCCACCGCCAGAAGCCTCCGTAGCCACTGAAAACCAATCTAGACCCGTTTCGGCACCCTGCTGGAGGGGGCAATCCCTCTCCGATGGCCATCTTCATCTTCCCGGTGCTGTCCATGACGAGGAGGGAGTAGTTCTCCCTCGGGGCTGAGGGTATGTACCAGTAGCTATGTGTTTGATCTCTCTCTCTCTCTCTCTCTCTCTCTCTCTCTCTCTCTCTCTCTCTCGTGTTCTTGAGGTGATACGATCTTGATGTATCGCGAGCTTTGCTATTATAGTTGAATCTTATGATGTTTTCTTCCCCCTCCACTCTCTTGTAATGGATTGAGTTCCCCCTTTGAAGTTATCTTGTCGGATTGAGTCTTTAAAGATTTGAGAACACTTGATGTATGTCTTGCTGTGCGTATCTGTGGTGACAATGGGATATCACGTGATTCACTTGATGTATGTTTTGGTAATCAACTTGCGGGTTCCGCCCATGAACCTATGCATAGGGGTTGGCACATGTTTTCATCGTGATTCTTCGGTAGAAACTTTTGGGCACTCTTTGAGGTTCTATGTGTTGGTTGAATAGATGAATATGAGATTGTGTGATGCATATCGTATAATCGTACCCACGGATACTTGAGGTGACATTGGAGTATCTAGGTGACATTAGGGTTTTGGTTGATTTGTGTCTTAAGGTGTAATTCTAGTACGAACTCTAGGGCTATTTGTTACACTTATAGGAATAGCCCAACGGATTGATTGGAAAGAATAACTTTGAGGTGGTTTCGTACCCTACCATAATCTCTTCGTTTGCTCTCCGCTATTAGTGACTTTGGAGTGACTCTTTGTTGCATGTTGAGGGATAGTTATGTGATCCAATTATGTTATTATTGTTGAGAGGACTTGCACTAGTGAAAGTATGAACCCTAGGCCTTGTTTCCTAGCATTGCAATACCGTTTATGCTCACTTTTATCATTCGTTACCTTGCTGTTTTTATATTTTCAGATTACAAGAACTATTATCTACTATCCATATAGCACCTGTATCACCATCTCTTCACCGAACTAGTGCACCTATACAATTTACCATTATATTGGGTGTGTTGGGGACACAAGAGACTCTTTGTTATTTGGTTGCAGGGTTGTTTGAGAGAGACCATCTTCATCCTATGCCTCCTACAGATTGATAAACCATAGGTCATCCACTTGAGGGAAATTTGCTACTGTCCCACAAACCTCTGCACTTGGAGGCCCAACAACGTCTACAAGAAGAAGGTTGTGTAGTAGACATCACTTGGCCACACCGGCGACCGCAGGCAGGCAAGTCTAGGGACCCCCGTTCCCAGAACGCAGACAGTAGCCCCCGGGCCCAAGGTGCGCTCGGGCTTGGCTTCGCGGCGAAGCCAAGGGTCAAGTTCGGAGCACCACGGGCCCCAAAGGCCTACGGCCTCGATCGACGCGTGGCGGTTGATTGGACATGGGCGTCTCCGCTTCCCCATGCTCCCCCTGACAAAAGGCTGGCGCGGGCGACACTTGCCTTCATTGCTTCTTCCTTGCCTCGCTCCAGATCCCCTTCCCACTCTTTGCCGCCACTACCTACAGATCTGCTCCGGCCTTGCTCTGCATCTGCCGTCCATGGCGCCGCAGAAGGTCAAGACTTCCTTGGCTCCGGCTTGGTATGAGCCCGCTCTTGAGGCGCCCACTGTCACGGAGAAGAGCCTTGCCTCCGTGCGCCTGCTGACGGCGGGAGAGAGCAACGAGTGGGGGAAGACGGAGCTCCGGCTTGCCTCCGACGAGCCAGAGCCTGAGGGGAGCACCTTCTTTCCCTTCGTTTCGAGCAGCGTTGCCGTCGGGTTGATTCCTCCCTTCTCTGATTTCTTTTATGAAGTCCTCGACCACTATGGGCTGCAAGTGTTGCATCTCCATCCCAACTCTGTCCTTCTCCTGTCCATCTTTGCCTACTACTGTGAGGCGTACCTAGGCGTGATGCCGTCCGTGGCGCTCCTGCGCCATTTCTTCTTCATCCGCGTCAGCGAGGGTCACATCTCTGGATGCGCCAACTTTGTTGCGTCCGGCAAGGCTAACTCGATCTCAAGCATCGGGAAGAGGGCCGACAACATTCAATCCAAATAGGTCATGGTGGACGCCAAGCTCGCCCATCCGCGCCTGGTGTTGCCGACGGAGGTGCCCCGGCAAGGCAAGGAGTGGCCCAGGGCGGAGCTTGTCGACGAGCGGGCATCATCAGTGTTGGGGCAGATGACGACTGACCTGAAGCCGAGCAATGCGAGGGCGGCCAAAATAACGGGAGCAATGCTCTTGAGGGAGTTCTTGACGCTGCGGGTTGCCCCACTCCAGGCGCGCGCGCGCCCCTTCTGGGAGCTTGAAGCAGGGGAAAACAAGGCCCGCCTGAGGCCGGGGGACCTGCCTCACGACGAACTGGACGCCGTCCCGCGTCTCATAGTCAGAGACAACCAGGAGTACCCGCCTAGCGCCTTCATTCCCCTGTTTCAACGCATGGACCGGGAGGAATTCATCGCCTCTAGGCCGACTTTTGATGCGCGCGGGCTGGTGCCGCCGGTGTTTTCGGGAGCTCCTACGGCGCAGAAACCGGTGGAGGTGTCTTCTGGCGAGTCTCGCGGAGAGGGGGAAGCGGAGATGGACTCAGAGGAGACCCCAAAAGAGGTGGGGGAGACCTCCCCTCCGAGCAAGGCCGAGATTCTCCGCGCCCTTCCTGATGATGCCTAGGCCGACGCCTACCAAGGAGGGAAGGAGCAACCCCTCGACCCGACGAAGGGTAGGTCGTCGCTGGTGGACCGTGGTGCCGCCTCCACCCCAACACCTCCTAGGGCTGGATCCGGTTCTGCCTCCGCACCGCATGGCGCCGCCGGAGCCCGAACGCCTGCTCCTCAGGCCCCAATGCTGTCAGGCCTCAAGCTTCACAAGCGGAAGGTGGAGTACTTCGCGGTGGACCGGTAGGTGTCTCGAGCTTCGCTTTATCCCTGCTGGTACTTGTTATTTCCTGACGCTTGCCTTTGGTTGATCAGGTCGTCATCTTTGGTGAAGAAGAGGAAGGAGGGTACGGCGGCTGTGCCTCCCTCCGCAGAGCAAGGAGGCAACATCACCCGTGTCTCCCCAGACCTGTCGCCCTTGCGGGGCCAAGAGGAACATCGTCGCGTGGAATCAACCCCCATAGCCCCGCTGGCTCCGGAAGTGCCGGTGCTTGGCGCGGCTGACGAGGTCCCAGCTGCTCCGGGGCCCGCGGTCGCCTAAGCCCTAGTGATGGCGTCGCTTCCTCCTACTACTGCACCTCCACTCCTTGGTTCTTCTGCTCCTACTGCCGTCTTGGAGCGTGCCCTTTCAGAGATGACCCAACTATAGGCGGATCTCCTGAGCGCTGATCCGCGCCTGGTGGCCGGGTGTCTGGAGTTGGCCTCCGGTTGGCTTCATTCTGACCTGGCGGTATGCGCAGCGCTGGGCGAGGCTGTTGTGGCTTCCGAGAGGGAGAAGCAAGGAGCCACCGGCGCTGCAGCCGATCATGAGGCGACGCTGAAAGATGCCAAGGCTGCTCGTGACCGCTGCCAAGTGCTGGACGGCGAGTTGCAGAGCCTGCGCGACAAGCACGCTGAAGAGGTACGTCGCCGCCAAGCAGAGGAGAAGGAGATGAAGGCCCGGCAGGAAGCCATCAAGAACCGTGATGCTGAGCTGGCGGAGCTGGGGAAGAAGCAGGCTGTCGAGCGTAACCGGTTGGAAGAGTTGGAGTAGAAGATGGGGGCGAGGGAGGACGATCTTGACGCCAAGGCGCGAGTCCTGGCCGAAGACCGTGTGGCCTTCGCCGATCTCGAGAAGAGATCTCGCAAGGCCCTGAGCACGCTCTATGAGCATGGCTTGGAGAAGCCACTGGACACTGACGAGGACGGCCCCGCCCAGCTGTTTCCTCTCGTGGTGAAGGCGCTTGAGGAGGTCATTGAGGTCCTCGGTCCCATGGCGGAGGCAGAAGCTCACATTCTGTCTTCAGCCGCACTGACTCGCGTCCTCAGCCATGTGCACCTCCGCGACCCCAATGCCCACCTTGACGAGCTGCTGGAGCCTGTGGCTGAAGACCTTTGTGAAGCCGCCGCCGCAGCTGTTCAAGGTCAAGTGGAGGCTTTGCTGGGGAAGTTCCGCGGCTTTGTCTCCGATCCTCTGTCTGGCGATGCCGCGGATCCGGCGGCTGGTGGTGAAGGTGAGAACATCGTCGCCCACGGGGGAGCACCTTCCGCAGGCGACAGCGACATCCAGGGGTGACCTGTGGCTATTCCTCTCGTTTCATTCCTGCGACATACATCAGGCCTCATGGAGGCGTTTAGACTTTTCATTTGGTATTGTGAGAACAATATGCTTGTAGTATTTGCTTCGAGATTTTGCGTTTTCCTTCCTATTTGCTTTGTTCTGTGTCGGCAGAGCGCGGCCCCGCGCATACCTCAACCGCCATTGGGCCGACCGGAGACCAGGACGATCCAAGGAGTGAGGGGCTACGTGACCATTTAGGCTCCCGAGTCACGATGCTCAGGAGTCCCCCTTGACGTGCGAACAACATATAGGGAGAGTTCGTTAAGTTAGATGTTTTCTCAAAAATGCCATTAGACATTGTTATTTTCACGTCAAACCCGTTGACCATGTTATACGTATGACAAAAATAATCCAATTCTCACAATGATAAGTGTGGCCCCGCTTGTTAGGAGTAACCAAGCGAATAATTTTACAGGAAAATAAGAATGCTGTTGGGATCAAGTAGGCCCCACACTTTATTTTACTGTAGTGAGATAGAGGGAGAGTTGGCATGTTGGTCCATCAGTATTTATGTCATTATAAAATGGCCAAAGAGACTTGAGTCACAATAGTGGTGTCCAACACAACACACCCTCGAATAAAACTAAGCACCCTGAAATTCTTTGACAACTAAACTGTTGGCTATATGATGTTGGCCATATATATTGTATGTATATAATGTGAAGAAACGAGTGGTAGTACTATAGCAACTAAAAGATGAGTTGTAAGAAATACTAGCATGTAGTACGTACTGAAGAGTTAAAGTAACAAGAAGGAACATAACATAGTTCTGCTGGGGGCTCAGCACAACACACCCCTCAAATAAAACTAAGCACACCTGAAATTAAACTAAGCAACTAATCCGGTATACACTGCATTAGAACCACCATGAGCAACGACACTGCCACCTTACTCGGACTCCTCGTCCACGTGATCAACTTCGTCCTTGTCCCTCTTCCTCTTGGGCGATACTTCTTTGCTTGAACCGCACACTTGGCTCTTGCTATTCATCCAACCCTTGTAGATATTGAAACAAAGGTAGCCATCCATTGCAGCGTAGTGGATGTGGTCTATATCTAGTACATTCCACTCCCATGCATGACGAAACTTGAACGGAGGTTTCTTCAGTGTACTGTACGAAGGATGAACCATGGATCCTGCCAGGGTCAGCATTAAAGGCTGATCACGGGAGGGCACTAGCCCTTCCTTCTGGAGGTCAAAGGGGTTGCCTACAATGAGGCCTATCTAACCCAGGATTTCCTTGTTGTTCCTAAAGTCTACAGTAATGAATTTGACTCGGCCGCTCTTGAGGAACTTCTTAAATTCCTCGCACTCAACGTCGGCATGTCATATGTGGTAGACCAAGCATAAGTCATGCACACAAACCTGGATCACAGCGGGCTTCTTCTTCTCTGCCTCCTTTAGATTCTTCTCACTTCCCAGGACTGTGGTGTACTCAACATCGAGCCCAGCGACAGTTTTCGAACATGCGTTTGAAGCGACCAAGGCATCCTTTCACCGTTGTGGAAGAACGGATTTAGATGACGTCGAACTCATCACCGGTTACGGTTCTAACCTTGTACTCACCGCCGATCATGGAGATTTGGGATGCCATGGATTTGGGAGGAGGGTTAGGATTAGTGGAACTGCCGTAATGTGAAAGGATGGGACGACTAGGGGCGAACCGCTGTAATGTTAAAGGATGTCCGAGGACGAGTACGAGCGAGAACTGCCAGCGGTTTTTGTAAAAATGCTGAGTGGGGCGTGCGAATGGTAGGGTAGTGGCTTGCCTGGTGGATAAATGGATTCATGCACAGTACTATGGGGGCCCAATTAGATGTCATGTCTACTCGACGCCCAATTAAATGGCTTTCGATGTCATGTCAAGCATCGGGAAAATTATAGGTGATATGAAGCTTTCCGTTCTCCCATGATACGGGCTTCCGAGAGCCCTTGGATCTGAGATCGAACGGTTGCATGGCGTGATTCTAGACCTATGGGTGAATATCCTATCCTAGAGGATTATTCTGCAAATTTTCAGCAACTTAGCATGCGACCGTTCGATCTCAGATCCAAGGGCTGCCAGCAGCCCGTATCATGGTCGCGCCTACCACGACCGTCGCCTCGCTCGTGCGGTCGCGCCCTTGGAGATTTAACATGGTGCGTTAGGCTATCTGATCTTGGCATGTCATACATAGTCATCACTTAGTCACTCATACAACAAGGTTAGCTATAAGGTTGGCTATAAGAGTATTTTTTTACTTCTCTCTATCTCTTTCTTCGTAGTATTTATTCATTTTCCAAGGAGTGACCTCTTCCAATGAAATGGTAGTCTCAAGTCATTAAAAGCATGCACACCCCACATCTCTTATTGGTTGATATGTCAAGAAACAAGAAATGATGTATGCATCGCGCCTAAGTGTTTTGGGATTATTTGGTTTTCGTAAGATGACTTGCACACCTAGACGGAGGGAGTAATTAACTTGCCACATCAGACTTTATGCCTATGTGGCAGGCTTAGCACTTGTATGAGCAAGTACAATAGTGGGCTATAAGCCTGCTTACATGGCATTTTTGCATATGTGGAGGAAAGAGGCAAGGAAAAAGTGGAGGAGTGGGCTCTCATGCAAGAGCCAGCCTCTACATGGTGGAGCATTGGGAGAGGCACCTGTATACCATGGAGGTGGTCAGGAATCAGGAGACTCATGCCGGGGTTAGCGTCGCAGTTAAAATGACAAAAATGGCAAGTCAAATCATGGGGCCCCACCTGTCCAGCAGTAACTCGCTGTCAAATCACACAGCCCTACGTTTGCAGCAGCCTAGTCCCTCATCTTCTCGCGTCTCTATCGAACCAACTAGGCAGAACTGCCCCGCCCTCGACTTTTAAATAGTACAATATACTAATTTTGTATCCATGGATTTCTCCATGGAGCAAAGCCTCAAGAAAATGGAGGTACACATGTATGGAGTATACAGCACGCCCGTCGCGTTAGCGTCCACCCCAGGCGGTCGGTCGGTCTGGGGTGCCGCTCTCCGAATGGAACACGCGTCATATTGCGTTTGCACGCACATGTGGAACCGCAATCGAGAACCGACCATAGGCACACTCCTCGGCCCCGCAAGTCGGGTGTGTTAATAGAAGAGAGAGACGATCGATAGTACTAGAGAAGTGTTGTATAGACGTTGGTGCCTAGACGATCCCTGCATGATACAGAAGATCAGTTCATCCATGCATTTGACCAGACTCCAACAGACACGCCTGGATTGTCTATCGTCTACATATCATGCAGGCTGTGTTGTACAGGGCTGTAGTTCTGATGAGAAATCTAAAAAGGTTTCTTGTCATCTCGCAATATTAGGTGTCATGTGCTTCGGATCACTGCGAGGGTTAAACAACGAGAACTGAGTTCCTCCAAGGCGCTGATCATTGGGGGACACATGGATGAAGACTACTTGGCTGCCATCTAGGTCAAGACGACTATGTTAATTAGGACATCTATCGATGGACCCCTTTTCTACGAGTTTATCTTTAATTTGAGCTTTGATCCTCGTCTAGTTTGTCCGTCGGGATTCATGTCGTCTCCTTTGGGCAGTGAGGTTATGGTTTCTTGTCATGTGGCATTTTTTCGTGTTATATAATATAATCCGATGCTTCAGATCAAAATGACGACAACTGCGCCTCCGGGGCACGTGCATGAAGACTTCTCGACAGTCATTGACGAGGTTAAGCCGACTCCGGTAGACAAAAGAAAACCAGTACTCCACTATATAGGCAGGAGCCTTCACGCTTGCTTGCTAGTGTTGCTCTTTTCACACTGTCTCGTCCTCTCCAGATCTAAACACGACAGCGGCGGCCACACTCTCTCTCTCTCCCTGCTCACCACTGGTCACAGATCCAGCCGGATCCTCTCCACTGGGGAAGGTGAGAAGGTGCATCATTCAGGCGGTCATCATCGGCGACGGCTCTTACCCACTGCCGGTGCGTCCCAATCAGTGTGCCTTGTCGTTCTCTCCCAAGCACTGCTGGCTAGGGAGGGCCTCCGACCCCTTCTTCCTCGCTGCCGTAGTGCGGGCAGATCCGGCCTCCCGCCGGCCACCTAGCGACATCCCGGTGACCCTCAGGTATAACTTCCTTCGAAACCGGCCTTTCTCTACTTCCCGAGCTCCCGACGTCGCTGCATTTGTATATTTTACTATTTCCTAGGCCCCCTCGTAGATAGGATCGATCGGCTATTCGAAAGCCACCTAAATTTTGACTGTTAAGAGGGAAAAGTAGTTCATGCACTCGAATCTAGTACTACTTGGTTCAAACAAGGAAGAAAGGGGGTGGGGTGGGGGAAGATCTGTTACCTGAATCTAGGACTTGGTCGAAAGAGGAAATAATGGGGGCGAAAAGTAGCAGAGACTGGCTATCCAACTGGTCTCTTGGTCTAATAGGGAAATAAAGGGGAACGTAGTACAAACTCAATATAAACCCGATCTATTGGTCGAAAAAGGAAAGAAAGTGGGGACTTGGGGACAAGTCAACAGAGTAAGTCCAGCACTAGATTTTCTAGCCTCACACAGTATAAGGTGGCTATACCGAACAAAAATGGGACCAAACCAGATACCATGTTCTGATGTTTGTTGCCCATAGCCACTCTTATGTAATGCCACTGGTAAAATGTAGCTGTCGCACTGTTAAAAGTAAGGACACGTTAAACCAATGTTGTTTTCAATGTAATGCCTCCAGTAATATGAATCAATGGCACTTTTTTCCATGTCCCGCTAAATTTCCCATTAAGATAAGTTGCTTCTTTTCGTTAGAAATGCAACTGTCCTGGTCCACCTACTCTCCCGTGCCCAAATACCGACTCTGTAGCAGTTGTTAATGTAATGTTGCTGGTAAAATGAAGCAATGGCACCATTAATGTAATGTTGTATTTAACGGTTGTCATAGTTAATCCTAATGCCCACACTAATATCTAGCAATGCTACTTCTTTAGAAATTGCTACTGTCCTTGTAGGATTGCCATTCAGATAAGGAACAGGCTTCTTTTCATTTGATGTATGTTTCATCACTTGTTTGTCACCCTCCTTTCCACCTTTTTTGTGCAAACAGAGACATACATTTCATGCTTGATCTTAGTTGAACTGCACAAATGATATCCAAATTATAGTTGGACATTTCAGGAGCTTCACAACCAACCTTGATGTTGCTTAATTTTGATTGCAACTAATGAAGAAGAAGCTCTATGGGTTTCGTTTTCTGATGGAAATGGAACCGAGGGCTGAAGCCCTTTTCTTAAAAAAATGAAGAAGAAGCTGCTAGCTCATGGGACATTGCTTCATTTTAGGTGAACTGCACCAGAAGGTTCCATGAATTGAATCATCCATGTTGGTGACTGGTGTCATCCCTTCTACGATAGCGTTGATTGCAGATATGGTTCCCATCACGAGGTATGTGGATTTTTGGTCTGACCGTTTGCCAAAGATCCTGCATGCTGAGTCTGCTCTTGTGCTACTATTTTGGCACTGCCATGATAAAGCAGTAATGTTATTATTTTGCACCTTAATATAGTGGCACCATTTATTTGAGGCAATGTTTTGGCACCGCTAGTGCCACTGATTTTTTTATATATCGAAAGAGGGGGTTTCCTCCGATTTCATTAAAGAAAGCCTACCATAGAGAACCATTATCCGACAACATCTTAGTGTAAACGGGTAGTTATGCAAGTACTACTAAACCGGACTGAGTACTAGCAGGAGACAAGTTCGCCACATAAGCTAGGCAGGTAGGGGGACACAGCACTAGCTCGACCAAGTTTGGATTACAACCCAAATGCTACCACAGAAACATCAAGGGGGAAGATAGAGCCAACTTCAGCATCCCAGTCTAAGCACCCCCAGCCTCCATCCTTGCGACGCACGGTACACCTAGTTTGCCACCTGCTCGACCCTAGTGCCACCGATAAAATGAAGTAATAATACAGTTAAAATAGAGTGAGTATCCTTTCTATCATTTTATTTCCAATGTAGATAAAGAAAGTGCTTCTCTTTGTTAGTACATGTTTCATCAACTAGTCCCATTGTTAATTGATAATCCCCAAGTGCAGGGAATCATCATAGCAATTCCCAATGGTGGAAGTGATAAGTATGGAGTGTCGAACCCACAAGGAGCTAAAGGTAAGATCAATATTCTCTCAAACCCTATCTGCCATTGATACGACTCTACGTACACCGAACATTTGCTTCCAACTAGAAACGAGAAATAAAACTACGTTGTGGGTATGAAGAGGATAACTTTGCATGATATCGGAGAGCTAAGACATAAAAGTAGGTGCTGTTATCATAAAGTTAGAATATATTACTAAATATTATAAATAGCGAGTGTGTAATAATGATGGGTCGGTGTGCGGAATTATCCTAGGCAATCGTTAACAAGACCGGTGGTCGTCATTGCAATTTCATATGAGGGAGAGGCATAAGGTAACATACTTTCTCTTCTTGGACCATATGTACTTATGATTGGAACTCTAGCAAGCATCTGCAACTACTAAAGATCATTATGGTAAAACCCAACCATAGAATTAAAGCATCAAGTCCCCTTTATCCCATATGCAACAACCCCTTTACTCGGGTTTATGCTTCTATCACTCAAGCAACCCACCATAAGCGATTCATGAACGTATTGCGACACCCTACAGCGGGAATCCCTCACGCTTGCGCGACACGGAGGGCACAATAGGATAGCACCAGAAAAAACATACAACTCGTACCAATCAAGATCATCAATCAACCCAAAGACAAAGAATATCTACTCAAAACATCATAGGATGGCAACACATCATTGGATCATAATATGTGGCATAAAGCACCATGTTCAAGTAGGGATTACAATGGGGTGCGGGAGAGTGGATCGCGTAAAAGAGATGAGGGTGGTGATGTTGATGAAGACGATCACCGCGGCGATGATTCCCCTCCCGATGGCACTCCGGTGCCATCGAGAGAGAGGAGGAGAGGTTCTCCCCCTTGTGCTTCCTCCTCCATGGCCTCCCCCTGGATGGGGAGAGGTTCCCTCTCTGGTCCTTGGCCTTCATGGTGAAGATGGCCCCTCCGGGATCCTCCTCAATGCCCTCTGGTGATGATGGCCCCCTCCGGCAGGGTGCCAGAGAGGGCCTAGATTGATTTCTTGTGGCTAGAGAGGCTTGCGGCGGTGGAACTTCCGATCTAGGTTATTTTCTGGAGGTTTGGACATTTATAGGAGAGGTTGGCGTCGAGAACAATTTAGGGGGCCCCACGGGAAGTCCACGAGGCACAAGGGCGCGCCCAGGGGGGCGCCCCCACCCTCGTGGGGCCCACGGGACTCCCCTCCGGTAGTTTTTTGTTCTAGTAATTTTTATATTTTTGAGAAAAAACCTCCGTTGATTTTCATCGCATTCCAAGAACTTTTATTCTACACAAAAACAACACCACGGTAGTTCTGCTGAAAACAGCGTCAGTCTTGGTTAGTTCTAATCAAATCATACCAAAATCATATAAAACTATTGTAAACATGGCATGAATACTTCATAAATTATAGATACGTTGGAGACATATCATTAATGTTTAAGCGTTTTTGCAAACTTGGGTGCTTAATTTTAGTTGATCTACACAAAAATAGAGATTGGAATGTCTCTAGGCCCCTCCTTGTACTACCGTTGTACACTAATATTCATCACTGGTAGAAGGTGTATTGGGTAAACTTGGGTCGATTTCCAGTATGAGCCGTACCGTACGAGGTGTCGCAGGGCCCATCTCGCCCTTGCAGCATGGCATACTATGATACTATCACAATATTTTCTTCTATTTATTAGTGTATGTTTCATCAACTAGTACCACTATAATGTAATCACGCTTTTTAATTATCTGTGCAAATAGGGTTATTCAACTGCATTTTGGTGGAACTGCACAAATGTACAGATGGAACCGACATATATGCAGAGTGCGAGGTGCCAAGTAAAAATTACCGACACCAACCCTGCTCCATCTAATCATTGGCATCCACCACCACTAGTGGGATGTGTGGCGCTCACTGTGGATGGAACTTTCTCGGCAGCAAATCCTCTAACAAAATACTAGTAGCTTGGACTTCAAAAAAAATACTAGTAGCTTATATTGGCAGTTTTCTAGGGAGTACTCTTTTCTGAAAGAAGCACCAATCTACTTTTCTTTATTTGTACACAATGTCACATCTTTGACCCAAAGGTCCAGAGCTATTTTAGAGTGATTGGCGTAGTACTCGGAGATTGGTTGTAAGCATGATTTTTATTAGCTATCACACTGATTGTAAGCATGAGCAGATGGAAGATTAGATTAGTGCGAAGCTTACCTTAAACCCTCCGACGCCGTTGAAACGAGGCAAGCGTCGAGAGAACCGTGGAGAACGGCGGGGAAGGGACGTCGCGCCATCCGGCCTCCTCTTGCGGTGGTTGAACGAATACTCATGTGGCTCCGGCTAGCTCTACACCCTCACGAACGGCACACCATACTCGATCGATTCCTTATCCTCTGGGTGCTCGACCTTCGACCTGTATGCCCACCACCTCCGCCTGACTTTCGCCTCGGGCGAATCTGTCTGCTCCATGCCCAGAGGAGATACTCGATGAACTCGAAGGACTGCGGCGTGACTGCCGCCGAGGAGTACATCGCCGCCCCCAGCGCCGCCGTCTCGCTCTTTCGCATACATTGCCACATGGCCCTCACCGTCCTCTAAATCTACCACTCATTGTCAAACCAAGTAAGGATCTCCTTCAACCTGGCTAACTTTGCCTGGTCGCCGCCGGCGATCTGCCTGATTGCTGCTGCATCCTCTCCATAGATGTCCTTTTGAGTGGTCCGGTGCTATATTTGGAAGATGAGAGGAGAGACGGTGGTCTTGCAATAGATAAGAGGGAGAGGCGAGACAGTGGTTTTGGAATGGAGATGATGGAGAGGAGAGGGGGTGGTTTTGCAATGGAGAAGAGGGAGAGGCGAGACGGTGGTTTTGGAATATAGATGATGGAGAGGAGAGGTTTCCCTGCCTTTCGGTCGCTGACAGGTGTGCCCCGTGCTTGTTGGGACCCATGTGTCAGTGTCTCAATGGCAGGATGGGCTATGTCAGGGGATCCTCGTTCGAGGAGAGAGGAGGTGGTTTTGCAATGGAGAAGAGGGAGAGGCGAGATAGTGGTTTTGGAATGGAGATGATGGAGAGGGGAGGAGGTGGTTTTGCAATGGAGAAGAGGGATAGGAGCTTACAGTTGTCATTATTTGCAGGTTGTGAATTGTGTTTTGTGTGTGTATTTTGAGAGTACTTTCAGATATGAATGTCTTTTGAATTTGAGATTTGCAGTATTGAGCATATGAAGTATTTTATGAATTCTAGAGATCTATTTTTTGCCCTTAAAAAAATGTAGTTTCATAGGAGCATAAAAGTGCAGACAATGTGATTCTCAGAGAAGAAACTGCAAGTTTCAGTTTCAGATAAGAAACTGCAAGTTCAGTTTTAGATAAGAAACTGCAACTTTCAGAGGCAGAGTATTTATATTAACATGGCCTTTTCAAACAGGGTTAACATAATGTTGGAAGTTTTATTCATGGTCGAAAATGGAACTACCAGCCAGTTAACATCATGCTGATCAACATTCATGCATAGCACATCTTCATATGATGCACAGTCAAAAAGGTATGCTATTTTCAAAATGCCCACACAATGTCGAGTGTGCGAAAAACAGAGAAAATGAGGCACAGAGTTTTGGCAAGTGTTGGACGTGGTGTGCATAGATGACAATGGGGACCCACATGTCAATAATGGAAGAGGCAAAAAATTTGGAAATATTTTCCCTGCATCAGGTGGAATCGAACCCGGGCGGAAGAGTTGTCGCCTGTCGGGTAGTGTCACTTGGCCACTGGGCTAGTTCAGTACTTTCATTACAAATAGGGCACTGCCTCAGGTGGTCCGATCTCCTCCTGCGCCTTTGTGCGCTCGCCGCGGCACCACTGTCTGCCGTTGTGAACATGCTGAACAAACGAGAGGAATCCGGAGAGGACTATACGTGGAGAGGCGGACAGTCAGGACCCACCAGGTCTATGGCCGCACGCAAGCAAGTGCCTCATAGAAAAAATACTTCCTCCTAATGTTATACCGACGTTGGAGCCCACGGCTTTGTTAACATAGTTACATTTTTAGGTACTTCAATGTAGTTACTATAGTAGATAAATTCATAACGAAGCCGGGGAGCTGGCAGGTATTATTTATTATCACTGGGGCAGCAAGTATCAGCTCGGTTTTGGGCTGCCCCGTCTAGGCTTTCTTTTTTGACATGCGCAGCCCACGACATGCCGGTTTGTATTTTTTTGAGGGCCGTCATGTATCGATCGGCCTATGGACCTCCCATCCGAGGTTTTATTTTTCCTAAAACATCGGCAGCCCAATTTATGTATTTTTTTTTGAAGAAAAAGCAGAGGTCGGTTCTATTTTTCTATATAAGAATAGGAACGCCTGGTCGAACTTATGTTTCACTTCTAACTATATTATATATTAAAATTATTTTATATGTTATTATATATTATTGTTATTGTCATCATGTATTTAACAGATACTTACATATGTAAGAAAACAATATCCCACATCTTATTAACTTGTAAAAATAATTTCTTGACAATAAAATCCTGGATTTTTTTGGCAACGAAAATCCTGGTGATTGTGTACAAAAGCTTGGTAAGATTTAAGGACCAATGTAACAATAAATCACTTATTATTTAAATATATTTATAACAAAATGCTCAGCCCTTGTTTATTTTTTGATAACATTGCTGCGCCGAGCCCAACATTATAATTAGAATCATCCCAGCAAAATCGTGTATATCGAGAAAGTGCAAATGTCCTGTAATTTTTCAGGAAAAAAATAAATGGGCCGCATGGACACTACATTATTTGTTCACCCAGCCCAGCAAATGGACTGTAATTCTAAAAAAAAAGAGATCAAATTGACTGTAAATTCTAAAAAAATGGGTTGAATACGTGCCACATTTTTGAACGCTGAAATGTGGGCCAATAGTTCGAAGCCAACGCAAGTCGTTGTCAATTTAGTTAACAAATGGTTCTGACATCGTTAGCCGTTGGATTTACATCCAACGAGCGGCATCCATCTTCAATCTCTCGTCTTCTTCCTCCAGCGCCGCCAGGACCATCTGCTCCCGCCTCCTGCTGCTATCAGCTCTGCTTAGCACGCTTTGCTGTGAAGCGCTACCCCACCGTTGGCCAGGCCATCCCTCTACCCCTCCACACCTCCTGTTCTTCTCCACCGACTGCCGAACCACACCGCACCAGAACCAGTTAACCCTCGTACACCTCCCCGTCTGCGACTCTACTCTCGCGTCTTCCCATCTCCGGCTCGTTGCTGTCCGGGGCCTCGCCATCGTCCACCACATTGGATGTGCTTGGTGCAGAGTGGTCAACGTGGTCAACGAGCGACATCCATCGGAAGTAGACTGTGCGTGGAGAGGCTGACAACCGGGTCCACGGTCGCACGCAAGGAAATGCCTCCTTATTACCCGCAAAATAATGATTCCTCCACCTGACAGCTGGGACCTACCGGAAGGGCCTTTGTATTTCAAGAAAAAACATTCCCCCCGCTGACAGGTCAGACCCACCAGCTATATCTTCGCACGCAAGGAAGTGACTCCTTATTACGCACAAAAAAATGAATACCCCCTGCTAGCTGGGACCCACCATAGTGGGAGGTTGACTTGTGGGCCCACTAAGTTGACAGGGACAGAGGGCTTTGTCAACTTAGTCAATATGAACGATTCTAGCTCCAATGACCGTACGATGTCTATCCAACAGCCCTAGTGCTTCTTCAACCTCTGGTCTTCTTGCTCCAGCCGCCCAAACCAGCGCCGGTCGTGCCGCGTGCTCCTGCCTCCCGTGGCCTGCTGTGATGCCGTGGAGGCCTCACCGCCCCTACTACTCCCACCGCTGGCATGGCCATCCCTCCACTCACCTACGCCCCCTGTTATTCTGCAGCGACGGCAGCCTCACACCACAGCCGAACTAGTGAACCGTCGTACGCCTCTCCGCGTGGGCAACCACTGCCGCGTCTTCCCCGGCTCCGCGTAGTCCCCTTCCTAGGCCTCGCCGTCGTCCACTGCCATGGTGCTCTCGGTGCTGCGTTGTCAACGTGGTCAAGGAACGACTACCATCGGAAGAGTACTGTACGTGGATAGGCTGACAGCTGGGTCCACGGCCGCAGCAAGGAAGTGGCTCCTTATTACGCGGAAAATAATGATTCCTCCACCTGACAGCAGGGACCCACCGGACGGGTGAAAGCACAAGTGCTCCCCGGGTGATTTTGGTAATTAATGTCAACATATCTCTTGTTGGACTAATACTTTCATCTAGCATATTTCTGACAAGTCCAACAGTGGAGTGGCATGGACTAGAGGATGTGGGACCCCTTCAAGATGATGAAGACAAATGATTGGCTCAAGCTCAAAGCTCAGGACTCTACATTTTTCATTTTAGTGATCCAAGATCACATTGAGTGCATAGGAAAAGTCAATACTATTAAGAGGGGTGAGGTGTTGCTTAATGAGGTTCTTGCTCAAAGTGCTTAGTGACATGCTCCACAACCCTCAATCACTTTCTCATATCCAAATATATCCCAAATCAAAAGTCAAACTTGGCCCCACCGAAACTTTCTATCCAATACCACCGAGTTCTCTTCACATAGCCATTGCCAGAAACTCTAATCAATTCGGTCTCACCGATGGGATCTCGGTCTCACCGAGATGGGCTTACAAACTCTCTGTTGGCTATTGCATTAATTTCGGTCCCACCGAAACATGACATCGGTCCCACCGAGTTTGCTTGGCCAACTCTCTGTTTAGCTTATTACCAAAATCGGTCCCATCGAATTTTTGTAATCGGTCCAACCGAGATGAGGCTTTACCCTAACCCTAATGATATCGGTCCCACCGAGTTGACATGTCGGTCCCACCGAAATCCCTAACAGTCACATTATGAACAAAATTGGTCTGACTGAGTTGTATGATTCGGTCCCACCGAGTTTGGTGATTTGTGTGTAACGGTTAGATTTTGTGTGGAGGCTATATATACCCCTCCACCCACTCTTCATTCATGGAGAGAACCATCAGAACATGCCTACACTTCCAACATACATTTTCTGAGAGAGAACCACCTACACTTGTGTTGAGGTCAAGATACTTCATTCCAACCACATAAATCTTGATATCTAGCCTTCCCCAAGTTGCTTTCCACTCAAATCATCTTTCCACCAAATCCTATCCTATGAGAGAGTTGAGTGTTGGGGAGACTATCATTTGAAGCACAAGAGCACGGAGTTCATCATCAACACACCATTTGTTACCTCTTGGAGAGTGGTGTCTCCTAGGTTGGTTAGGTGTCACTTTGGGAGCCTTCGTCAAGATTGTGGAGTTGAACCAAGGAGTTTGTACGGGCAAGGAGATCGCCTACTTCATAAAGATCTACCCTAGTGAGGCAAGTCCTTCGTGGGCGATGGCCATGGTGGGATAGACAAGGTTGCTTCTTCGTGGACCCTTCGTGGGTGGAGCCCTCCGTGGACTCGCGCAATCATTACCCTTTGTGGGTTGAAGTCTCCATCAACGTGGACGTACAATAGCACCACTATCGGAACCACGCCAAAAATCTCCGTGTCTATAATTGCGTTTGCACACTCCAATCCCATCCCTTTACATTCTTGCAACTTGCATGTGAGAACCCAGAAATTATTTCAAGACCCTCCTGTGTATATTTGTCAATGCAGGATCAACTTGACAACACAATGAAATGGTATCATTGCAGAACATTAAAATAAGTATAAGTTTAATAACTCTTGCCACAAGGCATACATAGTGAAATGTCTCATGACATTTATTACAACCAGAAACACAGCGGAATATATAAATACGCAGCTACTCCATCTCAGCCACAGGCAGTCGACATAGTCAACGTGTCCTCACTCCTCAGGATCATCATAATAGTCGTAGTCGACGCACTCGTCTTCATAGATCTATGTTGTTCAACAAAAGTATTGCCATGAGTACATTACGTACTCAACATGCCTCCCACAGGGAAGGACCTAATATCACCTATGGCTTCAAAGGAAGGTTGTATGGCTCATTTGCATAAAGCTATTTTTTGTTTGACAAATAAAGTAGTTGGATAAATCAGTTTTAGATGAAAACATGTTTTATCTACACAATAACTTTCATCAAGTGAGGATCCTCGATCAACTCACGTCCTTCATAGGTTTCAAGATTAGGGGCAAAGAGGGAATAAGCAAGACAGGTCATGTACGTCAAGAAAGATTCATGTGTAGCCCTTGACCGTGGACACAACTATTCGAATAGTTTTACACTCTGCAGAGGTTGTACACTTTACCCACACGACACAATCCCGACTTGCTGCCACTAGTGGCCGCTGGCGTAGTACACCATTTGGTATACCGGCAGGGAGATTGTGACGAGGTCTTTCATTAGACCAAACTTATTGTGCCAAGCCCACTAGGTTTCAACACGGAAGTAATTGCAGTTCACAGTCCGGGCCCCCCTTTTGTGCCGAGGACACTCCTCGCAAGGCAGCTATCCCATCTGCGGTACGGCGATGACGACAATAAGAGTGAACTAACTAATCAACCAAGCCAGTGCCCATATAGCGTGTGGCTGTACTGTTAACACAATCTTTAAATCCAAGACTTATTAGGCCTCATGTGGCACGGACAACTGATTGCCCCCTTCAACTCGTGAAGGGCGGTCAATCTCTCCTTCAATCCTTGATTCAGCTGTCACCCGCGCCAGTATTCAGATGGTAAATTTCACCCAGACTAGAAGAGGGTAAAGAAGATCAACAAGGCCAACTGGCCTAGCTCAGTGCCAAGTTTCAAATGTCAATGACTCAAAGGTCATTCAACAAAGTACCTATAGGTTGATAAGCATGGCTAAGCATTTCTACTCTACTGGTATTATATACTTCTACTCAGGTGTCAAGTAAATAGGCGGCAAGCGGATCAAGGTAAATGTGTCAATCGACACGCTAGCTACGAGAATTAAAATAGCATGCACATAGCAACAATAAAACTCAATGCAATTTTGTAAACCATAGGATAAGTATGATCAAAGAAGGAGGCATGCCTTCGTTGTCGAGTCCCCCGTTTCCTTCTTCCTCGTAGTGCTCCTCTCCCGTACCGTCGCCTCCTACTTGTAGTAACGACGAAGCACAATAAATAACAAGCAATAAAATCCAAATAACATCCAAATTAAATAACAATATAGGAAGGATTGGTAGAAAGATGTGGATGGATGTGGAGATTTTGAAGGAGGTAGATCGATTGATGATGAGTAGAGGGATTGAATGGATTGGTTGGGTATAGGTTTATCCGGACTAAGCAAAACTCGGCCATCATGTCTAACATTCTAAATAGCAATATACTAACTGAACTTTAATAGTGCCCAATACAAATACTTCGGCTAACTATAAAGAAAAAATGACTGACATGACATAAACACAAAACAATAACTATACTATGCATTTGAACCACACGACTCAACATAGCATGGCAATACAACATTTGCCCACAATTCAATATTTAGATAACTTCTAATATTCACAACTGTTAATAGCATTTTAAAAAAACACAAAATATTGTAGTTGACGACAAGTATCAAAAATGCTAACCAAACTATACAACTTCACGACTAAACTAGATAAACTACATGGCATCAAACGAATACGATTCTAAAATGATTCCAAAACATTATATGCACAAACCATGCGGCACCTAAAATAATAATAATAATCTAAATACACGTGTAACAAATGGATCAACAATAATCTAGTCATGGCATCATCAATCATTCACAAGATGACAACACTCATGTGTTATGCCTCACAACATAACCCGAAAATAATAATTAAACAACAATTATAATCCTATCGCAATTAAACTAAAACATGACTGTTTCTACGCATGGTAATATTGCTCCCACAGTATTCACGCACATGTCAATGTACGATAGAAAATAACAAATTGTATTATCAAGCACCAGTAATTTAATAAAGCCGAAACAAATTCTATGGCATTCTAAAATAATCCTAGAATCACAACAATAATTAGGAAATACCCTAAGCATGCCACGAACATAACAAAAATGTAACTAACTACGCATGATTACTTACAGAAAACATCATACGTACTTGATAAAAAAAACAACACAATTCAACATCTACTCGAACAAAACAATCAACTCGCTCCTAGAATCATCGAAATCTTCCTAGGGTTTGAGTTTGGATTTGGGTCACCGAGTAGTTGTTGAAGGTGGAAATATTGATGTGACGTGAATGATTGCTGGTGCGCATCATTGTCGTTGAACTCCGGTGATGAAGAGAAGATGGTGTGTGACGCTCTTGGTGATGATGAAACACCGGGACGAGGACGGACACGGCAAACGGTCATCCGTTGACGACAACGTCGGTCCAAAAGGGTGGCAGCGGTACGGCGTCGTTGTGCGCACGGCCAACAATGACCAACAGACGGGAAAGGATGTCTAGGAGGTAGGCTTTGGCAAGGGGATTCTTTTGGTGGGAGGAATTGGACTAGGATGCTCACCTTAGGCGATGGTAGTCGAAGAACAGTAGAGATGGGGCTGTATTGCGGGGTGGATTACGAGTGATTGGAAAGGAATTGGAGGATGAGATGATGGGGCTTTCGTAGAGGACCTCTGGACGCACGCTGTGACGCAAAGGGTCTGCCGAATTATAGCCGGAGGAGGAAGATCCGGAGGTGAATGCCATTGTTGAGCCAATAACTTCATCAGTTACTTGCATGATAATAAGTCCACCATGAGTGGAGCCATTAGACTGAACGGACTCGTCGTTGAGTGGGGAGTAATTCTTATGTTGATGACGAATGGAAACGGTGAAGGGATTGATGGGATTTGAAGGGAAAAGAAGAGGCAGCAGCCATGGCATTTCTTCCGTGTATAAGTGTACAGGTACGTGTACGTGCATGCGGGAGGAAGGAGGAGAGCCGAGTCGTCCGCTCGCTCACTCGGCTGGGCCGCTGACCTACTGGCTGGGCCTTGGGCCAAGTTTCTTTGGTGGCTGGACACTTAGAAAGAAGAAGAACAAAATATATAGAGAAGAGATGGCCCAGTGCATACGTGAATGTTTGTGACCAATTTTGGTGCATACGTGCAATAGGCCAACAATGGCTAGGCTAGGATGCACGTATTGGTTCAAGGACCAATAAAGAAAGAGAAATGAAAGGGTAGAGAAGAAAAGAAAATCAATATAAAATAATATTGATTTCTTTTATTAGGATTGCTACAAGGAACAAAAACAAAAGACAACTTAAAAGTCTTTGAGAATCCAAGAAATCCAAGTAACAAAATAGGCAAGAAGAATTTAAATGAAATACTACGAACGAAAAAATCGACTCAGGTAATTACGGAAAATATTTTCCACCTAGCATGTGCCAAATTAATTCCAAACAACTTGGTATTAATTTGAGCAATCTCCCAAATATATAATTAAAGATTACGTTGCAACATCCCTTGGCTTAGAAAAGAAAAAAAATTGAGCTCTCGAGAAAATCAGGATGTTACAACTCTACCCTCTTACAAGGAATCTCGACCCCAAGATTCAGAGCTAAGAGAAAAGATTTGGGAACTCCTCTCCGAGGTCGTCTTCTCGCTCCCAAGTTGCTTCCTTCTCGGTGTGATTGCTCCACTGCACCTTGAAAAGTTTGATCACCTTTCTCCTAGTGGTTCGTAACTGCTCATCAAGGATCTTAATAGGATACTCTTCATATGTCAGGTCATCCTTGACTTCTATGTTGTCCAGTGAAGTCTTCTGCACCTCTTCTTCGGGTTTCTTAAAACACTTCTTCAACTGTGACACATGGAAAACATTGTGCACATTTGACATCTTCTCCGGGAGTGCCAACTGATAGGCCACCTCTCCAAGTCGAGTGGTAATCCCAAACGGACCAATGTATCGGGGCGCTAGCTTACCCTTGATTCTAAATCGACGCATTCCATGTAGTGGAGATACCTTCAGGTACATATCATCTCCTATCTTGAATGATATGTCATGGCGACGCTTATCCGAATAAGCCTTCTGTCTAGACTGGGCTGCCTTCAACCTTTCTTGAATCA
Organism: Triticum dicoccoides; assembly: GCF_002162155.2. Lineage (NCBI taxonomy): Eukaryota > Viridiplantae > Streptophyta > Magnoliopsida > Poales > Poaceae > Triticum > Triticum dicoccoides. Next base: position 331,543,520 of record NC_041380.1, on the reverse strand, counting down.
TCTTCACTTGCTTGTCCGCCTCTTCCAATGTGTCAGGACCGAACACTTGGTTTTCACCTACTTCATGCCAGTTAAGAGGTGTGCGACACTTTTGTCCATATAAAGCCTCAAAAGGGGCCATCTTTATACTTGCTTGATAACTGTTGATATAAGAAAACTCAGCATAAGGAAGACTCTTATCCCAACTACACTGATAAGTCAAAGCACAAGCTCGAAGCATGTCTTAAAGAATTTGGTTTACCCGTTCCATCCGTCCATCAGTCTGTGGGTGATATGTTGTACTGAAATCCAACTGAGTCCCCAGAACTTCATGTATTTTCTTCAAAAACCGCGAGGTAAACTAAGTACCTCAATCTGACACTATCCTCTTAGGAACTCCATGTGCACAAATGATTCTTGCCATATACAACTCTGCGAGCTTCTCTCAACCAAAGGTAGTTTTTACTGGAATGAAATGACCTGACTTGGTCAATCTATCCACTATGACCTGAATAGAATCAAATCCAGAAGATGTCCTTGGAAGGCCCGTGATAAAGTCCATTCCAATTTCTTCCCATTTCCACACGGGAACCTTAAGTGGTTGCAGTAGTCCCGCGGGCTTCTGATGCTCCGCCTTGACCCTCCGACATACATCACACTATGAAACATACTCAGCAATTTCTCGCTTCATACTCGACCACCAAAAACTACACCGAAGGTCATTATACATCTTTGTACTTCCAGGGTGTATTGAGTATGCTGAGTCATGAGCTTCCTTCATGATCATGTCCTTGATATCCTTTTGGTCTGGCACCAACCATTGTCTCGAAACCATATGTTTCCATTCTCATCTTATCTATAGTCAGGTGCTTCGCCCAATTTGATTTTCTGACGAATCTCTGCAATTCCCTTATCTTCTTTCTGCGCTTCGCGCACCTGATCTTGGAGAGTAAACTTGACCTCTAACATTTCACCATTTTCAGTAAGGCTCACATACATATTCATGTTTCGAATTTCCTCATAAAGTTCTGGCACTTCCTTCTGAATCATCACATTGTTGACATAAACCTTCCTGCTCAGTGCATCAGCTACGACATTGGCTTTACCAGGATGGTAGTTAATGTTCAGATTATAGTCCTTGATCAAATCTAGCCACCTTCTCTGTCTAAGATTCAAATCCGGTTGTGTGAAAATGTATTTCAAACTCTTATGATCCAAGTATATCTCACACCGATTTCCAATAAGGTAGTGCCTCCAGGTTTTCAAGGCATGCACTACGGCAGCTAATTCCAAATCATGTGTGGAATAGTTAACCTCATGAGGGTGTAACTGTCTCGATGAATACGCTACAACTTTCCCTTGTTGCATGAGCATGCATCCCAAACCTTGCTGAGAAGCATCACAATAAACCTCAAAATCTTGCTGAATATCCGGCAATACCAATACTGGACCAGTTGTCAATCTCCTCTTGAGTTCTTGGAAACTCGCTTCACAAGCTTGTAACCACTCAAACTTTTTATCCTTCTTTAACAACTGAGTCATAGGTCTAGCTATTCGGGAAAAATCTTCAATGAACCAACGGTAATACCCGGCTAGTCCAAGGAAACTGCGTATTTCTGACACATTCTTGGGATGCTTCCAATTGAATACTGCTTCCACCTTTGCTGGATCCATGGCAGCTCCTTCGGCCGAGATAACATGTCCTAGAAAGTCCACTTGTTTCAACTAGAATTTGCACTTACTAAACTTGGCATAGAGTTGATGAGCCCTTAGCCTCTCCAAAACCACTCGAAGGTGTTTCTCGTGCTCTTCTTCACTTCGGGAATAGATCAAAACATCGTCGATGGACACTACAACAAACTTATCCAAGCAATCCATGAATACATTGTTCATGAGATACATGAAGTAAGCTGGTGCATTTTTGAGTCCAAAATACATTACCAAAAACTCATAGAGACCATATCGAGTAACAAAGGCGGTCTTTGGAACATCTTGCGGGCGAATCTTTAACTGTTGGTATCCTGATCGGAGATCTATTTTGGAAAACACATGTGCTCCCTTTAACTGTTCAAACAAGTCATTAATCCTTGGCAGGGGATACTTATTCTTAATAGTTGCTGCATTCAACGCTCGGTAATCCACACACATGCGCATGCTACCATCTTTCTTTTTCACAAACAGTACAGGTGCGCCCCATGGTGATGTGCTCGGCCTAATGTAACCCTTCTCTTCTAACTCCTGAATTTGCTTCTTCAACTCGGCTAATTCATTCGCTGTCATCTTATAAGGTCTCTTTGCAATAGGAGCCGTGCCCGGTATCAACTCAATGACAAACTCAATCTCATGGTGTGGTGGCAATCCAGGAAATTCATCCGGAAAGACATCTGGATATTCCTTCACCACCGGAACATCCTCCAAAGTTAACTCCTTCACTTTGTTCATCATGCAATCAACCTCGGGTTGAGGTGCAATCCTAGCTTGGTATTCCACAGTGGCCCCTTCAGTGCTAGTTAAATTAACCGAAGGACCAACGCAATCTATTAGTGCCTTGTGTTTACTTAACCAATCCATACCCAAAATCACATCCAAACCTGTGGAGTCTAAAATGATAAGGTTTGCTAGAAACTCCACTCCTTCTATAACTATGGCCACTTTAGGACACTTTAGTCTAGTCCTTAAAATACCCCCAGGTGATTTTATCATCCAAACCCGACTCATACACTTGGTTGGAAATAAATGTTTTTCAGCAAAGCTTTTTGAAATGAACAAACGGGAAGCTCCAGAATCAAATAGCACCGAACCATAATTTGAGTTGATCGGAAACATACCAAGAACAACATCTGGTGCTTCATGAGCCTGCTCGATGGTGACATTGTTGACCCTGCCACGTCCTGATGCATGAGGTGCACCCCCGGGTGTATTGAGAATGCCTCTGACACATCCTGCTGCGGGTGTCTTAGCTGCAGAACCCAAGTTGAACTTCACTGGAGTGGGACCGGTGTTCTTGTTGGGACATGCAACAGCAAAGTGACCCTCTTGCCCATAACTGAAGCATGCCTTTCCAGCTGTATTAGCATGATTGCCTCCCACTTCAGCTCATGGAGTCTTATATGCATTGGGTTGAAATGTGTTATTGGTCCTTGATGGTTTGACATATGGTGCATGATAGCCAGGATGATGACCAATCTTCTGTCATGAGCTACCTGCCCCATGGTGACTCTGTGGTGCTCTACGCTTGCGATTTTCCTCAAGTTCCCTCCTTGAGTACTCCTGGAGTATAGCCTTGTTGACAAGTGCTTGAAAGGTAAGGAAATCAGGAGATACCAGCATGTCCTTCAACCCAGGGTTCAACCCCTTCAAAAACTTGGCAGTCTTGTCAGCTTCAGTTGGAATATCTGCCCTTCCATAACGTGCCAGCTGCGTGAAACGACTCAGATATTTAGACACTATCATCTTTCCTTGAGTAAGAGCTTGAAACTCATCCCTCTTCAGCCCCATGATGCCCGCAAGAATATGTGCGGTGCAAAAAGCTTCCGCAAACTCATTCCAAGTGATAGTTTGTCCATCCTCATGAGCTTCATAATAATTCTCCCACCAATCTGCAGCCACACCCTTGAGCTGGTGTGCTGAAAACTTGACACGATTAACCACAGTGCAATTGGCTAAGTTGAGTGTCTTCTTGATGTCCTTCAACCAATCATCAGCATCAAGTTGGTCTGCTGATCCCTCAAAAGTTGGCGGTTTTGCCCTCATGAACTCAGCAAATCCCGACTGTGGCGGTTGACCCTGATTCTGGTTTGCAACATTGGCTGCAAGCTGCTGAAGTATCTGTGTTTGCATCAACATCGTCTGTGCCATATTGGGTGGCGGCGGCGGTGGTGGCACATCATCTCCTCCAGAGTCAGAGTCAGTATCATGGACATGTCCCTCCTCAAAGTTTTCTTCAAAGACATGTTCCTCAAAACCTAGTCCACGACCACGTCCACGTCATGATGAAGTCCGGCTATCCGATGCATCGCCTAATGAACAACGCCAATGACAACCTCAAAGAAATCTTCTCCATCATATGTGTATCGGTAACTGCTGGTCTGTTCCTACATCCTCGGATACACCACCAAGTTGACCTTGAAACGTTCCTCGCCCCCGATCATACGCTAGGAGTGTCCGGAAACCTCTGGATCCTGGTTGAAGCCCAAGCATGTGAGCATGTCCCGAAACTGTCGACCGAGGTTGCCAAACTGCTCAATCCTGTGTGAGGATGATATCGCCATCCACATATTTGAGTAAGAAGAGAATCAGTACACAATTTAATAAGAGAAAATAGAAGCGAAATACTAGAAAATTTATAAAATAATATTTTATAAAATAATTCCTAAGGCTTTCCATTTCTAACTAAGGCCATGTTACTAGGTCAACCTGGCTCTGATACCACTTCTGTGAGAACCCAGAAATTATTTCCAGACCCTCCTGTGTATATTTGTCAATCCAGGATCAACTTGACAACACAGTGAAATGGTATCATTGCAGAACATTAAAATAAGTATAAGTTTAATAACTCTTGCCACAAGGCATACATAGTGAAATGTCTCATGACATTTATTACAACCAGAAACACATCGGAATATATAAATATGTAGCGACCCCATCTTAGCCACAGGCAGTCGATGTAGTCAACGTGTCCTCACTCCTCAGGATCATCATAATAGTCGTAGTCGACGCCCTCGTCTTCATAGATCTCTGTTGTTCAACAAAAGTATTGCCATGAGTACATTACGTACTCAACATGCCTCCCACGGGGAAGGACCTAATAGCTACATGTGGCTTCAAAGGAAGGCTGTATGGTTCATTTGCATAAAGCTAATTTTGTTTGACAAATAAAGTAGTTGGATAAAAGCAGTTTTAGATGAAAACATGTTTTATCTACAGAATAACTTTCATCAAGTGAGGATCCTTGATCAACTCACGTCCTTCATAGGTTTCAAGATTAGGGGCAAAGAGGGAATAAGCAAGACATGTCGTGTACGTCAAGAAAGATTCATGTGTAGCCCTTGACCGTGGACACGGCTATTCGAATAGTTTTACACTCTGCAGAGGTTGTACACTTTACCCACATGACACAATCCCGACTTGTTGCCACCAGTGGCCGCTGGCGTAGTACACCATTTGCTATACCCGTGGGGAGATTTTGACGAGGTCTTTCATTAGTCCAAACTTATTGTGCCAAGCCCACTAGGTTTCAACATGGAAGTAACCACAGTTCACAGTCGGGCCCCCCTTTTGTGCCGAGGACACTCCTCGCAAGGCAGCTATCCCATCTGCGGTACGGCGATGACGACAATAAGAGTGAACTAACTAATCAACCAAGCTAGTGCCCATATAGCATGCGGTTGTACTGTTAACACAATCTTTAAATCCAAGACTTATTAGGCCTCATGCGGCACAGACGACTGATTGCCCCTTCAACTCGTGAAGGGCGGTCAATCGCTCCTTCAATCCTTGATTCAGCTGTCGTCCGCGCTAGTATTCAGATGGTAAATTTCACCCGGAGTAGAAGAGGATAGAGAAGATCAACAAGGCCAACTGGCCTAGCTCAGCGTCAAGTTTCAAATGTCAATGACTCAAAGGTCATTCAACAAAGTACCTATAGGTTGATAAGCATGGCTAAGCATTTCTACTCTACTGGAATTATATACTTCTAATCAGGTGTCAAGTAAATAGGCGACAAGCGGATCAAGGTAAATGTGTCAATCGACACGCTAGCTACGAGAATTAAAATAGCATGCACATAGAAACAATAAAAATCAATGCACTTTTGTAAACCATAGGATAAGTATGATCAAAGAAGCAGGCATGCCTTCGTTGTCGAGTCCTCCGTTTCCTTCTTCCTCGTAGTGCTCCTCTCCCGTACCGTCGCCTCCTACTCTTAGTAACGACGAAGCACAATAAATAACAAGCAATAAAATCCAAATAACATCCAAATGAAATAACAATATATGAAGGATTGGTAGAAAGATGTGGATGGATATGGAGATTTCGAAGGAGGTAGATCGATTGACGATGAGTAGAGGGATTGAATGGATTGGTTGGGTATAGGTTTATCCGGACTAAGCAAAACTCAGCCATCATGTCTAACGTTCTAAATAGCAATATACTCACTGAACTTTAATAGTGCCCAATACAAATACTTCTGCTAACTATAAAGAAAAAATGACTGACATGACATAAACACAAAACAATAACTATCCTATGCATTTGAACGACACGACTCAACATAGCATGGCAATACAACATTTACCCACAGTTCAATATTTAGATAACATCTAATATTCACAACTATTAATAGCATTTTAACAAAACACAAAATATTGTAGTTGACGACAAGTATCAAAAATGCTAACCAAACTATACAACTTCACGACTAAACTAGATAAACTACATGACATCAAACGAATATGATTCTAAAATGATTCCAAAACATTATATGCACAAACCATGCGGCATCTAAAATAATAGTAATCTAAATACACGTGTAACAAATGGATCAACAATAATCTAGTCATGGCATCATCAATCATTCACAAGATGACAACACTCATGTGTTATGCCTCACAACATCACCTGAAAATAATATTTAAACAACAATTATAATCCTATCACAATTAAACTAAAACATGACTGTTTCTACGCATGGTAATATTGCTCCCATAGTATTCACGCACATGTCTATGTACGATCAAAAAAATAACAAATTGTATTATCATGCATCACTAATTTAATAAAGCCAAAACAAATTCTACGACATTCTAAAATAATCCTAGAATCACAATAATTATTAGGAAATACCCTAAGCATGCTACGAACATAACAAAAATGTAACTAACTACGCATGATTACTTACACAAAACATCATACGTACTTGATAAAAAAATAACACAATTCAACATCTACTCAAACAAAACAATCAACTCGCTCCTAGCATCATCGAAATCTTCCTAGGGTTTGAGTTTGGATTTGGGTCACCGAGTAGTTTTTCAAGGTGGAAATATTGATGTGACGCGAATGATTGCAGGTGCGTGCCGTCGTCGTTGAACTCCGGTGATGAAGAGAAGATGGTGCATGACGCTCTTGGTGATGATGAAACACCGGGACACGAACGAACATGACGAATGGTCATCCGTTGATGACAACGTCGGTCCAAAAGGGTGGCAACGGCACGGTGTCGTTGTGCGCGCGGCCAACAACGACCAACGGATGGGAAAGGATGTCTAGGAGGTAGGCTTCGGCAAGGGGATTCTTTTGGTGGGAGGAATTGGACTAGGATGCTCACCTTAGGCGATGGTAGTCGAAGAACAGTAGAGATGGGGCTGTATTGCGGGGTGGATTACGAGTGATTGGAAAGGAATTGGAGGATGGGAAGATGGGGCTTTTATAGAGGACCTCTGGACGCACGCTGTGACGCGAAGGGTCTACCGAATTATAGCCGAAGGAGGGAGTTCAGGAGGTGAATGCCATTGTTGAGCCAATAACTTCATCAGTTACTCGCATGATAATAAGTCCACCATGAGTGGAGCCATTAGACTGAACGGACTCGTCGTTGAGTGGGGAGTAATTCTTGTGTTGATGATGAATGGAAACAGTGAAGGGATTGATGGGATTTGAAGGGAAAAGAAGAGGCAGCAGCCATGTCGTTTCTTTTGTGTATAAGTGTACAGTTACATGCATGTGCGTGCGGGAGGAAGGAGGAGAGCCGAGCCGTCCGCTAGCTCGCTCGGCTGGGCCGCTGACCTGCTGGCTGGGCCTTGGGCCAAGTTTCTTTGGTGGCAGGACACTTAGAAAGAAGAAGAACAAAATATATAGAGAAGAGATGGCCCAGTGCATATGTGAATGTGTGTGACCAATTTCGGTGCATACGTGCAATAGGCCAACAATGGCTAGGCTAGGATGCACGTATTGGTTCAAGGACCAATAAAGAAAGAGAAATGAAAGGGTAGAGAAGAAAAGAAAATCAATATAAAATAATATTGATTTCTTTTATTAGGATTGCTACAAGGAACAAAAACAAAATACAACTTAAAAGTCTTCAAGAATCCAAGAAATCCAAGTAACAAAATAGGCAAGAAGAATTTAAATGAAATACTACAAATGGAAAAATCGATTCAGGTAATTACAGAAAATATTTTCCACCTGGAATGTGCCAAATTAATTCCAAACAACTTGGTATTAATTTGAGCAATCTCCGAAATATACAATTAAATATTACTTTGCAACATCCCTTGGCTTAGAAAAAAAAATTGAGCTCTCGAAAAAAATCAGGATGTTACATTGCATGATTTACTTTCCGCTGCTCATATACTTTTGTCATGCTTTCTTTATATGTATTATGAATGTTCAAACTTGTGTCAAAACTCCACTTCAACTTAAAGAAATTAAAAACTGCAACTTTCTTGCTAAGAGTCTATTCACCCCCCTCTAGACACCTTTCTCGATCGTACAATTGGTATGAGAGCATTGGTCTTCATTGCTTTGGTTTAAACACCTTTGGAGGAAGATGGATGAGTCTATGTTGGGGAGTCTTAGACGTTGATGGATGAGCCTATTCTTGATGGAGAGTATTTTCATGAGTGAAAAAATGAGATGCTTGAGATCTTCAATATATATCATTTGACCAAGTACATTACTACTCCTTGTGCTCGCATTGTTGTTCCTTTGCATCCTACCCTTGATGAGTCTATTGACATGACCCGTAATCTTAGAACGGTCAATTTAATCACTATAGGTTTGCCTAGAAACTTGCTTGCTAGCTTGCCTACTTTTGATTGTGCCTACACCTTATGGAGATATCTTGAGGAACGATTCCCAAATTATTCCTTGAAAATTCTAGATGAGATTCTTCATAAGTCTATTGCGTTGAGTAAGATGAGTTCTAATGATCCCAAGTTTGGTGATTGCTTATTTGAGCTTACTCATCTTACGAGTGCAAAAGGAGATGTTGGAATTATTAGCAATATCATTTCCGAAGTCATTAGAATCCATAGAGATGTACATTGTTACGGTCATACCTCTAATGAATTACCCTCTCTAGGAGTTGATCCATCACATGACGATGATGAACATGGATACCATGATGAGGATGATGATAGTGACTATGATCTTGATGATGCGATGAGACACTTTGGTCTTATGGCTAATCTTCGTGGCTACATGGCTGGAGGAAAGGAATGGGTCCTTGATAGTGGATGTACTGATCATATGACCAGATACAAAGATATGTTTCGTGAGCTTGCTGAAAACAACGGCCCTCGAAAGTATGTCACTTTCGGTGATAACTCAAAGGGTGAGGTGGTTTCCCTTGGTAAGGTGGCCATCTCACATGATAGCTCCATACAAAATGTTATGCTCGTTGAATCTCTTGGCTACAATTTACTTTCCGTATCTAGACTTGCTGACTTTGGTTTCAATGTCCTATTTACTAAAGTAGATTACCAAGTGTTTCATAGAGATAACCATAAAATGGTGTTTACCGCTATACGTAGAGGTGATCTTTACGTTGTTGATTTCACTAAAAAGGCTCAACCTAGAACTTGCTTAATTGCTAAATCTTCTAAAGGCTGGTTGTGGCATAGAAGGCTTGGTCATGTGGGCATGCAAAATCTTGATAAGCTTATTAAAGGTGATCATATCCTTGGAGTAAAAGATGTTATATTTGACAAGGATAGACTTTATAGTGCTTGTCAAGCAGGAAAACAAGTTGGAGGAAGTCACCCCGTGAAGAACATTATGACCACGAGAAGACCGCTCGAGCTACTTCATATAGATCTTTTTGGTCCCAATGCCTATAAAAGTCTCGGTGGTAACTCATTTGGTCTGGTTATAGTTGATGATTTTTCAAGATTTACATGGGTGTTCTTTCTTGATGATAAATCACATGTCCAAAAGATCTTCAAGAACTTTGCTAGGAAGGCCCAAAATCAATTTGAAGTGAAGATCAAGAAGGTCCGCAGCGACAACGGAACGGAGTTCAAGAACGCAAATGTGGATACCTGTCTTGGCGAAGAAGGGATCTCACATGAGTTCTCGGCTACGTACACGCCTAAAAAATGGAGTTTTTGAGAGGAAGAACCGTACTCTTATTGAGATGGCTAGAATGATGCTTGATGAGTACAAGACTCCAAAACACTTTTGGGCGGAAGCGGTTGAGACAACCTGTCATGCAACAAATCGCTTGTATATTCACAAGCTACTCGCCAAGACGGCCTACAAGCTCCTCACCAGTAACAAAACAAACCCCAAGTTGGATACTTTCGAGTATTCGGCTCAAAGTGCTACAGTCTTGATAAGCATCATCATTCTAAATTTGCTCCTAAATCTCATGAAGGTTTCCTACTTGGTTATGGCTCAAACTCTCACACTTACCGGGTCTACAACAATTTCACCTGAAAGGTTGAAGAGACGGTAGATGTGAAGTTTGATGAATCTAACGGCCCGCAAGTAGAGAAACTGCCAATTGATGTAGGAGACAAAGACCCTTCAGAAGCAATTCAAGATTTGTCTATCAGCAAGATTCTTCCAATGGAGGTGAAGGAGAGTACCTCGTCCATCCAAGTGGAAGCTTCCACCTCACGACAAGGTGAACCAAGAGTTGACTTGGAAGCATCCACGAGTGGGACACACCAAGATGAAGAAAACGAGGACGTACACCAAGATGAAGAAAATGAGGACGTACACCAAGATGAACCTCATGAACCTCCTTCTCCACCACGACAAGAGAACGACAATTTCAACAATGAAGAAGGCCAAGAAGAAGAAGAAGAAGATGTTCCACCCCGACCCAAGCAAAACCTTCCACGAGTTCGAGCAAGAGTCGCCAAAGATCATCCCTTTGAGCAAATCTACAATGATATCCAAACCGGGAGAATCACTCTCTCTAAAACTCGCTTGGCTAACTTTTGTGAACATTATTCATTCATCTCTATCATTGACCTATGAAGGTTGAAGAAGCATTGGAACATCCACATTGGATAAATGCCATGCATGAAGAGCTACACAACTTTGAGAGAAATCAAGTTTGGACATTGGTTGAGAAGCCCGACAACAACCACAACATCATTGGTACCAAATGGGTGTTTCGCAACAAGCAATATGAAGATGGTCAAGTCGTCCGCAACAAAGCTCGTCTAGTCGCCCAAGGCTACACTCAAGTCGAAGGTATGGACTATGGTGAGACATATGCCCACGTTGCTAGACTTGAGTCCATCCGCATCTTACTTTCCTATTCTAATCACCATGATATCACTTCATACCAAATGGACATTAAAAGTTCTTTTCTAAACGGTGAAATTGAGGAGGAAGTTAATGTTAAACAACCTCCCGGCTTTGTCAATCCTAAGAAACCCGATCATGTTTACAAACTTCACAAAGCCCTTTATGGTCTTAAACAAGCTCCTAGAGCTTGGTACAAATGCTTGACCAAGTTCCTTATTGAAAAAGGCTTTGAAATTGGAAAAATAGATTCTACTCTTTTTACTAAAAGGGTTAATGGTGAGTTATTTGTATGCCAAATTTATGTTGATGATATCATTTTTGGCTCAACTAACCCTCATTTTAGTGAGAAGTTTGGAAAGCTAATGTCGGAGAAGTTTAAGATGTCTATGATGAGTGAACTCAAGTTCTTTCTTGGTTTGCAAATCAAGAAAACTACGGAAGGCACCTTTTTCTCTCAAACAAAGTACACCAAGGACTATTCAAGAAGTTCAACATGCAAGAAAGCAAAGGTATGAATACTCCCATGCCTACTAGTGGACATCTTGACTTGACTAAGGACGGTGAACCGGTTGATTAAAAAGTTTACCGCTCTATGATCGGTTCATTGTTATATCTATGTGCCTCTCGTCCCGATATTATGCTAAGTGTGTTCATGTGTGCATGATATCAAGCGGCCCCCAAAGAATGTCATCTTAAGGCTGTGAAAAGGATAGTGAGATACTTAATACATACAACAAATTTTGGCATTTGGTATCCTAAGAGGTCGCCTTTTGATCTTGTTGGCTATTCCGACTCGGACTATGCCGGAGACAAGGTTGATAGAAAGTCCACTTCGGGTACTTGTCAATTTCTTGGTAGATATCTTGTGTCTTGGTCTTCCAAGAAACAAAACTCGGTATCCTTATCCACCGCCGAAGCGGAATACATTGCCGCCAGTTCATGTTGTGCTCAATTACTTTGGATGACCCAAACTCTTAAAGATTATGGGATCAATGTGAAACATGTTCCATTGCTTTGTGACAATGAGAGTGCTATTAAGATTGCTCATAATCCCGTGCAACATTCTCGAACTAAGCATATTGAAGTTCGTCATCATTTCATTCGAGATCATGTTGCTAAAGGGGACATTGATCTTAAGCTTATTCGTATCGATAAGAAATTGGCGGATATATTCACCAAACCGCTTGATGAGAAAGTCTTTTGCCATTTGAGAGGTGAATTGAACATCATTGATGCTTCAAACTTGGAGTAGGAATGTAACACCCCGGATGTAACTTTCCCAATTTGTACTCCAACTCTTGACGTTTCCGGCTTTAAGTTATTATATTTTCTCGGGTTCGGGTCTTTGTCTCCGTGTGTTGTTATCGTTGTCATGCATCTCATATCATGTCATCATGTGCATTGCATTTGCATACGTGTTCGTCTCGTGCATTCGAGCTTTTTCCCCGTTGTCCGTTTTGCATTCCGGCGCTTCGTTCTCCTCCGGTGGTCATTTCTACCTTTCTTTCGTGTGTGGGGATTAAACATTTCCGGATTGGGCCGAGACTTGCCAAGTGGCCTTGGTTTACTACCGGTAGACCGCCTGTCAAGTTTCGTATCATTTGGACTTCGTTTGATACTCCAACGGTTAACCGAGGGACCGAAACGGCCTCGTGTGTGTTGCAGCCCAACACCCCTCCAATTTGGCCCAAAACCCACCTAAACCTGCTCCATCATCTAGATCGTTCGATCATGATCGCGTGGCCGAAAACCGCACCTCATTTGGACTCTCCTAGCTCCCTCTATGCCTATAAATAGGTCTCTCCCTGAAATTTCGGATCCCCCTCGCCAAAAAACCTAGATCTGCTCCTCCTCGCACCGTCGGACAACGTCCGCGCCGAGTCGGACGTGTCCGACCTGTGCGCCGCCGCCCGCAGCCACTCCGGGCGTGCCACATGGCCGCCGCCGTCGCCCACCACCGCGGCCCGCAGGAGCCCGGAGCCGGCCCCCGCGGCCCATCT
>NC_041380.1:331522400-331529893 GCF_002162155.2 Triticum dicoccoides | reverse complement strand
GCTCCGCCGCCACCGTGCGCCGCCACCTCGCCTCGTCGCCGGCCGCCGCCGCTCCGCCGCCCCGCCGACGCCGCCCCTCGCCTCGGCCTCGCCTCCTCTCCGCCGCCCCGGCCTCTTCCTCCCACTCCGGCCGCTGCCCCGGCCAACGACGCCGGCGAGATCCCGGCGAACCTCGGGGCTCGTGCAAACCCTAGATCCGGAGGTTGAATTTTCTTCTAAGTCCTGGAGATTTCCTGATCCATGTGCTCCTGTTCATAGCCTTGTAACTTTGCATCCGTAGCTCCAATTTGGGCACATAGCATATCAAAATGTTCACCTCGGAGAGTACATCATTTCATTTCATTGCACCATTTTCATTTGAGTTTATCTTAATGCCCGAAATGCTGTTAGAAGAGGGCTACTTGAGTTAATTGTCAGATCTGCTACTCCATTTAGCTTTTTGTCATTTTTGCCATGATTAATGTGTGCATGATATGCCCATGAGTTCTACATATGCTTTGTTAAGGGTTTTGCCATATTTCCAGAGGTGCAACCCATGTATTTTTGTGATGTGTGTGGTGACTAGCACGAGCTTGCAAAGTGGTGCACTTGGTAATTCTGTTTTCAGGGACTTAGCATTTCCACAAAAGTCCTTGATCTGTTTTTCTCATGATGCCATATGTTCATGTTGTTTCCTAGTGATCCGTGCCTCTTTTGAGGATGATCAGTAAGGATGTTTTGTTAATCTTGTAGTGCTCTATCCATCCATGTCTTTGTTTGCAATTATGGAGCACCCTAGATTGAGTCAATCGAGCTCTACTTTTGCTACTTTGTGAATCTGGGCAGATTGTCAACTTGTTTGCAATTTTGTCGATGATGTTGTAGTTGATCCGTGCATGCTATGCTATTTTTCTTGGCATGTCTAGCTTGATTTTTGTGTGTTCTTGATGGGTGTATGCTTATCTTGTCATGACTTCCTCCGTATTGAGTGCATCGAGCTCGTAAACATGCCTACTTGAGATATGTTTCAGGATGTGCCAGTTTTCACCAAGTTTGTGATCTGATTATGTTTTTGCTATGTTCACATGCTTGCAATTGTATTTTCTGATCCCTTTTGGCTCGAGGTCACTAAGGGACTTTTGTTAAGCTCTTTGAGTAGCTCCATGCCATGCTTTACTTTGCCATGTTCAGGCCCTGTAGCATATAGTTTTGTTGCTCGGAAGTGTGCTACCTGATCTGAAATTCCAGACAAGTGTTAATTTCACTGTCTGAAATCTGTTTACCATATGCATTTTTGCCATGCTTGTTTGAACCTGTTAATGGATGAATTGGCCGTAGCTCAGTGCTAGACTTTTGTTAAGCATCTTGAATGCATCCCTGCCATGTATTTTGTTGTCATGTTTGGGTGTTGTAGCATGTTCATCTCATTGCATTTAGATGGCTACTTGCTGTAAATCGCAGACCGGTGTCATTTTTGAATCGCTTGCCATTTCCAAACCGTAACTCCGATTCCGGCGTTCTTTATATCGTTTTCAAGCGATTTTATCTTATCTTTCCAGTGGCACACTTGGATTCCCAAGTTGAGGCCAGGTTCATGCTTTCCTTATCAAATCTTGCATATGCATCCCGCATCGCATCCCGCATAGCATACCATGTTTGCATCATATTGTTTGATCCTTGCATGTGGTTGATTGTGTCCTTGTTGCTTGTTTGTCTTGTTTGGGTAGAGCCGGGAGACGAGTTCGCTAACCAGGAGCCCGTTGAGTTTGCTTTCGAGGATCCAGTCAACTCTGACAACTGTGCAGGCAAGATGATCATACCCTCGAAATCACTACTATCTTTGCTATGCTAGTTTGCTCGCTCTTTTGCTATGCCAATGCTATGATGCCTACCATTTTCTTTCAAGCCTCCCAAATTGCCATGTCAAACCTCTAACCCACCATTTCCTAGCAAACCGTTGATTGGCTATGTTACCGCTTTGCTCAGCCCCTCTTATAGCATTGCTAGTTGCAGGTGAAGATTGGAGGCCGTTCCTTGTTCGAACATTTATTTACTTGTTGGGATATCATTATATTGCCATGTTATCTTAATGCATCTATATACTTGGTAAAGGGTGGAAGGCTCAGCCTCTCGCCTAGTGTTTTGTTCCACTCTTGCCGCCCTAGTTTCCGTCATATCGGTGTTATGTTCCCGGATTTTGCGTTCCTTACGCGGTTGGGTTATAATGGGAACCCCTTGATAGTTCGCCTTGATTAAAGCTTTTCCAGCAATGCCCAACCTCGGTTTTACCATTTGCCACCTAGCCTCTTTTTCCCTTGGGTTTCCGGAGCCTGAGGGTCATCTTATTTTAACCCCCCCCCCCCCGGGCCAGTGCTCCTCTAAGTGTTGGTCCGACCGAGTAGACTGCGGGGCCACCTCGGGGCAACTTGAGGGTTGGTTTTACTCGTAGGATGTCTCATCTGAGTGTGCCCTGAGAACGAGATATGTGCAGCTCCTATTGGGATTTGTCGGCACATTCGGGCGGTGTTGCTGGTCTTGTTTTAACCTGTCGAAGTGTCTTGAAGAACCGAGATACTGAGTCTGATCGGAACGTCTTGGGAGGAGGTCTATTCCTTCGTTGACCATGAGAGCTTGTCATGGGCTAAGTTGGGACTCCCCTGCAGGGATTTGAACTTTCGAAAGCCGTGCCCGCGGTTATGGGCAGATGGGAATTTGTTAATGTCCGGTTGTAGATAACTTGAACCATAACTTAATTAAAATGAATCAACTGAGTGTGTTACCGTGATGGCCTCTTCTCGGCGGAGTCCGGGAAGTGAACACGGTGTTGGAGTAATGTTTGCGCAGCTTTCTCTCTAGTTTCTCGCTCGCGCTTTGCCTCCTCTTCTCGCTCTCTTTTGCGAATAAGTTAGCCACCATATTTGCTAGTCGCTTGCTGCAGCTCCACATATTTTACCTTGCCTTACCTATAAGCTTAAATAGTCTTGATCGCGAGGGTGCGAGATTGCTGAGTCCCTGTGGCTCATAGATTACTATTACACCAGATGCAGGGCCTGATGTTTCCGCTCCAGGTGACGCGCTTGAGCTCAAGTGGGAGTTCGACGAAGACTCTCAACATTACTATGTTTCCTTTCCTGATGATCAGTAATGGTGCCCAGTTGGGGGTGATCGGGACCGTGTCGCATGTTGGGTTATCTTTTATTTTGGTGCCGTAGTCGGGCCTTGAGTGTTTGGATGATGTAATGTTATATATGTTCTTGATTGACGTGGCGAGTGTAAGCCAACTATGTTATCTTCCCTTTATGATTTATATTACATGGGAAGTTGTGAAGATTGCCTAACTTGCGTCATATGCCTTCAATGTGATTATGCCTCTAAGTCGTGCCTCGACACGTGGGAGCTATAGTCACATCGAGGGTGTTACAAGGAACTCCATTTGGATACATGCAAGGCATGAATCTATGACAAATCCTTGATATTTCTCTTATGATGATATTCATATGTCTTGGATATATTTGCACCCTTGCATGTTATCTAACCCTTGTAGGTACTTGGATGAATCTAAATCTATGAGATAGCAACCCACTCACATCTTGAGCGATCTCTACACCACCAAGTCTCTATAATATGGTGGTTGATGACAAGGAAGCACGAAACCCTTCAACATATCCTTTGACAAATTATATGTATCAAATTTCATGATTGTCATTTTGGATACACAAGTGCTCTTCCTTGCAAAACTAACCCATGTAGGTAGATGAACTCAACTCCAAGTGGTGCTCCCAACCATTCTTGTGCTACATCAACCTTGAGCACCCCATGCAAGTTCAACTACATGATCAAGATCAGCACCACCACCCAAGGTATGTCATTCCATCTTAGAGAAGCTTTACCTCAAGACATAGGTCAAAGCAACTCAACAAGATGTGAATACATCAAATGCTTAAACGAAAAATGGTAAACCCATTTTGAGCTTAAACGATGAGTATGACTTACGATCAAGTGTTCTTACTTGACTCCTCAGTCAATATACTCTAACATAGGTGACTTTGTCACCACCCAATTCTAGATGAAGTTCTCTAGTGTTTCCTTGAGTTTTTGCAAACTTCATCTAGATTTTCTTTTCTTTGTTTTGGTCTGCATTCACTGCATCCAATTCCTTGCAAATCCTTGTGAGATCTTTCTTGTCTAGTGAGCTGAGGTGACAAGTGTTTTCTTTGTGATAAACACGGTCACACCAGTTTGTTGTTTTCGGTCCAATCGAACTCTTTCGGTGCAACCGATTTCACTACAGGTAAGACAACTTGCCACTTGTTCCTGCATTCTTTTTGCTCCAGCTCCACTCAATGATTCTTGTCCTCTACCAGCATCACATTCGACTTGCTGCTTTGCTCTGTGACTCAAGGACCGAACCCATTTGTAACAAACATCCAGAAGAGCCCTTCTTGGAAGTTGATGTCAAAGGGGGAGAGAGAGATCACATCAAAGCTTAATCATTTCTATAGGGGGAGAGAGAATACTCAGGGGGAGAAAGTTCTTCAATGATAAAGAAGTATCACATCAAAGACCCCGGATGCTTGGTGTTCAAGAGGAGAGAAGTTACATCTCTTTAAGAGGGGAAAGACATGTTCATATTTGATTGTTTGCATTTGCTCTTTTTTCTTTTGTTGCTCTGATTTTCTGTTCCCTATCTTCTCCTAGTATCCCAAGCAAGATTCAGGGGAAGCAAGACATCTAAGGGAAGGAAATCCTTGAATTCATTGCATATCTTTACCTTTGGGGACATGTCTATATCCAATAGAGTACTCAATACTCACTCTCTACATGTCATCCCAGTCTTGGTACTCTTGTGGTTTCTTTGTTTACTTTGGCTAGTACATGTATTTGTGTTATCTAACCTTGTTTACTCAGGTTCATTCCTCCTAAGCCAGCTCAAGATCACAAGGTAAGTATATGCATCACACTCATGTGCATGAAGACTTCTTGCTGATGTACATATTGTTTGCAAGAAAGACTCATGAGCATGTAGGTACATTTCCTATATTTACATCTTTTGCTCTGATGCATATAGCCAAGATACATGTAACACATTGCTTACTCTATCATGCTATGCATTCACATGTTCTTATATTCTATATTTACATGATTGCATACATATAGGGGGAGCCTATGCATGTTACATGTCTTCCCAAAGCTTTGCTTTTTATTCTCTATATCTTTATCTAAAGCTTTGATGTATGTTGTCATCAATTACCAAAAAGGGGGAGATTGAAAGCACAAGTGCTCCCCGGGTGATTTTGGTAATTAATGTCAACATATCTCTTGTTGGACTAATACTTTCATCTAGCATATTTCAGATAAGTCCAACAGTGGAGTGGCATGGACTAGAGGATGTGGGACCCCTTCAAGATGATGAAGAAAAATGATTGTCTCAAGCTCAAAGCTTAGGACTCTACATTTTTCATTTTAGTGATCCAAGATCACATTGAGTCCATAGGAAAAGCCAATACTATTAAGAGGGGGTGAGGTGTTGCTTAATGAGGTTCTTGCTCAAAGTGCTTAGTGATATGCTCCACAACCCTCAACCACTTTCTCATATCCAAATATATCCCAAATCAAAAGTCAAACTCGGCCCCACCGAAACTTTATATCCGGCGCCACCGAGTTCTCTTGACATAGCCACTGCCAGAAACCCTAATCAATTCGGTCTCACTGATGGGATCTCGGTCTCACCGAGATGGGCTTGCAAACTCTCTGTTGCCTATTGCATTAATTTCAGTCCCACCGAAACATGACATCGGTCCCGAGTTTTCTTGTCCAACTCTCTGTTTAGCTTATTACCAAAATCGGTCCCACCGAATTTGTGTAATCAGTCCAATCGAGATGAGGCTTTACCCTAACCCTAATGATACCGGTCCCACCGAGTTTACATGTCGGTCCCACTGAAAACCCTAACGGTCACATTATGAACTAACCGAGTTGTATGATTCGGTCCCACCGAGTTTGGTGATTTGTGTGTAACGGTTAGATTTTGTGTGGAGGCTATATATACCCCTCCACCCACTCTTCATTCATGGAGAGAGCCATCAGAATATGCCTACACTTCCAACATACATTTTCTAAGAGAGAACCACCCACACTTGTGTTGAGGTCAAGATACTTCATTCCAACCACATAAATCTTGATCTCTAGCCTTCCCCAAGTTGCTTTCCACTCAAATCATCTTTCCACCATATCTTATCCTATGAGGGAGTTGAGTGTTGGGGAGACTATCATTTGAAGCACAAGAGCAAGGAGTTCATCATCAACACACTGTTTGTTACCTCTTGGAGAGTGGTGTCTCCTAGATTGGTTAGGTGTCACTTGGGAGCCTCCGTCAAGATTGTGGAGTTGAACCAAGGAGTTTGTACGGGCAAGGAGATCGCCTACTTCATCAAGATCTACCCTAGTGAGGCAAGTACTTCATGGGCAATGGCCATGGTGGGATAGACAAGGTTGCTTCTTCATGGACCCTTCATGGGTGGAGCCCTCCGTGGACTCGCGCAACTGTTACCCTTCGTGGGTTGAAGTCTCCATCAACGTGGATGTACGACAGCACCACCTATCGGAACCACGCCAAAAATCTCCGTGTCTACAATTGCGTTTGCACACTCCAATCCCATCCCTTTACATTCTTGCAACTTGCATGATTTACTTTCCGCTGCTCATGTACTCTTGTCATGCTTGCTTGATATGTATTGTGAATGTTCAAACTTGTTCCAAAACTCCACTTCAACTTAAAGAAATTAAAAACTGCAACTTTTCTTGCTAAGAGTCTATTCACCCCCCTCTAGACACCTCTTCTTGATCCTACAACGGGCCACCGTATTTCTCGGAAAAAAAGTTTCCCCCCTGACTGCTGGGACCCACCAGCTACATCTTCGCACGGAAGGAAGTGCTTGACAGTCGGGACCCACCTGGTCGAAGCATACGTAGCATTGTCATTCTGATCGCGAACATGTACGTGCATACTGGTCGATGTAGAGGCGCGCACGTGTCATAGTAGAGGCGCGCACATAGCATGTACACGTACGTACAACGGCTAGGGTGCAAGAAAGAAAATACGGCCACGTACGTACA
This sequence comes from Triticum dicoccoides, assembly GCF_002162155.2. NCBI lineage: Eukaryota > Viridiplantae > Streptophyta > Magnoliopsida > Poales > Poaceae > Triticum > Triticum dicoccoides. The sequence continues at coordinate 331,522,798 of NC_041380.1, read as the reverse complement.
TACGGGCGGGGTATCGAATGCCTACTCGCGCATACGTACATCCAGGGCTCATGTACATGGCTGGGTCGGAACGGAGAAGCTGCGCCGTCGTCGTGTTCATGGGGACGCAACCGGCTGGGTCGGAACGGAATGTGTCGTCGTGTTCATCGGGAGCCAACCGGCTTGGACGGAACAGGCGATGGAAACGAGGCCTGGCGTACCACAGAATAGAGGAAATGGCCTTGTGTTCGACCGGCCACGGTGGAAACGGGATCCTGTTCATCGGGAGGGGTCTGGCGTACCGCAAAATGGAGGAAATGGACCTCATACGGTCGAAACGGGGTCCTGTTGATCGGGAGGGGTGTGGCCTACCACAAAACGAAGGAAACAAACTTGTGTTGGAGCGGTACGGTCGAAAC
>NC_041380.1:331427115-331522059 GCF_002162155.2 Triticum dicoccoides | reverse complement strand
CCTCCACCGGCTACTGTTCAACCAGCCCTCTCCACGGGGTCCTGTTCAACCACCCCTCCATGGGCTACTGTTCAGCCAGTCCTCCACGGGCTACTGTTCAACCAACCCTCCACCGGCTACTATTCAACCAGCCCTCCATCGGCTACTGTTCAACCAGCCCTCTATGGGGTCCTGTTCATCCAGCCCTCCACGGGGTCCTGTTCATCCACCGGCTCGGTCGATCGGGGTCCTGTTCATCTAGCGGCAACGGCCTCTACTACCACGGGGTCATGTTCATCCAACCCCCACCGGGAACTGTTCATCCAAACCCCCCAGCAATGCTCACTGTTCATCCAGTGGCAGCATCGACCGGCTTCAGTTAGTAGCAGTAGCGAAGGAATCACTCGGGTTCAGTTAAGTCGATCGATCGCTCGGGTTCAGTAATCCGTAGCCTGCAGTGCAATCGCTCGGGTTCAGTTAGAGCCCAACGCCTCACTCGGGTTCAGTAGAGCGCAACGCCTTGCACACACGCGCGTACGTACGAGAGAAATGCGCATCGCTCGACCCTCGACCACCCACCATAATCGGGAACTCCCATGATATTTTCCTCGCCGTCGCATCTACCACCGGCCAAAGAATGTCATGCAGCTGCGTCTCCGGCCCGCCCAGGATGAAATGCCCATTTTCTGTCATGATTATTTTTTATAGAAGTAGGAGCCCACCACATCTATGATGATACCGGGTTTTGTCACAATTATCATCATAGAAGTGTCATAAGCATGACAGAATTTTTTTTTGTTCGGTCCAAAATGTCACGGATGTGTCTTTTTTTTGTAGTGGTAGTTGCTGCGGCACTTCATCTTGGCCAGAGCCCGCCCAAAGTCAGCGGCGGCAGAGGCGAGCTATTTCTCCGGGTCGAAGCATGGATCAATGCTACTGACATGTGTACCTATAGGCAACCAGTAAATGGTAGAAGCTAAACTCCAATTGCACAAATGATGTGAAATACTGTAAGACATGGGATGCAGCTAACCTTGACGACAGACAACAGTATCGGCCGTTATGACCCTGCGTAACTATATCCACCAAAAATAGCAAATAGGCAGCATCTCTAGTGATATCCTGAGTCATGTATTGTAATTTTGTTGCTGGTATTGGTGAAATTGAGCTAGAAAGTTAATACTTGAACATCACACAGTGTGCAGTATTGAAATAAGCAAGGCACGGACATGCTTAATACATCAACCGTACAAAACATAGCTATCGGATTTCAGGTTCCGGCAGACCCTTGAGGTTCGAACACTGGGGTGCACGCGGAGATTTCGCCTCCTACCTACCTGCACCCCTCCGCCTCGCTAAGATCTAAGCTATGGAAAGAACAACACGAATGACATAGGGTTTATACTGGTTCGGGCCACCGTTGTGGTGTAATACCCTACTCCAGTGTGTGGTGTGGTGGATTGCCTCTTGGGCTGATGATGATGAACAATACAAGGAAGAACAGCCTCGCGAGGGTCTGCTCTTGGCTGGGGCGATGAACTGCTGGGAGGAGTTCAGTCACCCTTCTCTCTCTCTCTCTACTCTCTTTTTCTTCTCTCGTCGTCTCTCCCTTCTTCTCTCTTCCTTTTTCCTTCCCCTCTTCCTTTGTGGGTGGCTGGTCCTATTTATAGAGGCCCTGGTCCTCTTCCAAATATCGAGCGGGAAGGGAGCCACCAATGGCGGGCTAATTTGAAGGGGGACAACTAGTACCAGCTATCCTGAAAAAAGTAGTCTTCGCCTGCACAAAGCTCTGGTGGTGACGCCGTCTTGGGCTCCACGCTGACCTCCGTCTCGCAGTCCTCCTGGTTTTGGTCTTGTTGCACCGAAATGGCAACCTTTGCCTGATGCCTCGGTACTCCGCGGCTGCGCTTGCTCCCTTTGCACCAAAGAGGTAAGCAGGACGCTGCGTGGGCTGGCACCTGCCTGGCGCCTTTGGTCGTCATGGCTTGCGTCACGGGCACCTCGTGAGGTACCCCGCCTTGATCTCTCCGCCTCCTCGCGAGCCAGCCTGATGAGGCCGTACCTGAGGAAGCTCCGCGTTGTCCGCCCCACGAGGCTTGGCCCCTCGCGAGGGTCTTGGGTCTGTGTTGGTGAAGATGGGTCGTGCTGGGCCCCCCTTTGAGCCACGCCGCAGGCCGCAGGCAGGCAAGTCTGGGGACCCCGGTTCCCAGAACGCCGACAATAGCCATTGCAAGTGGTATTGATAAGATTTAGCTGGTCAGATCATACATGTTATGTCCTGGGGGGTAGTCGCCGGGGCACTTCATTTGGGCCAGAGCATGCACCATGTCGTCGGCGGTGGAGGCGAGGTGTTCCTCCGGGTCAACACGCATAGCAGCCATCGTGCAATGGACCGCCATCAGCTCCTCGACCTCCATGTGATATGTGGTTGGGCTTGCACGACAATGCTCTGGAGGTAGGGCAGTGGGGATTTGGAGGCATGAGGATGTTTCACAGTCGCCATTTAAGCAATCAGGTTGGGGTCGTGATAGAGATCGGTGGGTTACCTGATTGGATCCGAGCAGAACATAGATGTGGTTGAAGTTATGGTTGTGGCAGCGGCGGTTTGAGCTGCCGGTAGGGGGAGGCGGGGAGTTATTGAGGAAATTTGATGGGTGGGGATGTGGTTGGAGGAATAAATTCTGAAATCGCGCGCCTAAAGAAAAATTTCGGTACGAAACTAGAAACTTGTGCGGGGGAAACACACAACACAGACGAAGCGCGTAAAATACTCGTGTGCAAGAAAAGAGAAAATTGGCAGATCCTGTCTCCAAAAAAATGTACACGTGTAGTTGATTTTTTCGGTGAATGGTACGCCTGGTTTATTAGAAAACATCGCAAAGGTAACTGACTTATGGATCATTAACGCAAAAAAACACGGGTACACCATAAAAACCGTGTGTTTTGTGATCTTCTAACAATTCTTATATCTATCAGCATCTCCAACCACACCTAATTTCAAAATTCTCTTTCATTGTATCAGGATTATTCAGTGTACATGAACGAGGCAAGGTGACACCCAATGAGCATTACCGGTTTATGAAATGCAATCAAGTGTGAACTTGCCTCGCTCACGTAGCCAGATTTGATCCTATGCGACAAGAGAGAAGCTTGCTGCCATCCACCGGTGCGACAATTTAAGCCGGTGTGTCAGGTCTACTATGCAACTTGTCAGTGGGAACGACACCTATGGGATCACAAGAATCCCTACTACGGTTAGCGGGGCGCAGGGTCGTGAGAAGAGCGGATCAAACAGATAGTACACAATTTGTTTATCCAGGTTCGGGCCGCGAGGATGCGTAAAACCCTACTCCTGCTTTGGTGGATGTATATTCCTGTTCTTGAGCTAGCTCTGGGGCATTAGGAGCTCCAGAAAGCCGAATCCTCCTCCTGGTCGCCTCGGGCCTCCTTTTATAGAAAAAGGGGTTGCCACAGTGGCACGCAGGAGGTGGAAAGGGTACAGTGATGCGAGGTTATCCCTCGCATTACTTGACAAGGCACATTTAATGCGTCTTGCTTAGGTGTCCTTGCTTTATCGGGGACGGGCGAGAAACCTGTCTCGTCCATCGCTGCTCCTTCTTGTGTCGACACGCGCCCTGGACAGCGATGCCTGTGATGCCATGCAGGTAGGCAGGCAGCTGAGGTGGCGCAGTGGTGGGTCTTCACGAAGATCTGCATTCCGCCACGCAGGTGCCTGCCCAGCTGGTTGGGTCGGCAGCTGCATGCGTACGATGGTGGAGGTTTAGTCGGCGTGGACCTGATGGTGGCCCTACGGATGTCCTCGGCAAGGGCCTTGCCGGGGCCCCAGCAAGGGTCTTGCCGAGGCGCCTGCTGTCATCCCCGGCAAGGCACTTGCCGGGGGTCTCGTGGTCTTCCCTGGCTGGTATCTCGCCAAAGGTCGTCGTCTTCTTAGTGCGTATCTGATCTTGAATGTCTTCACAAAGATCTACATGCCACCACGGGGATGTCTCCCGAATCCTTGCCCCTTGGGGGTAGTGGACTCAAGTGTAATTTGCTCCGTAGGCGTGGGGTGAGTCGCCGCGACAAGGATCTTGCCGGGGTTGCCAAAGCTGTCTCCTGGCAAGGATCTTGCCGGGGGAGTCCGCTTCGTCCCTTTGTTCTTCGTGGTTTTGGCCTTGGCATCGTCCTAGTTCCCTTGAGCTTCGGTCTTACCCTGGCTCACCTCCCTTGCCTTGCTTGATGTGGTGGTGCCCGCGGCTCTGACTGCCCATGCACAGTTATAGAGGTAGAAAAAGTGCACCCCTCTTTTTGTACACCGATGTGAGTCCCCGGGCCTGGGCCACACATAAGCGCAATGCGTTGTTGGGTCAGGCCCAGAAACGGTGCGCGGGCAGGCGGTGCGGTTTTTACCGTCGTAAGATTCTTCGCATTCTGCGCTTCCCACAACTCGCGCGCGTGGCGCGGCGTGGGAAGGTGGGTGTGATGTGGGCAGCATGCGTGGGGTTGGTCTCTGCACGCATGCGTCACGTCGTAGTAAAGGGGTGGTTCGCGCCTTCCCCATAAACGGAGGGAGGCGTGGAGGCGCGGCCCATTTACTGAATGGGGCTGAGGCGCGGTCTTCAAGGTGTCCACTCCCCACGATCACGGGGTGGGGAGAGGTTGCCTCACCCGTCCCCTCGGTTCTGCACGTCCGCCACGTGTCTCCCATGCGCTTGGGGTGGCAAACGGTGGAGGCGAGAAACCAGGTCGTCGCTGGTTGGGGTGGCGGGTCGGTCCTGGCTCCCGGCGCCTTCTGTATCTCGATTGGCCGAGCGGGGCGGCCGAGCCCCAACCCTGCTCCGTTATAAAGAGTGGGAGGGGGATGGCGTCCCGCATTCTTTCATCTTCTTCTTCCTTCAGCTTCTGCTCCTCCCTTCCATCCATCATGGAGAGAGGGAATCCCGGTCCTTCAACGGTGGCGGCGAGGGTCGCCGCTCGACAACGCAGCCCTCCTTCTCCTGCACCTGCGGTGGCAGAGCTAGCCGCGAGGGGAAGGGGGAGGGGGCGAGGCCGTGGGCGAGGCCGGGGCGCTCGGGGAAGAGGACGACGGGGTGGCGCGCCGGCCTCGCCTCCGCTAGCAGCTCCCCCTCCAATGGAGGGCCATGTTGGGGATGACCCTTGTGAGTTCTTCGTCAGGCTGCGCCGGCTGCCGCGCCGTCGCCTTCGTCTCCCGACTCCATTTGCGCGGGAGATGGAGCTGGATCCACCGGAGTCATTGCGGCTGCACATGAGGGGCTGCGGGATCAGTGGCACGCGGGTCCGCTTCGACTTCCCCGCTCCTCACGTGATGTATCTTCGTCGGGGATGGAAGACGTTTGCTCATATCCACAGCTTGACGGAGGGGATCACTTTCCATTTTAAGCTGATGGAGGGTGGCCTTCTCTCCATCAAGGTCTTTGGGCACTTTGGGACTCGTACAAGGTGCTGCGTGGAGAGCTCTTCTGATAGTGAAGACTCCTCCTCGGGCGGGAGTGACGAGGAGGACAGTGGCAGCGATGACGAGGGCGGTAGGCGGCAGGATGACGGGTCCGACTAGGTGTCGGGTGCCACTCCGTGCGGCACCGGCGACCCCATCATCCGTGTCGCCGACTCCTTGAACTTCTCGGGGTCGTCTCCTTGGGCGGCTGGCGTTGGGAGGCTGCAGAAGAGGAAGAGGGCGGGCGGCAAGGCCGTCAAGTCGGAGTACGCGGGCACCGACGCCTTCGACGCGTACTGACGTCCTGCCGCCTCGTCTTCGAGCTCTGCTTCCGGTGCCGCCATCACCACCCAGCCTTTGGACGGCCACCAAGATGTTCTCCCTGCGTCTTCTGCCACCCGTAGCTCGCCTAGGTGCTCTTTTTGCCCTTCTCGCCTCCTTGACCTGCCTCCTGAGGAGAGGGACAAGAAAGGGATTACGGGCACCTTATCTCTTTTTAGTTTGTAAGCCTTCCGGCCTTTGTTGAATTTAAAACTTGTAATCCCTTCATTTATGTTTTTCATTCCCTACGGACTGTACCTGAGTGGAATGTTTTTAATGAAAAAGGGATTCTTGCCAGGTCATTTGTTTGCGGGTGGAACCCACGACAAGGAGTAAATCCTTGATATCTCTAAGATAAACACTTTCTCGCCCGGCAACAGGCCTTGCTGTCTCCCCACTTTGCTCGACCTTTCTCACGCCTTTGGCGGAGGCAGGGATGAGGCGGGTTCAGGCTCCTTGTTTCATCCTTTCGCTGCCGCGACTACGACCAAACTTGGTCCCAGGAACGAGCCCTAGGGCCTAGAGTTAGGGGAGCACGGTAGCTTAAGGAAAAACGAGGTTTCACATACCTCAATCCATAATGGAATGCATGATAAGGGATGAAGAACTTATCTGAAGCTGCAGCCCCCGGCAACCCTGGTTTGCTGTGGGTGAATCTTTGCTCTTGCAGCCCCCGGCAATACTGGCTTGCCGGGGCCTAGATGCTGGTTTGTTCCTTTTTTTCTCCCCAAGTGGTTCGGCAAAGATATCTGTGTGTCCTGTGAACCAAAGAAGACAAAAGAAAGACAAACAGACGCACACTCGACCTCTAAGCTAGGGGTTAGTCGCCGCTAAGCACTATCAACCCTAACCAAGGACGAGACTCGACCTAGCATGCATGCTATAACTTAGGGCGCCAGCACTTCATTTATTTATGCTCAGGGTCTGCGCCTGGCTTTGTACAAAGGGTTACATGCGTCATCGGCAAGGCTCGTACAAAAGGTGGCTTGCCGGGGGGCCCGGCAAGCCGCGCCTCACGGGTAAAACTTGCGAAGATGCTCAATGTTCCAGGAGTTACTCACCGGAATGGCATCTTCGGTCTCCAGGCGGACTGCGCCGGGCCTGGTGACTCGTATTATCCGATAAGGGCCTTCCCATTTTGGCGTCAAGTTGTTGGAATTCTTGGCCGATTGAATGCACCGAAGAACAAGGTCGCCTTCCTCAAAGCTTCGGGCATGAACCATGCGGCTATGGTAGTGGTGCAAGGCTTGCTGGTAGCGCGCTGCTCTCACAGCCGCCGGAAGACGATCTTCCTCAAGGAGCATTGCGTCATCTTGCCGCAATTGCTCTTGCTCAAGCTCATCATAAGCGAGTACTCAAGGTGACCCGTATATGAGTTCTGTGGGGAGAACTGCTTCTGCCCCATATACCGGGGCAAAGGGTGTCTGGCTAGTGGCTCGATTTGGTGTCGTTCTGATTGACCAAAGAACCGCCGGCAATTCATCAATCCAGCGCCTTCCACTCTTGTGCAGTCTGTCAAAGGTCTTTGTCCTCAGGCCTCGCAGTACTTCAGCATTTGCCCTCTCAGCTTGACCATTGCTTCGTGGGTGAGCAACGGAAGCGAAACAGACCTTGCTGCCGAGGTCTTGAATATATTGCATGAAGGTGTGGCTTGTGAACTGTGTGCCGTTGTCGGTGATGACCCTATTGGGTACACCAAAACAGCACACCAATCCTTTGAAGAACTTGACGGCTGACTGTGTTGTGACCTTCCTCACTGCTTCCACTTCTGGCCACTTTGTGAACTTGTTGATTGCAACGTACAAGTACTCAAAGCCCCCGATAGCGCGGGGGAAAGGGCCCAGTATGTCGAGCCCCCAGACCGAGAAAGGCCAGGAGAGAGGAATGGTTTGAAGGGCTTGAGCTGGCTGATGAAGCTTCTTTGAATGGAACTGACACGCTTCACACCTGGTGACTACTGTCGTCGCATCCTAGAGGGCGGTGGGCCAGAAGAAGCCTTGCCGAAACGCTTTGTCGGCAAGGGCCCTCAACCCTATGTGGGATCCACATACGCCTCCATGTATCTCCGCCAATAGCCCCAGTCCTTCCTCTCGAGGGATACACTTCAATTTCACACTGTTCGGCCTCTTTCTGTACAGGACGTCATCGACAAATTGGTACATAGTAGAGCAACGGGCTACTTTTTCCGCTTCTTCTTGCTCCTCGGGAAGTTCCCCTGTTTGGAGGAATCGGACGGTATGTTGTGCCCACGCTGGAGCCTGGGGCTCGACGGCGAGGACTAAAGGCATTTCCTCTGCTATAGGAGCGGCTGTCTCCATGGCAAGAGCTTGATGCTCCGTCGGAGCTAGCCGTCCTGTGGCGGGCTCAGTGTCTCCGGCAACATCCTTGCCGGCGGCTTCGGGGAGCTCGGCGGGAAAGTACTTGTCGGGCCCTGATTTTCTCCTCTTGTTCTGCTCTGTTGATGGATCAACAGATGGCTGAGTTAGCCGAAGCACAAAGGTACTTGGTTCCACAGGTAGCTTGAGGGCAGCGTGTTTTGACAGGTAATCGGCGATGTCATTCTCCGCTCGGGGAACGTGTTCTGCCTGTATACCATCAAAATGCTCTTCCAGCTTTCTCACTTCATCGACGTAGGCCTTCATCAATGGGCTCTGGTAATCCTTGTTGACTTGCTTGACGACAAGTTGCGAGTCGCCCCTGACGGCGAGTTTCTTGATTTTGAGGTCCGCCGCGATCCTAAGACCAGCAAGTAGCCCTTCGTACTCAGCCGTATTGTTTGTTGACACCTCCCTGGGGAAGTGCATCTGGATCACGTACTTGAGTTGCTCTCCGATGGGCGCGACAAGCAGTACGCCAGCCCCGGCGCCCTGTAAGGAGAAAGCTCCATCAAAGTACATGATCCAGTCGCAACTTGCCTCCTTGCCGGGGAGAGCAGTCTCTTGGGCTTCTTCGTCAGGCGTCGCGGTCCATTCTGCAACGAACTCCGCCAGGACTCAGCTTTGAATCGTCGAGGTACTCTCAAACTTGAGGCCAAAGCTGGACAGTTCCAGTGCCCACTCTACGATTCTTCCCGTTGCGTCTGGGTTGTGCAATATCTGTTGCAGAGGGAGGCGAGTGACGACAGTGATTTCGTGCGCCTGGAAGTAGTGACGCAGCTTCCTCGAGGCCATAAGAAGGCCGAAGAGCAATTTCTGCACACCGGAGTACCTTGATCTAGCCCCCCTGCAGGAGGGAACTAACAAAGTAGACTTGGTGCTACATCATTTTCTTCTTCGGCGGCACTCCAACTGGCTGTGTCGTCTCTGCATCAGTGGCATCGGGCTCTGTCGCTGCTATTACCTCGTCACCAATTTCTCTCTATGCCACTAGTGCGGCGCTGACCACCTGGTTCGTTGCCGCCAAGTATAGCAGCAACGGTTCCCATGGCCTAGGCGCAACTAGTATTGGCGCGGAGGAGAGGTACCTCTTCAAATCTTGCAATGCTGCTTCGGCTTCTGGTGTCCACTCCATCGGGCCCGCTTTTTTCAAAATCTTGAAAAAGGGAAGGGCGCGCTCGGCGGACTTGGAAATGAACCTACTCATGGCGGCAACGCAACCAGCAAGCCGACGCACATCCTTGACTCGCTTGGGTACTTCAATCTGCTCTATAGCTTTGATCTTGTCCGGATTGGCCTCTATCCCGCGCTGCGACACAAAGAACCCGAGAAGCTTGCCGGACGGGACGCCGAAGACGCACTTCTCGGGGTTCAGCTTGAGATTGATCTTGTGTAGGTTTGCAAATGTTTCTTGTAAATCCGGTATGAGGGTTGCCCTGTTCTTGGTTTTGACCACTATATCATCCATATAAGCTTCCATATTTCTATGGAGCTGGGGTTCAAAACCAATCTGGACCGCCCTTGCAAACATTGAACCAGCACTCTTCAACCCGAAAGGCATCCATATGAAACAATACGTACCACATGGGGTGATGAATGCCGTTTTCTCTTAGTCTTCTCTTGTCATGAAGATCTGGTGGTAGCCGGAGTAGGCATCGAGGAATGACAACAGATCACACCCAGCCATGGAGTCAACAATCTGGTTGATGCACGGCAACGGGAAGGGGTCTTTGGGACAAGCCTTATTGATATCTGTATAATCAATACACGGCCTCCACTTCCCATTTGCCTTGCGCACTACCACTGGATTGGCCAACCACGTTGGATGGAGCACTCCTCTTACCAAACCCGCTGCTTCCAGTTTCTGGATCTCCTCTGTGATGAACTCTTGTCATTCCAAGGCTTGCTTTCTGACCTTCTGCTTGACGGGCCGCGCTTGAGGATAGACAGCAAGGTGGTGCTTAATCACCTCCCTGGGAACACCGGGGATGTCGGATGGTTGCCATGCAAACACATCGACATTCGCCCGCAGGAAGGTGACGAGCGCGTCTTCCTATTTGTCGTCAAGGGCGGAGCTTATGGTAAAAGCCCCTCCCATGCCGTCCTCCTTGACACAAACCTTCTTGGTTCCCGGCGGTGTGTCCCTGGACTTCTTGTTTCTATTGGTGGAGCTCTCTGGCACGTCCTCGACGGGAGCGCTACACTCCGAAGAGGTGCGCTTGCCGGAGTGGGTGCCTGAGGTCTCACCGGTCTTCTTCTTTTTCCTTCCCGAGGCTCCAGCGGCAGGAGCAATCGCCTTAGTAGTGGCGGCTACTACAACTGCTTGTTGGTAGAGTTGGTTAGCGCAAATTAGCGCATCCTTCTTGTCTGATGGGACGGTGATGATCGTCACAGACCCCGGCATCTTCAGGGTGTTGTAGGCGTAATGTGACGCCGCCGTGAAGTTGGCCAGCGCTGGGCGGCCAAGGATCCTGTTGTAAGGCAAGGGGATCTTGGCAACGTCGAACACAATCCATTCTGTCCTGTAGTTCAGATCACTCCCAAAAGTCATGGGCAACGTGACCTTTCTCTTTGGTTGACTTCTTCCCGGGTTGACCCCCGGAAACGTGCCCGTCTCTTTGAGGTCTTCATCAGGAATCTGCAGTTTCTCGATCACGGCAGGCGAGATTAAGTTCAGACCGGCCCCGCCATCGACTAGCATCTTTGTCACCTTGGGGTTGCATATTGTTGGTGAAACCAACAATGGCAAGCACCCGACTGCAGTAGTGCGATCAGGGTGATCCTCAGTGTAAAAAATGATAGGTGTGCCGGACCACTTCAGCGGCCTTTGGGCATCAAACGACGGCTCTGCCGCTGTAATCTCACACGCCCACTGTTTAAGCTGGCGGTGAGAGGTATGCAGCGAGGCGCCGCCATCGACGCACATGGCCTCTGTAGCTTTCTGAAATTCTTGGTCACCAGACTCATCGTCCTCTTCATGATCATCGTCTTCTGGCTTTTTGTCACGGCCCTGGGCGGGACTCTCCTGTTGTTTATCTTTGCCGCGACGGCCCGCCTGGCCGTCACGCTTCTTACCGGACCCTTCAGCACCGTCCTGGCCTTTCTCCTTGTCCCGCCTCTCATATTCAGCCTTCTGCTTCTCAGCAAGGAGCTCAACCTGTCGGCAGTTCTGGAGATCATGGCCTTTGGTGCGATGGATCTTGCAGTATTGCTTGTCGGAGTTTCCTGGCTTCTCGGCAGCCGCCAAGGCCCAGCAGGTGACACATCCGGCAATTTCCTTGTCGAGGTCATCTGCCTTGGTTTTCTTGGCGGAGCCGACGTCGTCAGATCCCTCGACGGCAAGCACGACTTTACCTTTGCGCTTCCTGTTGCGGCGCCGGCCTTTCTTTGCCGGGGCGGCAGTATCCTCATCTGAGGAGTCGGTTTCCACGTCGGCATCTTCGCCGGGGTACTTCCTTTCCTCTTCAGCTCGGGCACATCTGTCAGCAAGAACATAGAGTTCTGCCACATCTTTCACCTTGTTCATTGCCAGCTCTTCACGCATCTTGCGGTTACGCACGTTCTGATGGAACGCGCTGATGATGGCGGCAGGGTGAACATCAGGGATATTGTACTGTACCCGGCTGAACCTCTGTATATACTTGCGCAGACTCTCGCCTCCCTTCTGGGGAATGACGTGCAGGTCGCTTGCTTGGCCATGGGCTTGGTGGCCTCCAGTAAAGGCGCCAACAAACTCATGGCACAAATCCGACCAGGAGGAAATAGAGTCTACCGGCAAGTGCATCAACCACGACATGGCGTTGGGTTTAAGAGCCAATGGAAAGTAATTCGCAAGCACCTTATTGTCGCGGGCTCCAGCAGCTTGCATCGTGATGGTGTAGATGCTGAGGAACTCAGACGGGTGGGTCTTGCCATTGTACTTTTCGCCAACGTCAGGTTTGAAGGTGCGGTGAGTGGGCCACTGGAACTGCCGCAGCTCACGGGTAAAAGCCGGACAACCTACCTCATTAGGTAGGCCTCCAGGGCTCTCCGGGGCCGGGTGGTTCGCAGCAGGCCCTCCTCGCCTATCTGACTGGTGGCGCGCTCCGTGCCGGCGCTCGAGAGTGGTTCGAGTGTCTTCATGGGCTCGTTCCCGAAGAACTTGGCGCTGGTCATAGTGGGTCTGTGGGTCAGACGATGCTATGGAGATGTCGTCGCCCGTGACGTCGCGACGAGCCGGCGTCCACGATACCGGATGGGGAAGAGGTGAATGCATCGTGGTCGCGGCGCCGCCGGCTTTTCTGCCACTGGTGCGCGGGACACCATCGGAGCGTCGACCCGGGGGGCCCATCGGACTTGGTTCATCTTTGTTGGCCACCGCAACAAGGATTCGGATAGTGGCTCTCCATTCATCGAGTTTCCCCGTAGTGGGAGGAAAGTCGAGGAGCAACTGCGCGCGCGCCAGGGCCTCTGCTAGCGTCGCTGGCAGCGGAACCTACACGGATCGTGACGCGCTTCGAATTCTGACCACGTCAGAAGGAGCTCTATCACGACCCCGCAGTTGCATGCCATTTTCACCAGCGCTTCGGCGAGCGGGCAGGTCTTCTACGTCCCGGGAGTGGCGATCGGGGCTCTTCCCGCGGCGACGCCCGGGATCTTCAGCGTGATTACGCCGTTCGTCGCGCGCTGCCTGGGAGGAGCGCGCTATTGGCGCCGGTGTGGGAGTCTTGGAGGCCCTTGCGTCGCCTTCGGGTGGGGCGGCGATGACCTTGGAAGGCCCCGCTCCACCCGCGGAGGGCCTGGCTCCGCCTTTGGATTTGGCGATGTGTGGCCCGTTACCAGGCGCACAAACATCGCCGCCTCCCAAACTCCGGCTGCTGGGATGGTGTTGGTGTTCGCGAGCAGCGCCCCGGGTCCTTTCTGCAACCGGTCCGCTGCTCGCCCGCGTCGGGACGGGCTGTCCGGCTTCCGACTGGCCGACCGCCACCGTCGTCTTCTTCTTGGGTGCCATGATGATGAATAAGCATCGAACTAACTGCTAAAGCCGATTCACACAACTGCGGCCCCTACCTGGCGCGCCAAAGATGTCGGTGGGAACGACACCTATGGGATCACAAGAATCCCTACTACCATTAGCGGGGCGCGGGGTCGTGAGAAGAGCGGATCAAACAGATAGTACACAGTTTGTTTATCCAGGTTCGGGCCGCAAGGATGCGTAAAACCCTACTCCTGCTTTGGTGGATGTATATTCCTGTTCTTGAGCTAGCTCTGGGGCATTAGGAGCTCCAAAAAGCCGAATCCTCCTCCTGGTCGCCTCGGGCCTCCTTTTATAGAAAAAGGGGTTGCCACAGTGGCACACAGAAGGTGGAAAGGGTACAGTGATGCAAGGTTATCCCTCGCATTACATAACAAGGCGCATTTAATGCGTCTTGCTTAGGTGTCCTTGCTTTATCGGGGACGGGGGAGAAACATGTCTCGTCCATCGCCGCTCCTTCTTGTGTCAACACGCGCCCTGGCCAGCGATGCCGGTGATGCCATGTAGGTAGGCAGGCAGCTTAGGTGGCGCAGTGGTGGGTCTTCACGAAGATCTGCAAGCCGCCACGTAGGTGCCTGCCCAGCTGGTTGGGTTGGCAGCTGCATGCATATGGCGGTGGAGGTTTAGTCGGTGTGGGCCTGATGGTGGCCCTGTGGATGTCCTCGGCAAGGGCCTTGCCGGGGCCCCGGCAAGGGTCTTGCCGAGGCGCTTGCTGTCATCCCCGGCAAGGCGCTTACCGGGGGTCTCGTGGTCTTCCCTGGCTGGTATCTCGCCAAAGGTCGTCGTCTTCTTAGTGCGTATCTGATCTTGAATGTCTTCACAAAGATCTGCATGCCACCACGGGGATGTCTCCCGAATCCTTGCCCCTTGGGGGTAGTGGGCTCAAGGGTAATTTGCTCCGTAGGCGTGGGGCGAGTCGCCATGCAAGGGTCTTGTCGGGGTTGCCAAAGCTGTCTCCCGGCAAGGATCTTGCCGGGGGAGTCCGCTTCATCCCTTTGTTCTTCGTGGTTTTGGCCTTGGCGTCGTCCTAGTTCCCTTGAGCTTCGGTCTTACCCTAGCTCACCTCCCTTGCCTTGCTTGGTGTGGTGGTGCCCGCGGCTCTGACTGCCCGTGCACAGTTATAGGGGTACAAAAAGTGCACCCCTCTTTTTGTACACCGACACAACTTTATTCTTGTAGAAACGTGTTGGGCCTCCAAGCGCAGAGTTTTGTAGGATAGTAGCAATTTTCCCTCAAGTGGATGACCTATGGTTTATCAATCTGTGAGAGGTGTAGGATGAAGGTGGTCTCTCTCTCAAACGACCCTGCAACCAAATACAACCAATCTCTTGTGTCCCCAAGACACCCAATACAATGGCAAATTGTATAGGTGCACTAGTTCAGCGAAGAGATGGTGATAAAAGTGTAATATGGATGGTAGAAATATATTTTTATAATCTGAATAAATAAAAACAGCAAGGTAGCAAATAGTAAATGGGCACAAAACGGTATTGCAATGCTTAAAACAAGGCCTAGGGTCCGTACTTTCGCTAGTGCAATCTCTCAACAATGCTAACATAGTTGGATCATATGATTATCCCTCAAGGTGCAACGAATAATCACTCCCGAGTTCCTATTAGCGGAGAACAAAAGATAGGAATTGTTTGTAGGGTTCGAAACTACCTCAAAGCTATTCTTTCCGTTTGATCTATTCAAGAGTTCGTACTAAAATAACGCAAAGCTATTTTTTCTGTTCGAACTATCGTAGAGTTCGTGCTAGAATAACACCAAAGCATATTCATATTCATAATACTCAATCCACACAAAGAACTACAAGGAGACCCCAAAGTTTCCGTTGGAGAAAAGATAATAAAAACATACATCAACCCCTATGCAAAGATTACCCCAATATCACCGCGGGAATCCGCGAGTTGAATGCCATAACTTATATCAAGTGAATCAATAAGATACCCCAATTGTCACCTCAAGTATTGATACCGCAAGACATATATCATGTGTTCTCATATTTAGATATTCAATCCGACAAGACAAAACTTCAAAGGGTAAAGATTCAGTTCATCACAACAAGAGTATAGAGGGGAGAAACATCATATGATCCGACTATATTAACAAATCCCATGATATAGATCACGAGAGAGAGAGAGAGAGAGAGATTTATCACATACCTGCTGGTACAAACCCATAGCCCCAAGGTGGACTACTCCCTCTTCATCGTGGTGGTCGCCGGGATGATGAAGATGGCCACCGGAGATGATCCCCCCTCCGGCAGGGTGCCAGAACAGGTCTAGATTGGTTTTCGGTGGCTACGGAGCCCTGCAACGGCGGAACTTCTAATCTAGGTTAACCCTGAACGGTTTCAGAATATTTGCAATTTATAGTGCAAAGAGGGGGTGCGGGAGGCCACGAAGGTGGGCACAACCCACCTGGGTGTGCCAGGGGGCCCTGGCACGCCCTGGTGGGTTGTGCCCCCCTTTGGGCACCCCCTAGGTGCTGCTTTGGCCCATCGGGAGTCTTTGGCCCGTAAAAAAATCCACAAAAAGTTTCGCAGTGTTTGGACTCCATTTGATATTGATTTGCTGCAATGTAAAAAACAAGCAAAAAACAACAACTGGCACTGGGCACTGGGTCAATAGGTTAGTCCCAAAAAATGATATAAAGTTGCTATAAGTGATTGTAAAACATCCAAGAATGATAATGGCATGAATATTTCGTAAATTATAGATACGTTGGAGACGTATCAGCATCCCCAAGCTTAATTCCTACTCGTCCTCGAGTAGGTAAATGATAAAAGAAATAATTTATGAAGTGGGAATGCTAGCAAAGTGCACAAGTTTGATCAATGATAATTTCAATCAATTTTCCTAGCATCATAACATCGGTTCTTTCTTATGAAACTTCTCATGTTATAGTGGCAACCAATTCACATGTTAAGGTTCAAACAATGAATTCTCTTGAAACCCAACAACCTATGTTCTTAGTCGCCAAGCAATTGCAATTCAACTTATTCAATGGAGTTTAAGTAAGAGCTCCACATACTCAACATCATATGGTCTTCTATGATTGCTCACACTCAACTTGTACACATGAGCAAAACGTTTCAACCAGACACATGGAAAGATAGGGGCTTATTATTTTGCCTCCCAACGTATTCACCTCAAGGGTGATGTCAACAATAATAACTCATGCCACCCATATTCAACTGGACATATGTGCCTAGATCTTTGCTCACCACATGATGCTTGCCAAAAGAGAAAGTAAAAAAGGAATATAGAGAAATACTTCGACTCTTTGCATAAAAGTAAATACTGAAAAGTAAAAGATAGGCCCTTCGCAGAGGGAAGCAGAGGTTGCCATGTGCTTATTTGTTTGTATGCTCAACCCCTTAGTGCAAAAGAATGTCACATTATATTGCCCCTTGTGATAGCAACCTTTATTATGCAATCTGTCTCTTTTATTGCTTTACCATCACAAGTTCATACAATGCTCAATTTTCTCTTACACTAAATGATCTTACACTTTTAGAAGCAATTTTTATTGCCTTATTGCATCGATGACAACTTACTTGAAGGATCTTGCTCAATCCTTAGGTAGGTATGGTGGACTCTTGAAAATAAGATTTGGGTTTAAGGCTTTTTGGATGCACAAGTAGTATCTCTACTTGGTGCGGAATTTTTGGCTAGCAAAGATGGGGGGCAAGCACCACATGTTGAAGGATCTATGATAATATAACTTCTATGTGAATATGAACAAACATAAACCATTACGTTATCTTCCTTGTCCAACGTCAACACTTTTGGCATATAATATTTTGATGGGGGCTCACAATCACAAAAGATTTCCATTACAGTGTATTTATATGTGAAAGTTCTCTTCCTTATACTAACTATTCGTGAATTGCTTGTATGACCAATATTGTGATTGTCAAGCCTCAAAAGATTTCACTTTCTAAACCCAATGTGAAGCTACCACTAAGCATGATATTATTTCAACTTCATGAAATTCAATTTATTCAAAAATTTACTCATAGGATACAAGTGAATCACAAGAGTAAATGACATACAAAAGAGCTTCGTTGACGGGATGTGAATGCCGCTTACTTAGCCTCCTTGGTAGTTATTTGAGGACTCTATTTTATTTAAAAACATTCAGATCTAAGTACTTTATTAAAACAGCAAGCAAACAAAATAAAATTACATTCTAAGAATAGCACAACTCATGTGAAGAAGCAAAAACTTAGGCTCAACCGATACTAACCGATAATTGTTGAAGAAGAAAGGTGGGATGCCTACCGGGGCATCCCCAAGCTTAGATGCTTGATACTTCTTGAAATATTATCTTGGGATGCCTTGGGAATCCCAAAGCTTGAGCTTTTGTGTCTCCTTAATTCCTCTCATATCGCGGTTTTCCTAAATCTCAAAAACTTCATCCACACAAAACTCAACAAGAACTCGTGAGATAAGTTGGTATAAACCAATGCAAAAACCTTATCATTCCCTACTGTAGCAAATCACTAAAACTATTATTCAAAATTGCATACCAAATGCCTCTGCATATTTAATACTCCTATCCTCAAATAGAATCATTAAACAAGCAAACATATGCAAACAATGCAAACATAACAGCAATCTGCCAAAACAGTACAGTCTGTAAAGAATGAAAGAGTATCAATACTTCCCTAACTCCAAAAATTATGAAAACTTACCACACTGAAGAAAATTTATCAGAGCTCATTTTTCAAAAAGTTTCAGCATTTTATCACATACTGACTTTTCTAAGGAATTTTTGTAAAAGCGGTAAACTTTCTGTTTTCAAACAGCAACATGTATACTTGCAAAATAAGCATGGAAAACGCTATCATTGCCACTTTTATTGAAATAAAAGATGCAAAACATTATTCTAAATAACAACAAGCAAATACTAACAAAATAAATTTACACTCTTGAAGGAAATATGCCCTAGAGGCAATAATAAAGTTATTATTTATTTCCTTATATCATGATAAATGTTTATTATTCATGCTAGAATTGTGTTAACCGGAAACAAGATACATGTGTGTGAATACATAGACAAACAGAGTGTCACTAGTATGCCTCTACTTGACTAGCTCGTTGACCAAAGATGGTTATGTTTCCTAGCCATAGACAAAGAGTTGTCATTTGATTAACGGGATCACATCATTAGGAGAAGGATGTGATTGACTTGACCCATTCCGTTAGCTTAGCACTTGATCGTTTAGTTTGTTTCTATTGCTTTCTTCATGACTTATACATGTTTCTATGACTATGAGATTATGCAACTCCCGTTTACCGGAGGAACACTTCGTGTTCTACCAAACATCACAATGTAACTAGGTGATTATAAAGCTGCTCTACAAGTGTCTCTGAAGGTACTTGTTGGGTTGGCGTATTTCGAGATTAGGATTTGTCACTCCGATTGTCAGAGAGGTATCTCTGGGTCCACTCGGTAATACACATCACTTAAGCCTTGAAAGCATTGCAACTAATGAGTTAGTTGGGGGATGATGTATTACGGAACGAGTAAAGAGACTTGCCGGTAACGAGATTGAACTAGGTATTGAGATACCGACGATCGAATCTCGGGCAAGTAACATACCAATGACAAAGGGAACAACGTATGTTGTTATGTGGTTTTACCGATAAAGATCTTCGTAGAATATGTAGGAGCCAATATGAGCATCCAGGTTCTGCTATTGGTTATTGACCGGAGACGTGTCTCGGTCATGTCTACATAGTTCTTGAACCCGTAGGGTCCGCGCGCTTAAAGTTCGATGACTGTTATATTATGAGTTTATATGTTTTGATGTGCCGAAGGTAGTTCGAAGTTCCGGATGTGATCACGGACATGATGAGGAGTCTCTAAATGGTCGAGACATAAAGATTGATATATTGGGCGACTATATTCGGACACCGGAATGGTTCCGGGGGTTATCGGATATATACCGGAGTACCGGGGGTTACCGGAACCCCCCGGAGGTTATTGGGCCTCATGGGCCCAATTGGTGGAAGAGGAGAGGCGGCCAAGGGGCAGCCGCGCGCCCCTCCTCTCCCAAGTCTGAATTGGACAAGGAAGGGGGGCGACGCCCCCCTTTCCTTTCTTCCTCTTTCTCCTTCCCTCCTGTCCTACTCCAACATGGAAGGGGGGAGTCCTACTCCCACCGGGCCTCATGGGGCGCGCCAAGGGTGGCCGGACCCCTCCCCCTCCTCCACTCCTTTATATACGGGGAGGGAGGCACCCCCTAGAGACACAACAATTGATCCCTTGGATCTCTTAGCCGTGTGCGGTGCCTCCTCCACCATAATTCACCTCAGTCATATCGTAGCAGTGCTTAGGCGAAGCCCTGCATCGGTAGAACATCATCATCGTCACCACGCCGTCGTGCTGACGGAACTCTCCCTCAAAGCTCAGCTGGATCGGAGCTCGAGGGACATCATCGAGTTGAACGTGTGCAGAACTCGGAGGTGCCGTGCGTTCGGTACTTGATCGGTCGGATCGTGAAGACGTACGACTACATCAACCGCGTTGTGCTAACGCTTCCGCTTTCGGTCTACGAGGGTACGTGGACACACTCTCCCCTCTCGTTGCTATGCATCACCATGATCTTGCGTGTGCGTAGGAATTTTTTTGAAATTACATTGTTCCCCAACAGTGGCATCCGAGCCTAGTTTTATGCGTTGATGTTATATGCACGAGTAGAACACAAGTGAGTTGTGGGCAATACATGTCACACTGCTTACCAGCATGTCATACTTTGGTCCGACGGTATTGTTGGATGAAGCGACCCGGACCGACATTACGCGTACGCTTACGCGAGACGGGTTCTACCGACGTGCTTTGCATACAGGTGGCTGGCGGGTGTCAGTTTCTCCAACTTTAGTTGAACCGAGTGTGGCTACGCCCGGTCCTTGAGAAGGTTAAAACAACACTAACTTGACAAACTATTGTTGTGGTTTTGATGCGTAGGTAAGAACGGTTCTTGCTCAGCCCGTAGCAGCCACGTAAAACTTGCAACAACAACAAAGTAGAGGACGTCTAACTTGTTTTTGCAGGGCATGTTGTGATGTGATATGGTCAAGACATGATGCTATATTTATTGTATGAGATGATCATGTTTTGTAACGGAGATATCGGCAACTGGCAGGAGCCATATGGTTGTCGCTTTATTGTATGCAATGCAATCGCCCTGTAATTGCTCTACTTGATCACAAAGCGGTAGGGATAGTCGTAGAAGCAATAGTTGGCGAGACGACAATGATGCTACGATGGAGATCAAGGTGTCGCGCCGGTGACGATGGTGATCATGACGGTGCTTCGGAGATGGAGATCACAAGCACAAGATGATGATGGCCATATCATATCACTTATATTGATTGCATGTGATGTTTATCTTTTATGCATCTTATTTTGCTTTGATTGACGGTAGCATTATAAGATGATATCTCACTAAATTTCAAGATAAAAGTTTTCTCCCTGAGTATGCACCATTGCCAAAGTTCGTCGTGCCCAGACACCACGTGATGATCGGGTGTGATAAGCTCTACGTCCATCTACAATGGGTGCAAGCCAGTTTTGCACACGCATAATACTCAGGTTAAACTTGACGAGCCTAGCATATGCAGATATGGACTCGGAACACTGAGACCGAAAGGTCGAGCGTGAATCATATAGTAGATATGATCAACATAGTGATGTTCGCCATTGAAAACTACTCCATTTCACGTGATGATCGGTTATGGTTTAGTTGATTTGGATCACGTGATCACTTAGATGATTAGAGGGATGTCTATCTAAGTGGGAGTTCTTAAGTAATATGATTAAGTGAACTTAAATTTATCATGAACTTAGTACCTGATAGTATTTTGCATGTCTATGTTTGTTGTAGATAGATGGCTCGTGCTGTTGTTCCGCTGAATTTTAATGCGTTCCTTGAGAAAGCAAAGTTGAAAGATGATGGTAGCAATTACATGGACTGGGTCCGTAACTTGAGGATTATCCTCATTGCAGCATAGAAGAATTACGTCCTGGAAGCACCGTTGAGTGCCAAACCTGCTGCAGGAGCAACACCAGATATTATGAACACCTGGCAGAGCAAAGCTGATGACTACTCGATAGTTCAGTGTGCCATGCTTTACGGCTTAGAACCGGGACTTCAACGACGTTTTGAATGTCATGGAGCATATGAGATGTTCCAGGAGTTGAAGTTAATATTTCAAGTAAATGCCCGGATTGAGAGATATGAAGTCTCTAATAAGTTCTATAGCTGCAAGATGGAGGAGAATAGTTCTGTCAGTGAGCATATACTCAAAATGTCTGGGTATCATAATCACTTGACTCAACTGGGAGTTAATCTTCCTATTGATAGTGTCATTGACAGAGTTCTTCAATCACTGCCCCCAAGCTACAAGAGCTTCGTGATGAACTATAATATGCAAGGGATGGATAAGACAATTCCCGAGCTCTTCGCAATGCTAAAGGCTGCGGAGGTAGAAATCAAGAAGGAGCATCAAGTGTTGATGGTTAATAAGACCACTAGTTTCAAGAAAAGGGACAAAGGGAAGAAGAAGGGGAACTTCAAAAAGAACAACAAACAAGTTGCTACTCAAGAGAAGAAACCCAAGTCTAGACCTAAGCCTGAGACTGAGTGCTTCTACTGCAAACATACTGGTTAGTGGAAGCGAAACTGCCCCAAGTATTTGGCGGACAAGAAGGATGGCAAGGTGAACAAAGGTATATGTGATATACATGTTATTGATGTATACCTTACCAGAGCTCGCAGTAGCACCTGTGTATTTGATACTGGTTCTATTGCTAATATTTGCAACTCAAAACAGGGACTACGGATTAAGTGAACACTGGCTAAGGACGAGGTGACGATGCGCGTGGGAAATGGTTCCAAAGTCGATGTGATCGCCGTCGGCATGCTACCTCTACATCTACCTTCAGGATTAGTTTTAGACCTAAATAATTGTTATTTGGTGCCAGTGTTGAGCATGAACATTATATCTGGATCTTGTTTAATGTGAGATGGTTATTCATTTAAATATGAGAATAATGGTTGTTCTATTTATATGAGTAATATCTTTTAGGGTCATGCACCCTTAAATAGTGGTCTATTTTTGATGAATCTCGATAGTAGTGATACACATATTCATAATGTTGAAACCAAAAGATGCAGAGTTGATAATGATAGTGCAACTTATTTGTGGCACCGCCATTTGGGTCATATTGGTATAAAGCGCATGAAGAAACTCCATACTGATGGACTTTTGGAATCACTTGATTATGAATCACTTGGTATTTGCGAACCATGCCTCATGGGCAAGATGACTAAAACGTCATTCTCCGGAACTATGGAGCGAGCAACTGATTTTTTAGAGATCATACATACTGATGTATGTGGTCCAATGAATATTGAGGCTCGCGGCGGGTATCGTTATTTTCTCACCTTCACAGATGATTTAAGCAGATATGGGTATATCTACTTAATGAAACATAAGTTTGAAACATTTGAAAAGTTCAAAGAATTTCAGAGTGAAGTTGAAAATCATTGTAACAAGAAAATAAAGTTTCTACGATCTGATCGTGGAGGAGAATATTTGAGTTACGAGTTTGGTCTACATTTGAAACAATGCGGAATAGTTTCGCAACTCATGCCACCCGGAACACCACAGCGTAATGGTGTGTCCGAACGTCATAATCGTACTTTACTAGATATGGTGCGATCTATGATGTCTCTTACTGATTTACCGCTATCGTTTTGGGGTTATGCTTTAGAGACGGATGCATTCATGTTAAATAGGGCACCATCAAAATCAGTTGAGACGACACCTTATGAACTGTGGTTTAGCAAGAAACCTAAGTTTTCATTTCTTAAAGTTTGGATTTGGGATGCTTATGTGAAAAATTTCAGCCTGATAAGCACAAACCTAAATCAAAAAAGTGCGTCTTCATAGGATACCCAAAGGAAACTGTTGGGTACACCTTCTATCACAGATCCAAAGGCAAGACATTCGTTGCTAAGAAGGGATCCTTTCTAGAGAAGGAGTTTCTCTCGAAAGAAGTGAGTGGGAGGAAAGTAGAACTTGATGAGGTAACAGTACCTACTCCCTTGTTGGAAAGTAGTTCATCACAGAAACCGGTTCCTGTGATGTCTACACCAATTAGTTAGGAAGTTAATGATGATGATCATGAAACTTCAGATCAAGTTATTACTGAACCTCGTAGGTCAACCAGAGTAAGATCCGCACCAGAGTGGTACGGTAATCCTATTCTGGAAGTTATGTTGCTAGACCATTATGAACCTACGAACTATGAAGAAGCGATGGTGATCCCAGATTGCGCAAAATGGCTTGAAGCCATGAAATCTGAGATGGGATCCATGTATGAGAACAAAGTGTGGAATTTGGTTGACTTGCCCGTTGATCGGCAAGCCATCGAGAATAAATGGATCTTCAAGAAGAAGACTGACGCTGATGGTAATGTTACTGTCTATAAAGCTCGGCTTGTTGCAAAAGGTTTTCGACAAGTTCAAGGGATTGACTACGATGAGACCTTCTCACCCGTAGCGATGCTTAAGTCTATCCGAATCATGTTAGCAATTGGCGCATTTTATGATTATGAAATTTGGCAAATGGATGTCAAAACTGCATTCCTGAATGGATTTCTGGAAGAAGAGTTGTATATGATGCAACCGGAAGGTTTTGTCGATCCAAACGGAACTAACAAAGTGTGCAAGCTCCAGCGATCCATTTATGGATTGGTGCAAGCCTCTCGGAGTTGGAATAAACGTTTTGATAGTGGGATCAAAGCATATGGTTTCATACAGACTTTTGGAGAAGCCTGTATTAACAAGAAAGTGAGTCGTAGCTCTGTAGCATTTATGATATTATATGTGGATGACATATCGTTGATTGGAAATGATATAGAATTTCTAGATAGCATAAAAGGATATTTGAATAAGAGTTTTTCAATGAAAGACCTCGGTGAAGCTGCTTATATATATTGGGCATCAATATCTATAGAGATAGATCGAGAAGCTTAATTGGACTTTCACAAAGCACATACCTTGACAAAGTTTTGAAGAAGTTCAAAATGGATCAAGCAAAGAAATGGTTCTTGCCTGTGTTACAAGGTGTGAAATTGAGTAAGACTCAATGCCCGACCACTGTAGAAGAGAGAGAAAATGAAAGATGTTCCCTATGCTTCAGCCATAGGCTCTATCATGTATGCAATGCTGTGTACCAGACCTGATGTGTGCCTTGCTATTAGTTTAGCAGGGAGGTACCAAAGTAATCCAGGAGTGGATCACTGGACAACGGTCAAGAACATCCTAAATACCTGAAAAGGACGAAGGATATGTTTCTCATTTATGAAGGTGATAAAGAGCTCGTCGTTAATGGTTACGTCGATGCAAGCTTTGACACTAATCCGGAAGATTCTAAATGGCAAACCAGATACGTGTTTTTATTAAACGGTGGAGCTGTCAGTTGGTGAAGTTCTAAACAAAGCATCATAGCAGGATCTACATGTGAAGCGGAGTACATAGCTGCTTCGGAAGCGGCAAATGAAGGAGTTCATATCCGATCTAGGTGTCATACCTAGTGCATTAGGTCCAATGAAAATATTTTGTGACAATACTGGTGCAATTGCTTTGGCAAAGGAATCCAGATTTCACAAGAGAACCAAGCACATCAAGAGATGCTTCAACTCCATCCGGGATCAAGTCCAAGTGGGAGACATAGAGATTTGCAAGATACATACATATCTGAATGTTGCAGACCCGTTGACTAAGCATCTTCCACGAGCAAAACATGATCAGCACCAAGGCTCCATGGGTGTTAGAGTCATTACTGTGTAATCTAGATTATTGACTCTAGTGCAAGTGGGAGACTGAAGGAAATATGCCCTAGAGGCAATAATAAAGTTATTATTTATTTCCTTATATCATGATAAATGTTTATTATTCATGCTAGAATTGTACTAACCGGAAACATGATACATGTGTGTGAATACGTAGATAAACAGAGTGTCACTAGTATGCCTCTACTTGACTAGCTCATTGATCAAAGATGGTTATGTTTCCTAGCCATAGACAAAGAGTTGTCATTTGATTAACGGGATCACATCATTAGGAGAATGATGTGATTGACTTGACCCATTCCGTTAGCTTAGCACTTGATCGTTTAGTTTGTTGCTATTGCTTTCTTCATGATTTATACATGTTCCTATGACTATGAGATTATGCAACTCCCGTTTACCGGAGGAACACTTTGTGTGCTACCAAACGTCACAACATAACTTGGTGATTATAAAGGTGCTCTACAGGTGTCTCCGAAGGTACTTGTTGGGTTGGCGTATTTCGAGATTAGGATTTGTCACTCCGATTGTCGGAGAGGTATCTCTGGGCCCACTCGGTAATACACATCACTTAAGCCTTGCAAGCATTGCAACTAATGAGTTAGTTGTGGGATGATGTATTACGGAACGAGTAAAGAGACTTGCTGGTAACGTGATTGAACTAGGTATTGAGATACCAACGATCGAATCTCGGGCAAGTAACATACCGATGACAAAGGGAACAACGTATGTTGTTATGCGGTTTGACGGATAAAGATCTTCGTAGAATATGTAGGAGCTAATATGAGCATCCAGGTTCCGCTATTGGTTATTGACCAGAGACGTGTCTCGGTCATGTCTACATAGTTCTCGAACCCGCAGGGCCCGCATGCTTAAAGTTTGATGATGGTTATATTATGAGTTTATGTGTTTTGATGTATCGAAGGTAGTTCGGAGTCCCGGATGTGATCACGGACATGACGAGGAGTCTCGAAATGGTCGAGACATCAATATTGATATATTGGACGACTATATTCAGACACCGGAATGGTTCCGGGGGTTATCGGATATATACCGGAGTACCGGGGGGTTACCGGAACCCCCCGGAGGTTATTGGGCCTCATGGGCCCAATTGGTGGAAGAGGAGAGGCGGCCAAGGGGCAGCCGCGCGTCCCTACCCTCCCAAGTCCGAATTGGACAAGGAAGGGGGCGGCGCCCCCCCCCCCCGCCCTTTCCTTTCTTCCTCTTTCTCCTTCCCTCTCCTGTCCTACTCCAACATGGAAGGGGGGAGTCCTACTCCCTGTGGGAGTAGGACTCCTCATGGGGCGCGCCAAGGGTGGCCGCCCCCTCCCCCTCCTCCACTCCTTTATATACGGGGAGGGATGCACCCCCTAGAGACACAACAATTGATCCCTGGGATCTCTTAGCCGTGTGTGGTGCCCCCCTCCACCATAATTCACCTCGATCATATCGTAGCAGTGCTTAGGCAAATCCCTGCATCGGTAGAACATCATCACCATCACCACACCATCATGCTGACGGAACTCTCCCTCAAAGATCGGCTGGATCAGAGTTCGAGGGACTTCATCGAGTTGAACATGTGTAGAACTCGGAGGTGTCGTGCGTTCGGTACTTGATCGGTCGGATCGTGAAGACATACGACTACATCAACCGCGTTGTGCTAACGCTTCCGCTTTTGGTCTACGAGGGTACGTGGACACACTCTCCCCTCTCGTTGCTATGCATCACCATGATCTTGCGTGTGCGTAGGATTTTTTTTTGAAATTACTATGTTCCCCAACAACTCTAAGCAAAACACATATCATGTGACGAATGAAAACATAGCTCCAAGTGAGGTTACCGATAATGTTGGAGACGAAAGAGGGGATGCCTTCCAGGGCATCCCCAAGCTTAGTTGCTTGGATCTTCCTTGAATATTTCCTTGGAGGTGCCTTGGGCATCCCCCAGCTTAGGTTCTTGTCACTCCTTATTCTCCTCATATCGATATCTCACCCAAAACTTGAAAACTTCAATCACATAAAACTTAACATAACTTTGTGAGATAGGTTAGTATGATAAAGAGCAAACCATTCCACTTTGTGTATTGCCAAAGACAAGATTCATAATTTTTTCCACACAATGCCTACTGTAGCATATCATTCCCACAATTTATATTGAGCAATATAAGCCATAGAAACTAGAAAACAAGCAAACTACGCATTGAAAATAGAAACTATCAAAAACAGAACAGTCTGTAGTAATGTGTACTCAAACCATACTTCTACTACAAAAATTCTGAAACATGATGACCACGTGAGAAATTTGTATATTAAACTTCTGCAAAAAAGAATCAACTCAAATGCACTCTTCTGTTAAAAACTAGAATTATTTTCCTGAGCGCAAAAGTTTCTATTTTCAGCAAGATGAAAGTAACTACCACCCAACAAGATCCTAAAGGCTTTACTTGTCACTTTATTGAAACAAAAGCAATAAAACATGATTACTACAGTAGCATAATCATGTGAACACAAAAAAATAGTAGGTAAAAGTGTTGGGTTGTCTCCCAACAAGCGCTTTTCTTTTATGTCTTTTAAGCTAGGCATGATGACTTCGATGATGCTTGCATAAAAGATAAGAATTGAAACATGAATAGAGCATCATGAAGCATATGGCTAGCACATTTAGGTCTAACACACTTCCTATGCATAGGGATTTTGTGAGCAAACAACTTATGGGAATAAGAATCAACTAGCATAAGAAGGCAAAACAAGTGCAACTTCAAAACAATCAACACATAGAGAAGAAACTTGGTATTATTGAGATATGTAAGAGCATAAGTTCCTTCCTCATAATAATTGTCAGAAACATCATGAATAGATTCAACAATATAGCTATCACATACATCACTCTTTTCATGATGCACAGGCATAGAAGATTTATTAATCTTTATGGCATACATGTCATCATAATAATCGTCATCGATAGAAACTTCATTGTCATAGTCAATTGAAACCTATTCCAAAATAGTGGATGTATCACTAAATAAAGTCATGACCTCTCCAAATCCACTTTCATCAGTAGTGTAACAAGATTCAACACCCTCCAAAATAGTGGGATCACTACTACCTAGAGTTGACACTCTTCCAAACCCACTTTCATCAATGTAATCATCATAAATAGGAGGCATGCTATCATCATAATAAATTTTCTTATCAAAAGTAGAAGGAATCAAAGGATCATATTCATTAAGCAAAGAATCCCCAAGCTTAGGACAAGCATTATTTCCAGCAAATAAATCTTCAAACATATGATACTCATCAAACATAGCATCCCCAAGATTGTGGTTTTGCATATCATCACAATCATTCTTATCAATAGCATGAATGTCACCAATAGTATATCAAACATTATTATCATACTAGCACATATGCCCGTGCGTTGCAACGGGAGATAAATAGTATGCATTTAAAGTCAGTGACATGTGCAAGGAAAATCTTATGTGCACACAAAAAAAGAACGTTTACCTTCTCAGTTTCGCCGCGTGTGAAAGAATCAATCTGCTATTTTTCCATTCATTAATCGAGGGCATTTAAGACTTTTGTTACGTCACCGTACATCAGATAAGGCACATGAGTTATTCAATCTACTTTTCCTTTCAATCCTTTCGATCGCGGGGATTTTAAGGTATGAAGTTTCTAAATATTCTAGGAGACATGAACAATATTTTAAATACGGAAGAGTTTTTTTAATTATGTACACTTTAAAAAACAGGAACAAAATATGAAAAGAACCATCTTTTTAAATTCACAAACATTTTCTGAAAATACCAATTTTTTATAAAAAAATATTAACATTATTTGACTTTGTGAACATTTTTTAAAAACGGGAACATGTGTTGAAAATTCATAAGATTTTTAGAAAATGTGTATCTTTTATACAAAGCATTAGTTTTAATTGTGCAAATTTCACTAAAAAGAATATTTTTCAAATTTGGAGCATTTTTTAAATGCCATTTTCATTTAAGACATCTCGAACAATTTTTAAAAACAATAATTGTTTTTGTATAAAACGGGAATTTTTTTGCAGGTTCCGAATATTTTTCAAAATAGAAAAAAATTTGGAATTCTTAACATTTTCAAAAAAATATTTTCCTTAACTCTGGATTTTTTTGAGAGTTTTTAATTTAAGAAATAAATTCTAAAAGAAAAATTAACTTGGAAGGGAAGAAAGAGATAGGGAAAGGAGAATAAAATAGAAGTAAAACACAGAAACAAATAAAATGGGCCAGCCCACTATTGGTTGTCCAGTGCGAAAATCCGACAAAAACACATGAACATTATTTAAATTTTTGAACATTTTTTAAAATTGGAACATGTGTTTCATAAGATTTTTAGAAAATGTGTATCTTTTATACACGAAGATCATTTTTAGTTGTGACAATTTAAATAAAACAATAATATTTTCTTAATTTGATGCATTTTTTGAAATGCCAGTTTCTTTTTAGACATCTCGAACAATTTAAAAAAGTATGTTTTTTTGCAAAAATGGGAAACGTTTTGCATGTTATGAATATTTTACAAAATAGCAAGAAAATTTTGGAATTCTGAACATTTTCAAAAAATTGTTTTTAAATTCTAAACATTTTTTAAGATTTTTTAATTTACGAAATAAATGATAAAATAAAATTGAAAGGGAAAAATGAGATAGAATAATAATAATAATAATAATAATAATAATAATAATAATAATAATAATAATAATAAACTACATAAAGAGAGAAAAATGGGCTAGACCAATATTGGTTGTCCTGTGCAAAACTCGACTATTTGGCGCCTAGTGCGGGAAATAGTATTTTATCAGCTGTGTGGGCAGACAAATAAGTGGGCTGGCTTCGCCGGGCCAGAGCACGCGACCCACGTACGGAAATTCTTTTTAGCAAACAAAGGCATAACAAATTAGTACCACCACGGATAGCAAAAAAAGTTCTTTTCGGCGGTGAACGGATGAAAAAATTGCGAAACACACCTTGCTTTATTAGTAGGTATAGATTCTTCCAAGCAAGTGCTAAAAAGATTTTCAAGATCATAAGGGATATCATTGTCTTCCCAGTGATAATCATCACAACAAGCAATAGGCATAACAAAATCATCATCAATATCATCATCCACCATCAACATATTTGATTCACTTTCATAAGGCACGATGGTGATGGGAGCAACATTATTTGGGAGAGATACCTTTTTACCTCTATTCTTTCTTCTTTTCTTTTTTTTCACCACACCATGTGTTTGGTTTAATTAATTCTTTCAAGCTTCTTGTTGAAGAGATGGGTTGGATAGGAAGCTCCTCCTGATTATCTGATTCACCATAATAAACATTAGGAGGGTATTGGGAAATAGTTTTCCTTTCATTAGTACTATCTTAATATTCTATTTGTTTTCTTGTCTTTAGGTAGTTGGCAATATAAGGATTCTCAATGCAATTTACGGTACAAAACATATAAATTTCCTCTAGATCAAAATCAAGAAATTTCTTAAGATTAAATTTTGGAATACCCTTAGTTATACGTTTCATTTCATCATACCCGAAAAGAAGACTAATCTCTTTATGATGCTCAAGGGAAATCAAGTTATTACAAATTTTGGACACGATTTGATCATGAAAGAAATTGCAATGGAGATTTCAATGACCACGTTCATTGCAAAGTTCACAAGGATGGCAAAAATAATTAAATCTTTCAGCACAATCATCTAGCCTCTCTAGCAACCTTTTTGTTTCTAAGTATTTATGCTTCTTAGAAAATCTATCTTCCCTTCTTGGTGTCCAAAGGCACTCCCAATTCACTCCGCAAAAAGTGACATGCCTATAAGAAACATTTTTGTCATGACTTGTGCAATCATCATTAGCATTTTGGATATTCAAAGAATTCACACTAACAACATTGCAATCATGCTCATCATTCAAATATTGTGTGCCAAGCATTTTATTGACTTCTTCTTCTAACAATTGAGCACAATTTTCTGAACCATCATTTTCAAGAAAGACATTGTAAAGATGATCAATAATATGATGTAACCTAAATTCCATTTTTTGTAGTTTTCTTTTATAGACCAAACTAGTGATAAAACAAGAAACTAAAATATTCAATTGCAAGATCTAAAGATATACCTTCAAGCACTCACCTCCCCGGCAACGGCACAAGTAAAGAACTTGATGTCTACTACGCAACTTTATTCTTGTAGACACGTGTTGGGCCTCCAAGCGCGGAGTTTTGTAGGACAGTAGCAATTTTCCCTCAAGTGGATGACCTAAGGTTTATCAATCCGTGAGAGGTGTAGGATGAAGGTGTCTCTCTCAAATGACCCTGCAACCAAATACAAGCAATCTCTTGTGTCCCCAACACACCCAATACAATGGAAAATTGTATAGGTGCACTAGTTCGGGGAAGAGATGGTAATAATGGTGTAATATGGATTGTAGAAATATATTTTTATAATCTGAATAAATAAAAACAGCAAGGTAGCAAATAGTAAACGGGCACAAAAACGGTATTGCAATGCTTAAAAACAAGGTCCAGGGTCCGTACTTTAGCTAGTGCAATCTCTCAACAATGCTAACATAGTTGGATCATATGTTTACCCCTCAAGGTGCAACGAACAATCACTCCCGAGTTCCTATTAGTGGAGAATAAAATATAGGAATTGTTTGTAGGATACGAAACTACCTCAAAGCTATTCTTTCCGTTCGATCTATTCAAGAGTTCGTACTAAACTAACGCAAAGCTATTTTTTTCCGTTCGATCTATCCTAGAGTTCGTACTAGAATAACACCAAAGCATATTCATATTCATAATACTCAATCCACACAAAGAACTACAAGGAGACCCCAAAGTTTCCGTCAGAGAAAAGATAATAAAAACGTGCATCAACCCCTATGCATAGATTACCCCAATATCACCGCGGGAATCCACGAGTTGAATGCCATAACATATATCAAGTAAGTCAATAAGATACCCCAATTGTCACCTCAAGTATTCATACCGCAAGACATATATCATGTGTTCTCATCTCTGAATATTCAATCCGACAAGACAAAACTTCAATGGGTAAAGATTCAATTCATCACAACAAGAGTATAGAGGGGAGAAACATCATATGATCCGACTATATTAACAAAGCCCATGATATAGATCACGAGAGAGAGAGAGAGAGATTTATCACATAGCTACTGGTACAAACCCTCAGCCCCAAGGGTGGACTACTCCCTCTTCATCTTGGTGGTCGTCGGGATGATGAAGACGGCCACCGGAGATGATTCCCCCCTTCGGCAGGGTGCCGGAATGGGTCTAGATTGGTTTTCGGTGGCTAGGGAGCCCTGCAATGGTGGAACTTTTGATCTAGGTTAACCCTGAATGGTTTCAGAATATTTGGGATTATAGTGCAATGAGGGGGTGCGGGAGGCCACCAAGGTGGGCACAACCCACCTGGGCGCGCCAGGGGGCCTTGGCGCGCCCTGGTGGGTTGTGCCCCCCCTCGGGGCACCCCCAGGTGCTGCTTTGGCCCATCAAGAGTCTTTTGGCCCATAAAAAATCCACAAAAAGTTTCGCGGTGTTTGGACTTTGTTTGATATTGATTTTCCGCGATGTAAAAAACAAGCAAAAAACTGCAACTGGCACTGGGCATTGGGTCAATAGGTTAGTCCAAAAAAAGATATAAAGTTGCTATAAAATGATTGTAAAATATCCAAGAATGATAATATATTGGCATGAATACTTCATAAATTATAGATACGTTGGAGACGTATCAGTGTGCGCCCAACGCGCGCGGCGAGGTGGGACTAAAAACCAGTTGCGGCCAGCTCTAGTCTCCTCCGGTGGCTGCGGGCGGACGTTTCGGTAGTATTTGGGGCTGGGGTGCAGCTACAAACCTTCAGTGAACACATGCTAATCAACACTCAAAGCCCTCAAAGGATGCGCTTACCGAAATTGTACGTTAATAATAGATAGTACAAACTTAAAGTACTACTGGTAATTTGCTATAAGACTACGGGCGACACATGCACTAAGTACTTCTCACATGCTACCAACAGGGTATGCCAGACCCCGGCGTTCTCCTTCCCGGCCTTGTAGGCGACAGCCCATCGTGCTTCGATCTCCGCCGAGCTCTCCTCAACATGGAGAGCGGCCTCTTCTTTCTTGCGGCGGCGGGACACTTTTTTCTTGACTGCTTTCTGCCTTTTCCGCTCCTTTTGTGCGGCTTTGGCCGCCTCTAGATCCACCACTCATTCGGCCATGGTAGCCTCAAAGTACGCCCATGTAACTGTGTGGCCGCCAACGACGATGAACTCGGCGCGGTGAGATGCCATTACTTCCTTACCATGTGTGCCGTCGTGGGCGGCGAGTAACGCGGTGCGGCGGGATGCCATCACTTCCTTACTAGTAACTGTGCACCGCGGTGCCATGAACGACGCTTGGAGAGAGCTCTGGGACGGAGGGGCTGGGCAGCCGTACAGTGCGGTGGTTTTTAAGAGCTCAACGACAAACGACAAAGGAAATTTGGCTTCCCTTCCAATTTTGCTCATTCATTATCACACACGGTTCATCTCCGCCGCCTCTGGAAACAGTGTGCGCTGAGCCTATTGTGTGTTGCATTATGATTGGCCGAAACCCCAGCCACGTGGATTGCGCGTGTGCACCGTAGGATGCACCACGATCGAATGGCAATCCACGTCCCTCACATCACACCCATGCAGTTGTAGCTAGATTGGATTTGTATGCGCGCTAAATGCCAAGAAAATGCACATAATCCCCCTAAATATGGTAAATGAGCCTGGAAAAGTGCCAAATTTGAACACGGGGATTGCAGGGTGTATGTTCATCATAGAAAAAAAACTCATGGACAAAGAACAAAGGAAATTTGGACCCCCCTTCAATCTTGGTGATTTCCCCCTCAAAACCATGAGACTTCCTCGGTGATGGTTTGATTTATGAAAGGCGTGCATGACAACATAAGGCAAACATTCTCAAATTTTTACCTGGGCACGGTGAGGCCATACCATGGCACCACGCCAGGCGTCATGTTTTCCAAGCATGTATTTCATTTTTGTATAGTTGTTAACCCAGTAAACGACACATTTATGGTTGACTATTGCCACACATTTCCTTGAAATATCTGCCCATTCCTTGTAAAAGACATGAGAATGTACTAAATAGCATGAGCATGGTTTTCCAGACCGTTCTTGTGCAATTTTTCATGCACCATTGTTCGAATTTGAATTATGTGCATTAATGCATAGAAAATGCAAATAATCCCCTAAATTTTGGTAAATGAGCCCTGAAAAATGTCAAATTTGAACACGTTGCATTTGAGGCGGTATGTTGATCTTTGGAAAAAAACTGAATGAAAAACTAGGACGGAAATTTGGAGTCCCCTTCAATCTTGGTGATTTCCCTCTCGAAAGCATGGAACTTCCTCGGTGATGGTTCGATTTATGAAGGGCGTGCATGACGACATAAATCAAACCTTCTCAGCTTTTTACCAGGGCACAGTGAGGCCATACCATGGCACCATGCCAGGCGTCATGTTTTTCAAGCACGTATTTCACTTTTCTATAGTTGATAACCCAGTAAATGACGCGTTTGTGGTTGACTATTGCCACACATTCCCTTGAAATCTCTGTCCATTCCTTGTAGAAGGCTTGAGAATTTACTAAATACCACGAGTATGGTTTTTCCAGATCGTTCTTGTGCACCTTTTCATGCATCAATTGTTCGAATTTGAATTATGTGGATTAATGCCTAGAAAATGCACATAATCCCCTAATATGGTAAATGAGCCCAAAAAATTGCCAAATTTGAACACATTGCATTCGAGGGGGTATGTTAATTGTAGAAAAAACTGAATGACAATCTAGGAAGGAAATTTGGATTCCCGGCCCCTTCAATCTTGTTGATTTCCCCCTCGAAACCATGAAATTTCCTCGGTGATGGTTCAATTTATGAATGGCTTGCAAGACGACATAAGGCAAACATTATCAATTTTTTACGAGCGCATGGTGAGGCCATACAATGGCACCACACCGGGCATCATGTTTTCCAAGCATGTATTTCATTTTTGTATAGTTGTTAACCCAGTAAATGACGCGTTTATGGTTGACTATTGCGACACATTTCCTTGAAATATCTGCCCATTCCTTGTAAACGGCATCAGAATTTACTAAATAGCATGATCATGGTTTTCCATACCGTTCTCACGCACCTTTTCATGCACCAATTGTTTAAATTTGAATTATGTGCATTAATGCCTAGAAAATGCACATAATCCCCTAAATATTGTAAGTGAAGCCGGAAAAGTGCCAAATTTGAACATGATGATTTGCAGGGTTTATGTTCATCGTAGAAACAAACTCATGGACAAAGGACAAAAGAAATTTGGATTCTCCTTCAATCTCGGTGATTTACTATCGCACACGATTCATCTTCGTCGCCTCTGCGAACCGTGTGTGTTCACCCACACACACAAAAGGAAAAAAGAAAACCCTCGCCCACTTCATCCCCACCCACTCGCCGCGTACTCCTCCGCAACTCTGCACCTCATCAACTTCTATCGTGGCGGCCACCCTAAGCTCGACAGTTGTTGTCGGCGGGCGGAGGTCGCGCTCCAAACGGACGGGATTGCACCCCTACCACTTTCCGCCGCCTATCTACACTGACATTCTAGACTTTGGTCGATTGGGGTTTTCTGTGGGATTGGGCCGGGATTTTTCTCATGGGGAAGGTAATCAAATTAGCGAAATATTCACTAATCTCTTATCGCAGTCCGTCCATCACTGTTAATCAACCGGCGGAAATTGCCATGGATTCATTTTTGTTCTAGCTGATTCGTGGGTGTTCATTCATGTGTCCATAGTGCGAGCACAAATCGGGCAAGTGTGGTTGCGGCTAGTCAGAAACGAAGTTCTATCTCACCATTCTGGATGACTTCAAGGAGCGCTCGGCATGTTCAATCTCAACCTACCACGCTAAATTTGTGAACATATATCGTCTGTTGCTACATTGGGATAAAAGGTATGGTGCCACGTGCAGCCTAGATGTCGAAGCCGATCGCCCCCTATATTAGTAAAATATATGATTTATTGTTCATTCAGTTACTCTCATATTTGCATCAAATCTTTGTTACATTATCTATTTTTAATTATATATTTTTGTACTTTGCTTTCATCTATATATTTATCTGTTCTATCAGTTACTCCCATATTTGCATCATGCTATGTTATTTCAATAACTAATTTACGATCTTAATTTTAATTTCAAGAAGTACATCCCTTGCTTTGCAAGAACAGGAGTAGAAGGAAATCTTGGGGTTTACTTTGTTGATGACTCCATGGATATCATATTGACAATGTGGCATGGATTTACAACGACGGTTAGTGTAAAACTTGATAAAGATGGTCACTCCTATTTTGATGCGGACCTTTGGAGAAAAATGTCTAAGTATTATGAAGTGAAATCTGGCAATAAAATTCTAGTGCGTGCACCACAACCTGGTCACATTAACATGGATGTTTACTTCCCCAATGTCATCAGCCAATCAAAGTCTGGTCGAGGTTAGTGTCCTTTCAACCTTCTCCATGCTGGCATATTACTTAGCAAAATCGAGGTATTTGTTCTGACTAATTGATCACTATTTAAGCAACCAATTGTGATTTCATTTTCTGAGTCCGTTCCTAGGCAGTAACAAATTCTATTACCAATTTATGCGCACTATATATTCTTCTGCTATGTTCTGAATAAATAATACCTTTCCACCTTTTAAGCAGGATATGTTGGATGCATATTGAATGATTTGTATGTTACTAAGCATACCAAATTTCACTGGAAGTACTTGAAGCATTTCATAAACTTTGTTGATAATCTGACAGAGATAGCACAACGTATGAACGCTGGACTTTGTATGGGATTAATTATACCTATGGTGCACACATTGAACAAGACCAATTATGTGCACAAAATGATGGTAAAAAGTCTTATTTTAATGTTGATGCTCATAAACTATATATATCTTCAACGATATGTTAAAATTGGTTTTTATTCTACATTTTAACAGAAATTGCCTGCTATAGCAGTTCCTGGATCGATTTCCCGGCGTGGTCGAATTACACTTGTGCCTGCTAATAACACCAAAGTGATTGCAAGGTACTGCATTTCCCGCAGAAATGGAACCATTCAAATTAACAAGTTCTCGCTTTTCATGGCAATGCATCCATATTGGAAAATTGGAGACACCTGTTCTACTCATGCTCTACCAAGGTACATGAGGGCTCTTCCTTTTCATTGACGAGATGTCGAGTCGCCATGATCAAGCTGCTTCCAGGGGATAGTTGTGGTTGTTGGCCCTCGGCCTCTTAAAATGTGCTAGTTGTTACTATGTTAAGTATGTAGATATGGACCATATGGTTGTTGGCCCTCAGCCTCTTAAAATGTGATAGTTGTTACTATGTTAAGTATGTAGATATAGACCATATGGTTGTCAAAACCGTGTTACGAAGATCCTCCTTTTGTCGAATAGTGTAACCACTATATATATGTTACTCAAATGTTGTTAGCCAAGTTCTGAAATTTTCATGGAAAGTATTAGTATCGTACACAGTTCATTGAGTTTAAGCATGTGCCCGATGTCCAGAAGGCATTTGCATATTAACTATCCATATTGCAAATTCACACACGTGTTAACATGAGGAAACATATGTGTAACTTTGTAATCATCGCACACGAGTACTTGCAGACGCATCATGTGCGATACTCCTAGCCACTGCAAGCAACTAGTTTGTATTTTTCAAAGTTTTTTGTACACACAGAATCGCACACGAACTAATTGTAGTAACCGCCTGTGTTGTAATTTCTCATCGCAAACAGTTCATCCAAGTCGGCTGTTTCCCGCGTATCACACACATCTTGTTTACACGACTCATGTGTGTTCTTTTGGCTCATCGCAAACAGTTCATCTGTGTGAACTGTATGACGCATACCACACACATCTTGTTAAGTTGAACTGTTTCTGTTGTGTTCTCTAATTGAAAATAGTTCGTCCGAGTGAACCGTATGCCGTATATCACACACACCTTGATCTGGCTAAGTGTTCCTATTGCACTCCCTAATAGCAAATAGTTCATCGGAGCAAACTGTATGCCGTATATCGCACATACATTGATATGGCTTCCCGTTTCTGTTGTTCTGCCTCACCGCAAACAGATC
Organism: Triticum dicoccoides; assembly: GCF_002162155.2. Lineage (NCBI taxonomy): Eukaryota > Viridiplantae > Streptophyta > Magnoliopsida > Poales > Poaceae > Triticum > Triticum dicoccoides. The sequence goes on along the minus strand of NC_041380.1, from coordinate 331,483,810 downwards.
AGATGGATCAACCTGTGCCCTCCATTGCACAGGCAACTAAAATCGGAACCGTGTTTGATGGCTCTGCCATCGCAAACGTTTGCATTTTTTGGACGGTTTTTTACATCCCCGTTTGCGATTAATGCATCGCACACAATTTCGTCAAAGGGTCTCTGATCATAGTGTCATGTTAGTAGCATCATGCAGTAGTGATTGCTAAACTCTCATGTTATGCTTGTGATTTGTATAGATGATCTTGTGCTTATTTTGGAATCTACCACCGAATGATAATTCAAAATACCACTTTCCCCCTTATACATGGTATTAATTATGTGGTAGACCTTCATGATAGTCTTCATCTCGTCTAGTGTCTCAACTTGCATTTTATATTTAGCCAACAAATGTTCTCGTTTGTCTTTGTTTGAGTTCATCTTCTTGGTTTTGTGTAGTTATGTGAGCTTGTTATCTCATTGCTTTTACTATCTTGTATCCACTCTAGTAAGATATGCCTATGAGTATGTCTAAATGTATATCTTATATGCTCATGGGCTTTGCTTAGTTCTTATGTAGAACTTTGTGTGTGATCATGTGTTGATTCATCACGTCGGTGCAACTTGGCCAACATGAATGATTTGTGTGTTATTGGAGTATTCATGGTTTATGTGTTCGTGTGTCCAAATTGTATCTCTTTGGATCTTGGTAGGCTTATGCATGCATATTTGTTAGTTGTATATCTTCATGCCTTGTTTGCTTTCTTTGATCCAATATATAGGGTAAATCCATCAAAACCTTAACCATTAGGATGTGCATAAAACTCAAATCCATATCCATATGCACGTATTTAATTGGTTTTACCTTATGATTTGTGGTTATGCTAACTACTTCGGACCCAATAAGTTTTGGGACCATATTGTACTTAAATTGGTTTAGGTACAATGGATAAGCATTGTGTGCTTGGCTTATTCATGAAGAAGGTGGTGATACCATCAAGGAATTAGAGTCAAGCTTGGATGACTCATCGATCTACTAATTCATACCAATGCTTTCTCGGTAACAAGTATTTACTTCATGCATATACATAAATAGAGTCAACCTTGTGTAAGTTGCATCAAGGCATGTATAGTACTTGGTGCATGTGTGTTTTCTTGCATGTTCTTGGAAGTCACTTTATTGCAATGGTGAGACATTTGAGAAGAAGTATATAATAGGGATCTATAAATTATATTCATGATTCACTTATCCTAAAACATGCCAATTAAGTAATTCATTGCATATCAAGTCCTAAAATGTTCTCTCATGTGAAATTTTGATGAAATTGCAAAAACACTCTATTTGCTTGTGATATTTGCTATTTTACTTAGTAATTCATTGTCATGCAAATGAGATCAATTTGTGCCATGTGCTTTGTGACATGTGCCTTGCTCTTATGCTAGGATCACAGTTGTATAATAATGTATTCACTTGTGTATGTCATGTTCTTATCAAATTGTGACTATTTTGTGTATGCATGCATGTTTATCTGTGGATACATAGACTACTATTGTACACCTAGAAATTTTTATGCATAAGAAAGTTTAGGTCTTACCTCGATATCATTTACTCCTTGCGGGTCACCTCGTTTGTTTCCTTTTCAATTCGATGGTGGTCTTTGTAAGAGGTTGAGAAGTGAGTGCTTGTATGTTTTGCATATAATCTTGTGCACTCGTGTGCTCTGAATGTATGTTGGACCCATTCTTATCACGATGATCAAATTGGTATCTCATATTATATCTTGTCCAAAATGTGTTCATTGGATCATCTGAATGGTTTTCTCACTTGTAGAATGCTTATTTTCATATCATAGCATCTTGTTGCATTCTATAGATCCTGAGCTCCTCAAATTTTCATCATTGAATATGTGCATTTTATTTTCACTCACATTCTGTATGATGCACACATTAAGGAGGAATTCATACTATATTAGCTTCTAGATTTTCCCATTTTGGCATTTGTTGCCAATGGGGGAGAAGTTTAGAGGGTTTAAACATAAGTGTTCTTAGTGTGCTTGTTGTCATTCATGCTTACCTACCCTTTATATATATTGTGTGTGTGTTGCATGGATGAGTATTGTATATAGAGAAAACTTCATCTAGTTTATGTCAACCTGTCACAGCCCTAGCTTTAGCCTTTGCTTGTCATTACATAATCATGATGTCATCATGTTTAAATTACAAAGAAATTAGAAATGGGGGGATGATCAAACCCTAGCACTTCAAAATTTGAATAGGTCCAACTAAAAAAATTGCATTCAATGTTTCCAAAGTGTTCCTATTAATTGTTTGATATTTTTGGCAAGGCTTTTGCACCAAACCAGAAATAATGAACATTTTTAGGAATATTTTGGGCACTAAATTTAAATCATTATTGTATTTGAATTTGGAGTTATATTAGTAATATATAGAATATATTTCCAAATAACTTTGAAATATTTTATGTGCTTCTAGAAATGTCCATATAGCAACATAAAAATATTCAGAGGATTTTGGCACTATATTGAAATCATTTCGATTTTGAAACAGTGGCAAAAGAAAAGAAAAAACAACAAACAAAAGAAAAATAGAAAAAGATAGAGAACTAACCTGGCCCACTTACCTGGTGGCCTAGTGGAGCCGGCCCAGCCCACTTCCTCAGCGCCAGTCATTGTCAATCTTGTGCTAGACGGCACGAGGGCACGTGTTCGACGTGCGCGGCACATGCCCTCCACCTCCTGCTTGTCGCCGCTGCCTCGACGCGCCTACGAGCACCACGCAACCCCCGGGTCACTCTCCCCCTCTCTCTCGTGCCTCTCCCTCATCTGCCTCCCTCCCTCGAGGACCACCGAGCAGAGCTCGTCGCCCTGACGCCATTCACCGCGGCCACCGGCCCTGCCTCGCCCATCCAACGTGTCCATAAGAACCGCCGTCGTCCCCTGTGTCGTCTACACCATGCCGTTCGACGCCAGGAAGCCTGCAAGGACGCCAGTGACCCCTTCTTCAACCTCTGGTCCCCGAGATCATCGGCGACCCCGCGCTCACCTCGTTGCCTCCCCGAGCTCGTTGACCACCCTTGCAGACCCACCACGAGCTTCCCTTTGTTTCCCCCTCCTCCCTGCATCCATCGCATTCCCTATCCATCGATCCCACCTCGGTTGAAGCTCACCGCTGTTGTACCTTGTCGTCGCCGTGGCTACAGCCGCTGCAGCTTGTAGTAGAGCACACCACTACATGCGGGGTGCTTCCAGGAGCCCGCTGCACCCACCAGCTCGTCCGGAGACGCACCCTAGCGCCATCCCCGTGCACGACCGAACTTCGGCCGCCACCCCGCTCGCTGCCACCGCCGCCACAGCTCACTCTAGCTCCTTCGGCTTGCTCCATTGGATGCGTTGCACCGCCAGCTTGCCGTAGCCGCAAACCGCGCGCAAAATGACGCGATGTAGCGCCGTTCCGAGCAACTCTGGTGAGTCCCCTGCCATCGTTTTGTCGACGCCCCGCCGTCATTTTGTCACCGCCGGTCGAGCTCCAGCGAGTGCCGATGTGGCAGAGTCATTATGGACTAACCCCTCTAGTTAAATCCCACCACAACCGCTGACAGCGGGCCCCGTAGAGGGTCAAAGCGTGAGTCAATGCGAGGTTAGCACCCTTGTTACTGACTAGTGGGCCCCACTGGTCAAGTTTGACCTGTGCCACCCATTGACATCCTGATGTTAGCATGATGTCATGATAACGCGGTAATGATTTTCTGGGATTTTAAATAAATCAGAAATGATTTATTTATTTTAGAAAATTTCATAATCTTTGAAAAATCATAGAAATAAAACCGTAGCTCGGAATGAAGTAATTTATATATGAAAAATTATCAGAAAAATCCAAAGAATCTATTTACGGCATTTTCATGCATGTTTGAACAACTTATAGCTACTATATTTGACAATTTGAAGAAATGGCATTTTAAATGTCCTATATGGAGTTTGGATTTGAATCTTGTGTTCAAACCAACTTCATTTAAATCGTTGCTAGTTGCATTAGCTCAAATCACAACATGTTGCCATGTCAATGTCATGCATCGTACTATTGCATTGCATTGATTGTGTTCCCTCCTGTTTGCTAGTGTTTGCTCCCTCTTAGTGGACGTAGTTTCGACGATGAGTTCGATGACACCGATGAAGAGTTTTTTCTATCTTCAGAAGTGCCAGGCAAGAAAAATCCCTTTGAGCATTCCGATACAGTCCCACTCTCTCACTCCTGCTCTCTTTTATTGCATTAGGACAACAACGATTCAACTGTCTTTGCCCCATTCTTTTGCATGACCTGTCTTTGCCACAGTAATTAGTTGAAACCCACTAGCATGAGTAGGAGTTGTTTGAGCCATGATGTGCCTACTCATTCATGCTTGCTTGTTATGTCTGCTATGCTTAGACTTGTGTCGGGTCTGATTCATCTGGGATGGATTGGGATGGTGATGAACATGTCCTACTATTGAGAGCTAAGTGTGCGAACACGATTTGGTAAAGGTAGCGGTGAGAGGCCATGTAGGAGTACATGGTGGGTTGTCTCATTGAAACCATTCTCATGAACTAGGTTCTGTGTTTGTGATCCAAGACAGTTACTACCACACATTGGGTTCCGGTAACTCGACCCCTCTCGGCTTATTAACCGCTTCGATCTTTGTCCAGGAGTTGCAAGTAGTTTCTGGTGTTTGTAGGTTGTGTTAGTAGTCTACCAAGTGGCACCCGGTACACGTGGGCTTGGGATAGACTAGGCATCGTGGCCATGTGTACCAAGTGCTGCCCGTTTGGTGGGCTTGGGAACCCTGTACACATCGTTTGGGGCCATAGTGGAAACCCCGGCCGGATTTCCTTGCTGATGGAACTTGAATAGGCGATAAACCTGGACTAGAGACTTGTGTGGTTAGTCAGGTCGTGGCTGACACCCTCGCCAGGATTCTGCTTGAAGGTTGCCGAAATACATGATTTTTACATGGCGGTAAGTGGCGAGAGCATGTGTGAAGAAGTACACCCTGTAGGGTAATATGATCTATTCGAATAGTCGCGTCCGCGTTAATGGACTACTAGGTTGCTTATGAAGTTCATAGACAAGTGAAAGTGGATACTCTAAAATGTGGAAGATAAGCGTGAGTGCTATGGATGACCTTCTTGTAGGGAGATGGGAGCGGATCCATAGTGGTGTATTGCTATGGTGAATATGTGGACTCGTGTGCGCCACCTCAAAAGAGTTACCAGCAGTCGTAGTATAGGATAGCCACTGAGTCAAAGCTGGCTTGCCGCAGTTAAACTCCACCACCCCCTTTGTTGATACCGTTGCCTGAGTAGTTAGTTCCGATGTAAGTCTTGTTGGGTACATTTGTACTCACGTTTGCTTAATTTATGTTTTTGTAGAGAGATTTTAGTCTCACTAGTAGTTCCACGTGGACTCTGACGTTTAGCTTGTTACCTCAGCTACGATCTTGTACCCTTGGGTGGGTCTTGTGGATAGTCAGGCTTCTTAGCCTTTTCCATTTGTAGTTGTCTATACTCAGACATGTTATGCTTTCGTTGTTTGTATGCTCTGTATGTTGGGTCATGTGTCCCCTATTTGTAATAAATGCTATGTGGCTCTTCTGGGCCTTTATCTATATGAGTTGTAGAGTTATGTTGTGATGCCATGTTGTACAACACATACTTGCATGTTATGCGTACGTGTAACGTGTATTGCTATGTGTCGAATCCGACACCTAGTTGTTTATCCTTGGTAGCCTCTCTTATGGGGAAATGTCTCCTAGTGCTTCCACCGAGCCATGGTAGCTTGCTACTGCTACGGAACACATGGGATGATCGGCATGTGTCCTTCTTTGCTCTTGTGTCTGTCCCTATGGGGAAATGTCACGTGGTGATTAATGGAGTCCTGCTAACTTGCTACAGCCCGGTTTCACTCGCTGCTGACCAACACGTGCATTGCTAGGTCATGTATGCCTGTCTTTGTAGGTTTGTGCCACCTTTGGTTTACACTAGTCATGTCGACCCGGATTCTCTGTCATATGGATGCTAGCAACACTATCATATACGTGATCCAAAAGGCACAAACGGTCCCGGGCCAGGTAAGGTGGCACCCATGGGGATACCGTGCGTGAGGCCGCAAAGTGATATGATGTGTTACGGGCTAGATCAGTGTGACTTAGAATCGGGGTCCTGACACAACCCATATATGCAATGACATTCAAAGTTCATTCACACATGCATATATTGTGGGGGAGTTTGCTCTATATATTGTGGGTGTGCTAACATCAAATGCTTGTGTATTGCTTGATACTAGCACAACCAGTTTAGATAATATCAAGTATCTTCGTGACACTTGATGGTGCCAAAACCACCTCAAGTATACAATTTATCCTTGGATAAATTGCATACTTGTTTTAAAATTCAATATTTAAACCCTCTTGTTGAGATTGTCATCAACTACCAAAATGGGGGAGATTGAAAGTGCATGTAGTCCCCATGTGTGTTTTTGGTATTTGACAACAATCCTAATGGAATAATGTTTGCATTGAGTTATACATTTGAAGGAAAGTTCCATTTGCAATACATGAATAATATTGGATGAATTGAAGGATGTTTGTTCCGTGGTGATGCAAGAAGGAGATCAACTGGATTCAGAATGGATGCCATATACATATAGTTGTGCATCAAGATTGAGCTCAATGATTGAATCAAATATAATCAAGATGAATTCCATGTGACAAACATGATGTGATCTATATGGAGTTCATTAAGGATCTCAGAGGTTCTCATGCTTAGTATTATGGATTGAACCATGATGGATCAAGGTCTAGAGAGAATGATTAAAGAGAAGGACTCTACATATGCTTGAACATAGGATCATGATGAGCTCATATGTTGAGTCATGGATGATTATGTCTTGAAGCAAGTAATTCAAGTGAAGAATTCAGTGTGCCTCTCAAGATGCTATGTTGGAGCATGAAAACGAGCAAACAATGTCCAATGTGATATTCATGGAGAAACTTGATATGGTCATGGTGAATTGAGACATTGGTGATCATGTATTGAAGCAATGAAGCATAGTGAAGAGATCAATAGGGCCTTCAAGACATCAAGATTAATCATGAAGCAAATATAAATGTTGACCAAGATGAAGATCAAAGATTGAACTCAAAGATGGCTGACACACAAGCGCAAATTATGTGCCACATAAGATCTTGTGGTATGGTAAGAATTTGTCAATTGCGCTTTGTGTACTAACCCATTCTATGTGTTTCCTATATCTATGTCCGTTAGGTGATTCTCATGGACTTACATCAAGAGAAAGATTTCAAGTGTCCATGAGAGGATGACATCAAGTGTTGATGTTCATGGTTGACAAGGGAAAGTTCAAGATAGCCACCCTGGAGGATTACATGCTTGAAGCTTGTGGATGATCATATCATGAACATACGAAGATGAATACAATGCAATGCTCCCCACATGGCTTATGGGGGAGCTATTTGAAGACTTCACCAATGTCTTGCCTTAAACTTGAGCCATGAAGAATCATCAACATAAAGCTCAAGTGAAAGGCTCAATTCAAAGGTATTAGTTCCTTTGGCATTAGTACTGTGGATTGATGACCACCGAAGAAACATATACACTCAAGAATGGATTCTCACAAGCTATCTAGAATAGTTCTTTTCTAATTCTTGAATTATAAGTATTCGACACTATTATGAGGGGATCAAAGGGTTTCGTGATGGACTTGCTGAAATCAACGTCTTCTACACACAATTCCATTCCGATCATATACATATATATCCCTATCCAAAGCCAAAAGGGTTCCCCAAATTCTTATGATCAAACCTTTGCATATGTTGCATCCTTAATTGTTTGATCTTGTGTGGTTATCTATGTGAGGACCTGGAGTTTTTCAATAGCTTCAAAATGGTATAAGTAATGGAGAAGTTAGAATACAGTAGGTATTGTGCAAGAATAATTATGAATTGGTTTATAACAGTACCTAAGTTTATGGTTCACCAACTATACTAATGGATCTCACGAGGTTTTGTCGAGTTTTGTGTGCTGAAGTTTTCAAGTTTTGGGTGAGTTTTGCGATGGATGAAGGAATAAGGAGTGGCAAGACCCTAAGATTGGGGATACCCAAGGCACCCTAAGGTAATTTTCGGTGTCAAAACTGGCAGATCTCAGGTAGGGGGTCCCGAACTGTGCGTCTAAGGCGGATGGTAACAGGAGGCAGGGGGCACGATGTTTACCCAGGTTCGGGCCCTCTTGATGGAGGTAATACCCTACGTCCTGCTTGATTGTTCTTGATGATATGAGTATTACAAGAGTTGATCTGCCATGAGATCAAAGAGGCTAAACCCTAGAAGCTAGCCTATGGTATGATTGTATGTTGTCCTACGGACTAAAACCCTCCGGTTTACATAGACACCGGAGGGGACTAGGGTTACACAAGGTCGGTTACAAAGGAGGAGATATACATATCCGTATTGCCTAGCTTGCCTTCCACGCCAAGTAAACTCCCACCTGGACACGAGACGAAGTCTTCAATCTTGTATCTTCATAGTCCAACAGTCCGGCCAAAGGATATAGTCTGGGTGTCTGGAGACCCCCTAATACATGACTCCCTCAGTAGCCCCCAAACCAGGCTTCAATGACGTTGAGTCCGGCGCGTAGTATTGTCTTCGGCATTGCAAGGCGTATTCTTCTCCAAATCTTGAATGTCTGTTAAGTAGTGTCCGGCCCCATAAATGTTGGACTTCTTAGCTTCTGTGCTCAATAAGGGCTACCTTCTACACATCGAACAAATACAAGGAGCCAGGGCCTTTTTACATTTGCCCCCCTAGCTAGGTAAATAAATTGTCTATTAAAGGGATGGGGATTCTTAGATCCAATCCATACCATCCTCCCACGGCGAGAATCCATCGGAGCGCGCTTCGGAAAAATCCACTCCAACATGGCCGACCACCGCAGCTCCTCCTCCCGCCCCCGTAGCCCTAAGGCCGGTTATTGGGAGAGGTGTTCAGTCCCACACAGTCAATTAGTAGAGTTGCAGACTCAGGGATTTCTCCCTCCAGCGTATATGGTCGTCGTCCGAGCCGGGCTCGCCACCTATAATGGCGGGGAGCAAGCGGAGAGCTTCCCCAGCCCCTCTAAGGGGGAGCGGGTATGCCTTGTTCCTTACTTACTAAGGGGACTCAGATTCCCAATTCATCCATTCCTCCGCGGGCTCCTGGAGTTTTACGGTCTCCAACTGCATAATTTCACCCCTGCTTCCATATTACACATCGCCGGCTACGTTGCCCTTTGCGAGCTATTTCTGGGATGCGAGGCTCATGTTGAGCTGTGGAAAAGGTTATTTTGCCTTGTGCCCCGCACACATAAGGGGTCACTTTATCTAGTGGGCTGAGCCAAAATATGGCGCATCGCCGAAACCAGATACATGTCTGGTACTCCGAAGAAGATGTCCGAAGACTGGCCTTTAGAGTGGTTTTATATGGAGGACGTCCCCCTTCCAAACCGTATTCGGCGGGGTCTTCCTGACTTCAACAATGCTCCTCTAAAGAAACGCCGAAGCTGGCGCCCACAAAGCCCCCTAGGAAGAAGACAACAGAGAAGTCCTTTACGTGATGAACCAGATTAAAGCGCTGGCTCAATCAGGATTGACAATAATCGAGGTTATGTCAATATGCATAACACGGGGAGTGCAGCCACTTCAATATCGAGGGCACCCCCTGTGGTGTTTTAACGGGGAAGATGATGCCACCCGTTGCGAGCGTAAGGGACCGGACTCTGCTGCTTCTTTAGCAAAAATTCTGTCCGAGTTGTTCAAGGGAGAGGAAGAGGAGTTCATCCGTATCAAGCCACGGTATGGATTCTCCATGTACAACCCTCCAAGCTGGGTGAGTTATACCTCTTTACTCCCATTCTTCCCGCATTCTTCGTCGCAGGTACTCACCTTGCCATTTTATGGCAGGAACTACGAAAAGCTGTAAGGGAGGTCAACAACCCATCTCCACAACCAGAGGACCCTGACCGGGCCCTCGGTCCCGGACTCGAAGAGGATCCGGACATATTCGTGAGCTGATAGATAGACAATTCTATCAATTAAGCTGCGATGACGCCATGGTGGCCATGACGGCCGACTATCGCGGACTACTCCGTGCGTCGCACGTAAGAAACACCAAAATCCCAACTCCAAAAATAGGATCCCCTTTTAGACACTGCACCTATCGTACACATATGGTGTTTTACAGGGAAGGCATTCAGGACGCCGTGCCGAATCCACAGCAACTCGCCAGCAAGAGGCACCGAAGCCGGGTAGGCCAAAAAGGAAGGCGGTCAGGACGGAGACGCCGGCGCAGAGGTATGACACAAAACCTTGCTCCATGGTTGTCATCTTTCTCAAGATGTAATGACGTCCATGCTTCTTTAATAGAAAAAATGCTCACCGAAGTATATCCGGAGAGGCTGCCGATCACGCCTCCACCAGTTGGGCTCCAGGGCCGGACATAGAGGCGGAAGCTGACATGGGGCGGACGCCGGATGCTCCTCCTACAGAGGATGCAGATAGACTATCTGCTACAAATTCAGAAGTGGAGAGCGCCATGAATCATAGGCGTCGCCGGGCCGTACTCCGTGACGCTTGCTTCTCACCAGAGGCAATTGATGCCTTCAATTCTGGAGACGCGTACCTCCGTGCTGCTCAAAATGGTCTATCCAGAGCCACGGATCAGTATGTAAGGGATGTATGGGTAAGAAAATCTGACGATTATATGTATCAGTTGCCCCTGAGACTTGAAACAGTTGACGCAACTGATTTAAGGATCATTATTTGTGCAGGTTCTTACGGAGAAGAATTCCCAAGTGTCTCAAGAGCTGGACGAGTGCAAGGCCTAGCTGGAAGCCGCTGTTGCCGCATTGAAGGAGTCCAAAAAGGGTCCCCTTGGTAACTCTTTTGTCTATTGCAAAGAATATCGGTACCAGGTAGTATGCGGCATGTATGCACACCTAACAATAGATGTTGCAGGTGGCCCCGGAGTGAATCCGGAGGCCATGGAGGTGGATACGGCGCGTGATGATCATCAGTGAAATGCTGACGAGCGTGTGCTGACGCGAGTCAGGCAGGAGAAAAATGATCTCCAAGATGCCAATATCCGACTGGGTGTGGAACTGAAGGATGTCCGAGCCCAGCTTGCGGACTCCATGAATGAGAATAAACGGCTTCAGCGCGGCATTTTTAGTAAGTGCTTGAACGAACTTTTTAAAGGAGTTCGGCGAAGAAGCCTGCTAACAGCGTTATGTCTGCAGGTATGCTAACGGGTCGTCCCGTGGAGGAGATGCTCGGGTCTTCGGGTGATCTTCTACCAGAGCTCTCACAACTGCACGAACAAGTTCGGCAGGTGATGCAGAGTATTGCCCAAGCCTTGTGGTCCTCCGCGTCCCCGCCAGGAGGCATGGGGGAGCTTATAGAGAAGCTCAAGGGAGCGCGGTGGCACTTTCGATTATGGAAGATATCAGCCTACCGACAAGGTGCAAGGGAAGCCTGGGCTATGGTGAAGACACGATATACCAAGGCTGACCCAAACCACATGGCCGAGGTCACCTGTGGGGCCCGATGGGAAAGAGATCCCCGTCAGTTTAGTGTATGATCAAGTAGAATTAGTCGCAAAGTATTCCCAATAGGATTGTAGGCTAGACAGCCTGTTGGATGGTATAGAAGAAGAATTTAATCAGTCTTAGTGACTGTGTACTTCAAGTGACATATGTAATGTCCCTAGCTGGATTGTAAATCATTTGTCATGGCAGACCTTTTCGCTTCAACCTCTGGACCTGATAGTCCGGAGTGTATCCGAATACCCACTCAGTTATATAAAAACCGGGGTATGCATGGAAACCAGGCGTAGGGGTCATAAGTGCTTGAACAGACAAGTACCCAACTAGCTATGTTATATTACATGGATAGTAAGAAACATCTTCTGGGGAGAATAGTTCCGTTAAGGGTTCCTTTCCCTGGGTACGCATGCCCTAATGTGCATGTCCGAACTGCGAGACGTAGGTTAAAAACATCTGGGGGCGTGTAGTAATTTAAATGAAAGTCATCTTTTATTCACCGACCAAATATTCCCTTAAGAACGCTAGCTTTCGGCTTCACCCAGTCTGAGGTACACATTCGGCTGACCCGACAGTAACAATCGCAGAGGTGCTCCCCTTATGCCCTAGCCAAATTAACGGGAACGTAGGGCATAAATACAAGAGCCAGGCAACCCAGCTTGGCCAAAACTTGAGTCATATCGATGCATATAATGGCGAAAAAAGGTACATGCGGAAGAATAACACATGTGCAGGGCATAAAGCCCAGAAAGGTAATTAGATTAAGCTTCTGTATAGGAAGCCCCCAGGTATATTGAGCACGGTTAACGCGTCAAGATTGTGTAACCAAGACACAAATGTAGCCCCTTAGGGCCTTGAAGAGAAAAGAGAGAAAGAAGAGAGAGAAAAAAACAGGTGTGCAAAAAATTCATGGAGGTAAGGAGACGAACATAGAGTCCGGCGCTAGGCATAGAATATTCGGAGTCTGGCTGGTTCCATGGGTTTGGCTCGAGTCGATTATTCGATGCATCCCGTAGACGATATGCTCACCGGTCAGAACCTGGTCGATAATGAAGGGACCTTCCCATTTGGGCTTGAGCTTGTTCTTTCTCTTCTCCGGCAGGCGTAGAACTAGTTTGCCAACGTTATAGGTTTTTGCCCGCACTTCTCTGCTTTGATACCATCGAGCCTGTTGCTGATAGAATGCGGAACGGGCTTTTGCCACATCGCGCTCCTCCTCCAGGGCATCCAAACTGTCCTACCGATCGAGCTCGGCCTCTCTTTCTTCGTACATGTGCACTCGAGGTGAGTCATGAATTATGTCGCAAGGCAGCACCGCCTCAGCGCCATACACCATAAAAATAGTGTGTATCCGGTAGTGCGATTCGGCGTGGTCCGCATCCCCCATAGTACGGAGTCGAGCTCCTCTACCCAATGAGTGTCTGATTCCTTTAAAGATCGGACTAATCTGGGTTTAATGCCGCTCATGATAAGATCATTCGCTCGTTCGACTTGACCGTTAGTTTGCAGATGATAGACAGAAGCATAATTGAGCTTGATGCCCATGTTGCTGCACCAAAGTTTCACCTCGTCGGTTGTAAAGTTTGTGTCGTTGTCAGTGATGATGCCGTGGGGGACGCCATAACGGTGTACAACCCCAGATATGAAGTCTATCACCTGTCTGGATTCAGCCATTTTGACAGGTTTGGCTTCTATCCATTTGGTGAATTTATCCACCATGACCAGTAAGTATTTTCTCTTATGGGTTCTCGCTTTGAGGGGTCCGACCATATTGAGCCCCCAGACCACAAAGGGCCAAGTAATGGGGATTGTTTGGAGTGCGGCAGCTGGCAACCGACACAATGCTGTACCAGATGCTGTTCATATGCCCGGGCCGTCGGCCAATAAAAACATGTATGGAAGGCCTTGCTTACAAGGGCCCAGGCTGCGGCGTGGTGGCCGCCGAGTCCGGCATGGATTTCTGCCAAAAGCTTCCGCCCTTCCTCTTCGGAGATGCACCTTTGAAGGACTCCGGTTGTGCTTTTCTTATAAAGCTCTCCCTCATGGACCTTGTAGGCTTTAGATCGCCGCACTATGCAGTGGGCCTCGTTTTGGTCCTCGGGTAATTCCTGTCTGGTTAGGTAGGCCAGGAATGGTTCTGTCCACGGGGCGATGACGACCATTGTCACGTGGGCTGAAGGTGTTATTTTGGTGGCAGAGCCTCCGATTGTGTCAGAGTGTTCGGCATCTGGGGTTGTGGCCGGGTCCGGACTGTTTTTGCCGGTGTCCCCTTCCCATACCACGGATGGTTTAAACAGTCTTTCCAGGAAGATGTTCGGTGGGACAGGGTCGCGTTTAGCGCCGATACGGGCTAGGATGTCCGCCGCCTGGTTGGTTTCCCGAGCCACATGGTGGAATTCAAGCCCCTCGAACCGGGCTGACATTTTGATGACGGCGTTGAGATATGCCGCCATTTTCGGATCCTTGGCATCGAAGTCTCCATTTATTTGGGATATTGCGAGGTTCAAGTCCCCACGCACCTCTAGGCGTTGGATGCCCATGGATACTGCCATCCGGAGGCCGTGTAATAGGGCCTCGTATTCGGCTGTGTTATTGGAGTCTCTATATAGTATTTGGAGAGCGTATTACACCGTGTCTCCGGTGGGGGACGTCAAGACGATGCCAGCCCCCAGACCAGCCAGCATTTTAGAGCCGTCGAAGTGCATGATCCAATTGGAGTATGCGCCATACTCTTTAGGGAGTTCGGCTTCTATCCATTCGGCTACGAAATTGGCCAGTACTTGCGACTTAATGGCTCATCGTGGCTTATATGTTATGTCGAACGGGAGGAGCTCGATGGCCCATTTGGCAATCCGGCCTGTGGCATCGCGGTTGTTTATTATGTCATTGAGTGGTACTTCGGAGGCCACCGTAATCAAACACTCTTGAAAGTAGTGTCGTAATTTCCGGGATGCCATAAATACCGCGTATGCTATCTTTTGGTGATGTGGGTACCGTGATTTGTATGGAGGAGGATGGTGGATACATAATATATCGGCTTTTGAAGTGGGAATTTATGTCCATCTATCTCTCGTTCGACGATGAGCACTGCGCTTACAACTTGGTGAGTTGCCTCTATATATAATAGCATTGGTTCGCCAACAGTTGGTGCGGCTAGGATTGGGTTGGTGGCCAGCATGGATTTTATTTCTTCCAGTCCGGCCGAGGCTGCGTCCGTCCACTCGAAGTGTTCGGTGCACCGAAGAAGGCGATAAAGGGGAAGTGCCTTTTCTCCTAATCGGGAGATAAAGCGGCTTAAAGCCGCCACGCATCCAGTCAATTTCTGGATTTGCTTGAGGTCGGTTGGGATAGCCAACTGTGACAGACCTCGGATTTTAGCCGGATTTGCTTCAATTCCTCTACTGGAGACGATGAAGCCCAGGAGCTTTCTGGCGGGAACACCAAAAACGCATTTTTCCGGATTGAGCTTAATGTCATATGTTCGAAGATTGGTGAATGTGAGACTCAAGTCGTCTATTAAAGAGTTGACGTGTCTGGTTTTAATGACCACATCGTCTACATATGCCTCCACAGTCTTACCGATCTGCTTTTCTAGACATGTTTGGATCATGCGCCGATATGTTGCGGCGGTGTTTTTGAGCCCGAGGGCATTGTGTTAAAGTAGAAGGGGCCATATGGTGTTATAAATGCCGTTGTGGCTTGATCAGACTCCACCATCTTAATCTGGTGGTAACCGGAGTATGCGTCGAGGAAGCACAATGATTCGTGTCCTGTGGTAGCGTCGATGATTTGATAGATGCGAGGGAGTGGGAAGGAATCCTTTGGGCAAGCCTTATTAAGGTCTTTGAAGTCGACACATAGGTGCCAGGATTTGTCCTTCTTTGGTACCATCACCAGGTTTTCTAGCCAATCCGGATGTTTTATTTCTTTAATGAATCCGACTTCCAGTAGCTTGGCCAGCTCCTCTCCCATGGGTTACCGCTTAGGTTCAGAGAAACGCCGAAGAGTCTGCTTGACCGGCTTGAATCCTTTTAGAATAT
This sequence comes from Triticum dicoccoides, assembly GCF_002162155.2. Lineage (NCBI taxonomy): Eukaryota > Viridiplantae > Streptophyta > Magnoliopsida > Poales > Poaceae > Triticum > Triticum dicoccoides. The sequence continues at coordinate 331,468,159 of NC_041380.1, read as the reverse complement.
TAAGGCTATACTCGGCCAATCTGCGTGGGATTCCTGGCATGTCTGAAGGATGCCAGGTGAACATATCCCAATTCTCGTGCAGAAACTCCTGTAGTGCGGCGTTTACAGCGGGGTCTAACTGTGCCCCAATGGATTCTATTTTTGTAGGGTCCGTTGGATGGACTTGGAATTTAACTATTTCGTCCGCTGGTTTAAAGGAGGTGGACTTGGATCTTTTGTCTAGTATCACGTCGTCTCTGTCCATCGTGGAGCGCAGCGCGGTTAACTCCTCCGCCACAAGGGCTTCGGATAATGCCTCGAGGGCTAGTGCGGCTATTTTGTTCTCGGCGCGGAGTGCTATGTCCGGATCACTAGCTAGAGTGATAATTCCCTTGGGTCCGGGCATTTTGAGCTTCATGTACCCGTAATGGGGTATGGCTTGAAAAACCGTGAATGCCTCCCTCCCTAGAAGGGCGTGGTATCTGCTACTGAACGGGGCCACTTGGAATGTAATTTCTTCGGACCTATAATTCTCCAGAGTGCCGAATACCACATCAAGTGTGATTTTCCCAGCGCAACGTACCTCCTGACTGGGGATGATTCCTTAGAAAGTCGTACTGCTTTGCTCAATACGGTTGCTGTCTATTTCCATTTTTTGGAGAGCTTCCTCATAAATGAGGTTTAATCCGCTGCCGCCATCCATGAGCACCTTAGTGAGGCGAAAGTCGTCCACAATTGGACTGAGGACCAAAGCGGCTGGTGCTCGGGCTGTTCGGAATTTAGGTTCGTCACTGGCATTGAAGGTGATAGCCGTGTCGCTCCATGGATTTATTGCTGCCACATGGCAGACTTTGGCAAGGCTGCGGAGTGCTCGCTTACGCCTATTATTTGAGGTGAAGGTCTCGAAGACCGTTAATACTGTGTTGTTATCCGTGGGAAGGTTCTCTGAGGTATTTTGGGTGAGAAGATCCTCACCGCTTTTGGCCACCTACCGGAGTACCCAACATGCTCTAAGGCTGTGTGTTGATATGGTATCCGCTGTACTATGGATTTTGCAGGGCCCGTTGAGCCATCCCTCCAATATGGTTCCACGCCCTGTAGTGGGCTTTTGCTTCTTTGTAATTGAGTCGGGCGACTTATGAGAGTGGATCCTTTTAGTTTGGACTGGGGATTTTGTCAGAGCCGGATTATCCCAAAATTGCGTTTGGGTTTTCCAGGCACTTTCCATCGCACAGTATTTCCGTACTATGGCCGCCAAGTCAGCGAAGTGTGCTACGTCACGGCGACTTATGGCGTTGAGGACTCCCTTGTCCGTGCAATTGTTGCAAAAGAATGAAATTGCATCTTCCTCGCGACAGTCCTTGACCTTGTTCATTACAAGGAGGAATCTGGCCCAATAGTGTTGTACTGTCTCTTGGGGCGCTTGCCTAATGTGGGAAAGATCGTTTGTATCTGGGTGGGTGGGTGGATTTAAGTCCAGACCTTGACCCAATCTGTGATCCCGGGGCAGGGGAGTTTCCAATCTTGGAAGTTCGGGCTCCGAGATGTTGCCCTGTGGGTTCGGTATGCGGCCTGATTCTGGATTCAGGGTTAGGGCGGTGTCCTCCCGTGAGCGAGTATCCTGTTCGGAGAGCTCAGGAATCCAGACATAGTTCGTCCTCAGGATAGAGGGAGAATCGCCGCATTTCTCCTCCACCACCGCTATCTGATGGGTGACTGGCGGAGAGTTAATCTCTCTTTGGTCAGGTTTAAGCCCGATCCGATCGTAGTCCGTAGTGACTCCTAGAGCGGCAATGCGATCCAAGAGCTTGTTCAAAGAGGAGAGCTCCATTGGATCCATCTGCTCGGCAAATTTTGGGCCGATGTGGAGGCTATTTTCGATGATCCGAGAGGTCATCGTCGGCGCAGCGGTCGAGCGGGCGGTCATGACGAAGCCGCCTAGTCGGAGAGTTTGGCCTATAGCCAAGGCTCCCCCAGAGGTGATGTTGTCCTTGACAACGAGGCAAGCCATCTTCGTTATGATGACGACACAGTGGAACTCTCAATGAAAGCACCAATGTCGGTGTCAAAACCGGCGGATCTCGGGTAGGGGGTCCCGAACTATGTGTCTAAGGCGGATGGTAACAGGAGCCAGGGGACACGATGTTTACCCAGGTTCGGGCCCTCTTGATGGACGTAATACCCTACGTCCCGCTTGATTGTTCTTGAGGATATGAGTATTACAAGAGTTGATCTACCACGAGATCAAAGAGGCTAAACCCTAGAAGCTAGCCTATGGTATGATTGTATGTTGTCCTACGGACTAAAACCCTCCGGTTTATATAGACACCGGAGGGGGCTAGGGTTACACAAGGTTGGTTACAAAGGAGGAGATATACATATCCGTATTGCCTAGCTTGCCTTCCACGCCAAGTAAAGTCCCATCCGGACACGAGACGAAGTCTTCAATCTTGTATCTTCATAGTCCAACAGTTCAGCCAAAGGATATAGTTCGGCTGTCCGGAGACCTCCTAATCCATGACTCCCTCAGTAATATTCAAGGAAGCCCCAAGTGTCTAAGCTTGGGGATGCCCCGGATAACACCCCCTCTTTCATCCACAATTCATCAGTATGATTACTCGGAGCTATATTTTTATTCATCACATGATATGAGTTTTACATGGAGCGTCTTGTGCTATAGTTTTATTTTGTTTGTTAGTTTGCCACAATCATTATTTACTGGACACACCTTTTTAGAGAGACATGCATTCATCATGATTTGTTAGAATACTCTATGCACTTCACTTATACCTTTTGAGTTAGGTAGTTGCTCATGTGCTTCACTTATATATTTAGAGCACGGCGGTAGGCATATTTTATAGAAATGATTTGCACTCTCATGCTTCACTTAAATCTTTTTGAGAGTCTTAATAGGTAGTGCTAATGTGCACGGGTTATGAGACTATTCCAAGAATGATAGGGATATAGGAGTGATATACTAAAACCTTTCATGCAGATCACTAAATATGAAACGTGTGATTTAATTATATTGATGTAGTAATAAGAAAGGGTATTAATTCATAATCACTGGTTAGTAAAAATATCGATATTAAATCCTATTATGTATTACTCATTTAAGTGTCTGGCATGGCATGGCGAGGATGTTGGAGCATATTTATTCCTCTTTGAAATCCTTTATGTTGTTGGGATCGGGGGCGCACGATGGTTAATTCCTATCAACCTCCTCCCCAAGGGCATGCAAGTAGTACTTTGCTTCGAGGCCTAAGAAAACTTTCACAATAATTATATGATTTCTTCATGATTACTGTGAGTTCATGGACTAATATGGAAATCCCACATATCCACATATTTCTAACCTCTCTGGTAGCATGCATTGCCCATTTTCACCTCGAGAATTGGTGTGAACTTCGGCGGTGCATCCAAATCCCGTGATATGATACACTCTATCACACATAAGCCTCATTATATCCTTCCTCAAAATATCCACCATACCTACCTATCATGGCATTTTCATAGCCATTCCGAGATGTACTGCCATGCAACTTCTACAGTTACTATTCACGTCAGTTGTGTGTTCATCATCCTATTTCTTTGCATGATCACATAGATCTGACATGATATTTGTGGCAAAACCACCACTCATCATCATAATACATGTTACACTAGATCATTGCACATCCTGGTACACTGCCAGAGGCATTCATATAGAGTCATATTATTTCATTTTATCAAGTTGTAAGTAACAAAGAAGTGTGATGATCATTATTAGTGCATTGTCCTAGTGAGGTAAAGAATGAAGTATACTTATGAGTCCTCGAGAAACTGGAATGTGTTTCACGATATTGTTCTAAAAAAAGAGAGAGAAAGAAAAAAAGAAAATGGGGGAGAAGAGAGAAGGGGCAATGCTACTATCATTTTACCACACTTGTGCTTCAAAGTAGCACCATGTTCTTCATAAAGAGAGTCTCCATGATTTGTAATTTTCATATACCAGTGGGAATTTTACATTATAAAACTTGGCTTGTATATTCTGATATGGGCTTCCTCAAATGCCCGAGGTCTTCATGAGAAAGAAAGTTGGATGCACACCCACTTAGTTTCAGTAGTAAGTTTTCATACACTTATAGCTCTAGTGCATCTATTTGCATGGCAACTCCTGCTCCTCGATATCGGTTGAAAGGCTTGTCCATTGCCTCATGATCCGCTGAGTTGATGAGACTTTCTCCACTTTTGTCTTCCCTTATAAACCTCTACCAATATATTCTATTCCACCTGTAGTGCTTAGTCCATGTCTCATTCTCATATATTGAGTGAAGTTGAAAATGTTGAAGCAAGAAAAAATGTGATACAATTGCTTGATTTGACACTGGGGTGCTCATGATTTGTACTTATGTTAGGAAGACGAAGTCATGCCATGCTTACATAATTCAATGAGTAGGGATAACATTCATCAAGCATCATATATTTTGAAAAGTGATGATTGTCTTCTAGTATTCATGGATACTTTATGTTGATATCAATTACTTCATCGTTTCTCAATATTCATACTACAAGAGATTACATGATAAACATGCTAGGTAGCATTTAATATCAAAAATTCTGTTTTTATCATTTACTTACTCTGGAGCATGATAAAATTTGGAATTTCTTACACATGATTGATATACAAATTTCCCACATTGTCCCATTTTTTCAGAATTTTTGGAGTTACAAAAGTATGGTCGATGTTCAGATTACTACAAACTGTTCTGTTTTTGATAGATTCTGTTTTCGTTGCATTGTGTGCTTATTTTGATGAATCTATGGATTGTATCGGGGGGTATAAGCCATGGTAAAGTTAGAATACATTAGGTATAATGCAATAACAAAATATGAATGGGTTTGCAACAATACTTAAAGTAGTGATTTGCTTTATTATACTAATGGATCTCACGAGGTTTGTTGTATTTTGTTTGATTGAAGTTTTCAAGTTTTGGGTGAGATCATGATGGATGAAGGAATAAGGAGTGGCAAGAGACTAAGATTGGGGATGCCCAAAGCACCCCAAGGTAATATTCAAGGACTCCCAAACAACTAAGCTTGCGGAAGGCATCCCCTCTTTCTTCTGACGACCACCGGTAATTTTACTTGGAGCTATATTTTTATTCATCACATATCATGAGTTTTGCTTGGAGCATCTTGTATTATGAGTCTTTGCTTTGTTTGATTTTTAGTTTGTCACAATCATCCTTGCTGAACACACTTGTTTGAGAGAGCCACACTCTTATCATGATTTGCTAGAGTACTCTATGTGCTTCATGTAATTTTTTTGAGCTAGGTAGTTGCTCTTGTACTTCACTTATATCTTTTTGAGCACGATGGTGGTTATATTTTAAAGAAATACACTCTCATGCTTCACTTATATTATTTTGAGAGTTGATAAGATTAAAATTTTGAAGAAATATACTCTCATGCTTCACTTATATTATTTTGAGAGTTGATTTTTTTAAAAGAAATTTGGTCTCATGCTTCACTTAGATCTTTTTGATAGTTGATAATAGCAATGGTAATTTGCACGAGATATGAATTTGGTCCCAAAGTGATGAATATTCAAGAGGGAAGATACGTCTCCAATGTATCTATAATTTTTGATTGTTCCATGCTGTTATATTATCAATCTTGGATGTTTTATAATCATTTTTTGGTACTAACCTATTGACATAGTGCCAAGTGCCAGTTGCTGTTTTTTTCATGTTTTTTACATCGTAGAAAATCAATACCAAACGGAGTCCAAATGCCACGAAAATTTATGGAGATTTTTTATGGACCAGAAGACACGTAATGGGCCCTGGCTGCGCCTAGGGGGTGTTCCGAGGAGAGCACAACCCACCAGGGCGCGCCATGAGGCCCAGGTGCGCCCTGGTGGGTTGTGCCCACCTCGAGTGCCCCCGAACCACCTCTTTGCTCTATAAATACCCCAATATTCCCAAAACCCTAGGGGAGTCGACGAAATATTCATCTAGCTGCCGTAGAGTCCAGAACCACCAGATCCAATCTAGACACCATCTCGGATGGGGTTCACCACCTCCATTGGTGCCTCTCTGATGATGCATGAGTAGTTATTTGTAGACCTTCGGGTCCGTAGTTAGTAGCTAGATGGCTTCCTCTCTCTCTCTCTCTCTAAATCCTCAATACAATGGTCTCTTGGATATCCATATGATGTACCTCTTTTGCGGTGTGTTCGTTGGGATCGATGAACTTTGAGTTTATGATCAGATCTATCATTTTATATCCATGGAAGTATTTGAGTTTCTTTGATCTCTTTTATGCATGATCTCTTATAGCCTCATATTTCTTCTCTGATATTTGGGTTTTGTTTGGCCAACTTGATCTATTTACCTTGCAATGGGAAGAGGTGCTTTGTAGTGGGTTCAATCTAACGGTGCTTGATCCTAGTGACAGAAGGGGAACTGACACATATGTATCATTGCTACTAAGGATAAAACGATGGGGTCTATCTCTACATAGATAGATCTTGTCTACATCATGTCATCATTCTTATTGCATTACTTCGTTTCTCCATGGACTTTATACACTAGATGCATGCTGGATAGCGGTCGATGTGTGGAGTAATAGTAGTAGATGGAGGCAGGAGTCGGTCTACTAATCTTGGACGTGATGCCTATGTAATGATCATTGCCTGTATATCGTCATCATGATTTGAAGTTCTATCAATTGCCCAATAGTAATTTGTTCACCCACCGTTTGCTAATTTTCTCGAGAGAAGCCACTAGTGAAACCTACAGCCACCGGGTCTCTTTACCATATTATTTGCCTTCGCGATCTATTTTTCTTTGCTTTTATTTTCATATCTATTAAACTAAAAACACAAAAATACCTTGATGCAATTTATTCTTATTTATTTTATTTGGAGTTCGATCTATCAATCTACTACAATTTATCTCATGTCTGTTGGCGTATCTTGAGGCGCTGTACCTAGAAGGGATTGACAACCCCTTTAACACGTCGGGTTGCGAGGATTTGTTATCTGTGTGCAAGTGCTATTTACGTTGTGGTTCTTGGTTCTCCTACTGGTTCGACAACCTTGGTTTCACATCTGAGGGAAATACCTACCGCTGCTGTGTTGCATCATCCCTTCCACTTTGGGGAAATACCGATGTAGCTTCAAGTCGCATCAAAAGGAATTTCTGGCGCTATTGCCGGGGAGGATCTTCAACATATACCAGGTTCCTAATGACAAATGTCAACTCCTTGCAATTTAGATTATTTTCCATTTTCCTCTCCCCCACTTTGCAAAAATTTGCCGTTTTATTCGCCCCTCTTTTTCCGTTCGCCATTTTCTTGCTGGATCTATTTTTGTGTGCAATTTTGTTTGCCATTATTATCATCATGGATATTTCTTCCTCTATTGTGTGCACTCCCGAGAATGAAGTTCTCAACTTTAAACAAAGGGGAGGAGAAAATTTGAGATGCTTGGTATAGAATTTGCAATGCTCATAATAGATCTATACGAAAGCAATCTACCATTGTTCTTCTTCGTAGTTTTTATGTGGGCATCACCACTTGGTATAGATTCGTCCTTGATACGATTACCGGCGGAAATTTCTTGATGTGTCCCTCCCTTGATGCTTTTAATGCTATGGGAAATTTAGTAGGGTCACCGCCTCTTATGATTAATGAAACAACTTTGACTCTTGAGCATGTCATGGAAAGATTAGATGCTATTGAAAAGAAAAATGCTTACTGAAGAGCATATTGAAAATCTAGATAGAAAGATGCATAATTTTACCACTAAAATTGGGACAAAAGCGGGGGAAGTTTTTAAGTTGCTAAAAGAAAAGGGAACTATAATTCATGAAAGAATTGAAGAGAGCCCATCTCGGATTGATAAACTAGAAGAAATCTTTAGTAATTTGAGTACAGCCTTTTCTTCCACTAAAACTGTTGAGAAAACTCCCGTAAAAATTGGCAAAACTATGCAAAACACTAAGAGCAAGGGTGCAACTTCTAATAAAGAGGATCTTAAGATGATTAGTATCCACCCGGATTTTGTTGAAGTTATAAAAGATCCCTTTGGCAAGAATGAATTCTTTAAATTTATTCCTAGGAGTATTGTTATTGAAAATCTCTATGCTAATACTCTAAAGGATTCTAAGTGTTTAATTGAAGAGTTGAACAAACATGCCAAAACTTACGTCCTTGCTTTATGCCTAGCTAAGGGCGTAAAACTATTGAGCTTGTTGGGAGGCAACCCAATGAATAAAATTTATTTTTGCTTTTTGCTTTCTGTTCTTGAGTGTTAGCACAATTATGCTACTGTTATGATTGTGTTTTTATGGTCTAATTAGAGTTTGTGCCAAGTAAATCCTTTAGGATCTTCTTGGGTGATAGTTGTTTGATCTTGCTGAAAAACAGAAACTTTTGCACTCATGAAAATAATTCTCCTTTTTACCAGAGAGCAGCTAAATATCCATTCGTTTTGCAATAGATCAATGTACAAATTTCTCAGGTCTTCTTAATTTTTCAGAACTTTTGGAGTTACATAAGTATTCGAAATAGTCAAATTTCTACAGACTATTTTGTTTTGATAGATTCTGTTTTCTTTGCATTGTGTGCTTATTATGATGGCTATATGGTTTTCTTTGATGAGTTTTTGCCATAGTGTCGGGGGAGGCTGATCCACCAACACCTATGGGGACAGGGCCCCTTTCGGTTCGGTGAGGGCGGAGGCGGCACAAAGAGCGGATCGAGGCGGTACACACGAGCAGTTTTACCCAGCTTCGGGCCGCACGGATGCGTAAAACCCTACTGCTACTTGTTTGTGTATATTGAATCCTTGCTCAGGAGCGATGGACGCTATCAGACTGAGCGTGGGAGTGCTTCTGGTGTTTCGAATGAGCCGAACCGGCCGAACCCCTTTCTACGTTGCACTTGGGCCTCCTTTTATACTTTCAAGGGGTCACCGACAGGGGGCAACGTAGACTAGAAGGGTAAAAATGGAAAAGGATGCGGTAGGTGCAGCTACCGCTACTGTGGACATAGTGCACCCTACCTAACTCTGACGGCAGGGGACAAGGTCATTAAATGCATGTCTGAGTTGCCTAAACAGTGCAAAAAGTGACCGTTAGGAGCGCCACCGTTTGCCACGATGGCCTTCTCTTCATCTCCGCTTGCCACCGCGCACCCCTAGCTGCGCAGCCTCCTGCCACGTGTGCTTGGGAGAGTCCTGGAGCGACACGTTAGCAGGTGTGCTGGAGCGCGGGCACGAAGTGGGGGTTTCCCGCGGCAAGCTCCTTGCCGCGGTCGTGGTCTTGTCGTGTTTGGGAGCTTGTCGCTCACCGGGCCTTGCCGGGACGCAGGGCGCGTCGCGGCAAGCTTTCTTGGTAAGCCTTGAGTGGCCTTCCTGGCAAGCTCCTCTTGCCGGGGTCTTGTCTCTTCCTGGCAAGATCCTCTTGCCGGGGCCTGGGTTGGCCTTCCCGGCAAGCTCCTCTTGTCGGGGCCTTGGTTTGACTTCCCGGCAAGCTCCTCTTGCCGGGGCCTTGGTTTGAGTTCTTTGTTCTTGAATGGTCTTCAAGGGAACCACGGAGGGTCTTGGCGGTCACCCGGCAAGCCTTGCCGTGGGGCGCTGCAACTGCCCGTGCACGAGTTCGGGATACTAGGGTACCCCTACTCCAGTACACCGACAGGAGCCCCCGGGCCTGGGCCATACACGGTGCCAAGCGCTGTTGGGCCAGGCCCAAAACAGTGCACGGGCACGCGCGGCCTGGGTCACGCCGCATATCTCTCCGCTCCCACCGCGCACGCCCAGAACGGCACGCGTCAAACGCGGCGTCATGGGTGACGCGGGCGGCGTGCGCGGGGCTAAGCCCCTCGAGCATGCGTCAGGCCACGATGATGGGGATGGTTCACGCCCTCCTCCCTAAACGGAGGTAGGCGTGGGGGCGTGGTGCATTTACTGGACGGTGCCGGTGCGTGGTTTTCGGGACGTCCACTCCCCGCAATCACGAGGCGGAGCGAGGCCGCCTCACCCGTCGTCTTGGTTCTGCATCCCCGCCACGCGGCTCCCATGCGCTTGGGGTCGCGGACGGTGGAAGTGGGAAACTGGGCCGTCGCGAGCAGAGGCAGCGGGTTGGCCCCGACTCCCTGCTCTTCCCGTGCCTTGATTCGCTGAGCGGGGCGGCCGAGCTCCCACTTCGCTCCTTTTGCCCTTTTCGCCTCCTTGACCTGCCTCCTAAAGAGAGGGACAGGAAAGGGATTACGGGCATCTTATCTTTTTAATTTGCAAGCCTTCGGGCCTTAGCTGTATCTAAAGCTTGTAATCCTTTCTTTCATGTTTTTCATCCTCTATGGACTGTACCTGAGTGGGATGTTTTTTAATGAAAAGGGGATGCTTGCCAGGTTATTTGTCTCGTGAGTTGAACCCACGCCAAGGAGCAAATCCTTGGTATCCCTCGGACAGACATTTCATCTCCCGGCAACAGGCCCTGCCGCCTTCCCACGTCGCTCGACCTTTCTCACGCCTTTGACGGAGGCGGGAACGAGGTGGGTGCGGTCTCCTCGTTTCATCCCTTTGCTGCCGCGACTACGACCAAACTTGGCCCCGGGAACGAGCCCCAGGGCCTAGAGTTGAGGGAGCATGGCAGTTTTCGGGAAGAAACGCGGTTTCGCATTCCCCAGTCCATAAGAGGATGCATGATGAGGGATGAAAGACTTATCTGATATTGCAGCCCCCGGCAACTCTGGTTTGCCGTGGACGATTATTGGCACTCGCAGCCCCAGCGATACTGGCTTGCCGGGGCCCAGGTGCCGGCACGCCCTTCTTCTCCTTTTCGTCCTCAAGCAGTCGGGCTTTTATCTTCAGCAGAGAACTTTGACGTTCTCGACGCCGGCTTCTGGCAAGCTTGTTGTCGAGAAGGCTTTTATCTTCAGCAGAGAACTTTGACGTTCTCGATGCCGGCTTCCGGCAAGCTTGTTGCCGAGAAGGCTTTTATCTTCAGCAGAGAACTTTGACGTTCTCGATGGCGGCTTCCGGCAAGCTTGTTGCCGAGAAGGCTTTTATCTTCAGCAGAGAACTTTGACGTTCTCGATGCCGACTTCCGGCAAGCTTGTTGCCGAGAAGGCTTTTATCTTCAGTAGAGAACTTTGACGTTCTCGATGCCGACTTCCGGCAAGCTTGTTGCCGAGAAGGCTTTTATCTTCAGCAGAGAACTTTGACGTTCTCGATGCCGGCTTCCGGCAAGCTTGTTACCGAGAAGGCTTTTATCTTCAGCAGAGAACTTTGACGTTCTCGATGCCGGCTTCCGGCAAGCTTATTGCCGAGAAGGCTTATGGCGAAGAACTTCGTCGTTCTTGACACCAAGAAGATTGGTCTTAAGGGCGTTGCCAGCCCCCAGGCCATAACTGCGTTTAAACATGACAAGTGATTAGCATCTGAAGTGCACTTAACACACTTGCAAATTTTGACTTCTGCTACATATTCCCTATGCCTGCTGGAATGCTTTCCGGTGCGTACGATCCAGCCAGCAGCGCTTGAGGGAACGGGCCCTTAGCGGCTATTCGGGAACGTCGCCTCCCGGAAAGGTTTACCTTCTTGGCTCTAGCGAAACTGCACAAGTTGCCGAGCGGACTCGAGGCAACATGGAGCGCAACTAGCCCCGAGAAGGCTCCTTGGCATACAGGTCTATGCAGAAATCTCAAATAAATAGTGCATGGTATCTTCCTGTTCAACCTCTCTTTGTACGTCCACCCTACGCTTTTAGGGAACTTGTCGGCGCAGGCACCTTTGCCGCGAGCGCCGAGTGCGGAACTTCAGCAGCCTGCTGGCGGGGTCGCTACCGACAAGCAACCTTGTCGCAACTAGTCGCAGCTCACTTAAGTTGTTGAGCGAACTCGAAACAAAGTAAGGGCGCTAGCGGCTCACTTAAGTTGCTGAGCGGACTCGAAGCAAAGTAAGGGCGCTAGCAGCTCACTTAAGTTGTTGAGCGGACTCGAAACAAAGTAAGGGCGCTACTAGCTACGAGTTGGTTCCTCCGCGCACAGGTTTTCCATACAAAGAACAAGATCTCCGAGGCGGATAACCTTATATAGAAAGGAAATATCTAAAGTTTTGCATGACTTAGCTTTTCTGTTGCCGCACTAGCGTCGTTCTTTTGGTCGCCTGCTTCTTAGGAGCCATGACGATGAAGAATAGCTGAGCCTTGACGAGGACGGAACGGCTGCCTCCGAAGTCCCCCTACCTGGCGCGCCAAAGATGTCGGGGGAGGCTGATCCACCAACACCTATGGGGACAGGGCCCCTTTCGGTTCGGTGAGGGCGGAGGCGGCACAAAGAGCGGATCGAGGCGGTACACGCAAGCGGTTTTACCCAGCTTCGGGCCACACGGATGCGTAAAACCCTACTGCTGCTTGTTTGTGTATATTGAATCCTTGCTCAGGAGCGATGGACGCTATCAGACTGAGCGTGGGAGTGCTTCTGGTGTTTCGAATGAGCCAAACCGGCCGAACCCCTTTCTACGTTGCACTTGGGCCTCCTTTTATACTTTCAAGGGGTCACCGACAGGGGGCAACGTAGACTAGAAGGGTAAAAATGGAAAAGGATGCGGTAGGTGCAGCTACCACTACTGTGGACACAGTGCACCCTACCTAACTCTGATGGCAGGGGACAAGGTCATTAAATGCCTGTCTGAGTTGCCTAAACAGTGCAAAAAGTGACCGTTAGGAGCGCCACCGTTTGCCACGATGGCCTTCTCTTCATCTCCGCTTGCCACTGCGCACCCCTAGCTGCGCAGCCTCCTGCCACGTGTGCTTGGGAGAGTCCTGGAGCGACACGTTAGCAGGTGTGCTGGAGCGCGGGCACGAAGTGGGGGTTTCCCGCGGCAAGCTCCTTGCCGCGGTCGTCGTCTTGTCGTGTTTGGGAGCTTGTCGCTCACCGGGCCTTGCCGGGACGCAGGGCGCGTCGCGGCAAGCTTTCTTGGTATGCCTTGAGTGGCCTTCCCGGCAAGCTCCTCTTGCCGGGGTCTTGTCTCTTCCCGGCAAGATCCTCTTGCCGGGGCCTGGGTTGGCCTTCCCGGCAAGCTCCTCTTGCCGGGGCCTTGGTTTGACTTCCCGACAAGCTCCTCTTGCCGGGGCCTTGGTTTGAGTACTTTGTTCTTGAATGGTCTTCAAGGGAACCACGGAGGGTCTTGGCGGTCACCCGGCAAGCCTTGCCGCGGGGTGCTGCAACTGCCCGTGCACGAGTTCGGGATACTAGGGTACCCCTACTCTAGTACACCGACACATAGAAAAGTTGGAATACAGTAGATATAATTCAAAAACAAAATATGAATTGGTTTGGTACAGTACTTATAGTAGTGATTTGCTTTCTTTTACTAACGGATCTCACGAAGGTTTTGTTGAGTTTTGTGTGATTGAAGTTTTTAAGTTTTGTGTTATCTTACGATGGATGAAGGAATAAGGAGTAAGAAGAGCATAAGCTTGGGGATTCCCCCGAGTGGCATCCCCTCTTTCTTCTAACGACCATCGGTATTTTACTCAAAGCTATATTTTTATTCGTCACATACTATGTGTTTTGCTTGGAGCGTCTTGTATGATATGAGTTTTTGCTTGTTTTATTTTGTGTTTTAAGTCTTGATTCCTTGCTGGACACACCTATTTGAGAAAGCCAAAATTATGTCATGACTTGTTAGAATTGCTCTCTATGGTTCACTTAATTTTTTTATTAGTTATCGACTTGCTCTAGTCCTTCACTTATATCTTTTTGAGCATGGTATGCTTTAGTATTTTGAAGAAATGCTCTCTTGATTCAGTTAGATTTATTGGAGACTTAGTAAAATTTTCAAGAAATTCTATCTTGCTTCACTTAAATTAATTTGAGAGAAGGAAAGAAATATTATGTTCATGATCTTCACTTATATTTGTTTGAGATTGTCAAAAGCAACACATAAAAATTAGTCTCAAAGTGATAGATACCCAAGAAGGATATAATAGAAACTTTCATGAAGATCATTGGACAAAATAAACTTGATTCTTAGTAATAGTTTTGAGATATGATGATTTGATATGTGAGTTATGTTGATGAGTAATTATGCTTTAGTAAGAATATTTGTGTTAAGGTTTGTGATTCCCTATGCAAGCACGAAAGTCAATAATTATGCAATGAAATTATATCCTACTTGTGGTGCATTATTCAGTTTTAATTATGCTTAATGCTCGCTTATGAGATTATCCTTTTCTTGGTTGGTCACTTCTCAATCTTTCGCTGGCCTTCATTTTGCACTAAGTATGATTTCTACTTGTGCATCCAAAAACCTTTAACCCAGTTTTGCCACATGAGTCCACTATATCTACCTATATGTGGTATTCTTTTGCCGTCCTTAGCAAATTTTTATGTGCCATCTCTAATTTTCAAAATAAAATTCTCTTTTGTGTGTTCGTTTCGCTCATGGAGCGATGAGGGGTGGCTCATATTTTCCATGCTAGATGTGTTATTCTCAGGATGAGTGTTTATTCACTTGTCATTGCACGAGAGTAAGGCAAAGGTATTAGGGATGCCCAGTACCGAAATGAAAAATGAATTTTACTTTATGTTATCAAATAATAAATTCCTTGGAAAGTGTTGGTATGGAGGGCAACTATGGATACAGCTAGCCATTGAAAGTGAAAGTACGGTTGAAAAAGGAATAAACTTTATTTTCTGTTTGGGAACCGCCTATGATATATCTAGCATGGAAAGTGTTGGGAACTCTAAGTCATTTTCGTTGGTGGGAAGGATGCACCTCCCAAAATGTTTTTATCTCTAAGTTTTTCGCTTTGAGCTCTGGCACCTCTACAAATCCCTACTTCCATCTGCGAAGGGCATTTCTTTTACTTTATGCAATTTTTATTTTGAATTTGAGTCTCCATCTTCTCTTATAAAAGCACCAACTAGGAAGCAATATGATCGTACTTGAGTATTGGGTGTAGCTAATATGTGAGTGTGTTTCATGAATGGATCAATGATTGAGCAGAATGGGCTAGGGATAACTTATTTGAGCGTTGTTATTTTGAAAGACGTGGTTGCTTGTTGATATGCTTTAGTATTTAAATTATCATGTAAAAACTAGACTATTGCTTTGAACAATATAAAAAGTCATAATGTCCATGCTATACAGAAAATAAATATGATATGACATGATAGGCAGCATTCCACATCAAAAATTCTGTTTTTATCACTTACCTACTCGAGGACGAGTAGGATTTAAGCTTGGGGATGCTGATACGTCTCCAACGTATCTACAATTTTTGATTGTTCCATGTTGTTATATTATCAATATTGGATGATTTATAATCATTTTATAGTCATTTTATATCTTTTTTGGTACTAACCTATTGACATAGTGCCAAGTGCCAGTTGTTGTTTTTTTCCATGTTTTTACATCGCAAAAAATCAATACCAAATGGAGACCAATTGCCACGAAACTTTACAGAGATTTTTTATGGACCAGAAGACATGTAATGGGCCCTGGCTGCGCCTGGGGGTGCTTCGAGGAGAGCACAACCCACCAGGGCGCGCCAGGAGGCCCAAACGCGCCCTGGTGGGTTGTGCCCACCTCGGGTGCCCCCCGGATCACCTCTTTGCTCTATAAATACCCCAATATTCCCAAAACCCTAGGGGAGTCGATGAAATATTCATCCAGCCACCGCAGAGTCCAGAACCACCAGATCCAATCTGGACACCATCTCGGATGGGGTTCACCACCTCCATTGGCGCCTCTCCGATGATGCATGAGTAGTTCTTTGTAGCCCTTCGGGTCCGTAGTTAGTAGCTAGATGGCTTACTCTCTCTCTCTCTCTCTCTCTCTCTCTCTCTCTCTCTCTCTCTCTCTCTCTCTCTTTCCCCCGTTCTCTAAATTCTCAACACAATGGTCTCTTGGAGATCCATATGATGTAACTCTTTTGCGGTGTGTTTGTTGGGATCGATGAACTTTGAGTTTATGATCAGATCTATCTTTTTATATCCATGAAAGTGCTACCTCTTGAGCACTGTGTTGGTTTTCCCCGAAGAGGAAGGGATGATGCAGCAAAGTAGCATAAGTATTTCCCTCAGTTTTTGAGAACCGAGGTATCAATCCAGTAGGAGGCTACGCGTGAGTCCCTCATACCTGCACAAACCAAATAAATCCTCACAACGAACGCAAATAAGGGTTGTCAATCCCTATAAGGCCACTTACAAGAGTCAGATATGATAGATATGATAAAGATAATATTTTTGGTATTTTTGTGATAAGGATGCAAAGTAAAATAAAGGCAAAGTAAATAGCAAAGGGAATAACTAAGTAGTAGGAGATCAATATGATAAAGATAGACCCGGGGGCCATAGGTTTCACTAGTGGCTTTTCTCGAGAGCATAAGTATTCTACGGTGGGTGAACAAATTACTGTTGAGCAATTGACAAAATCAAGCATAGTTATGAGAATATCTAGGTATGATCATGTATATAGGCATCACGTCCGAGACAAGTAGACCGACTCCTGCCTGCATCTACTAGTATTACTCCACTCATCGACCGCTATCCAGCATGCATCTAGAGTATTAAGTTAAAACAGAGTAACGCCTTAAGCAAGATGACATGATGTAGAGGGATAGACTCATGCAATATGAAGAAAACCCCATCTTGTTATCCTCGATGGCAGCAATACAATACGTGCCTTGCTGCCCTTACTGTCATCAGGAAAGGACACCGCAAGATTGAACCCAAAGCTAAGCACTTCTCCCATTGCAAGAAAGATCAATCTGGTAGGCCAAACCAAACTGATAACTCAAAGAGACTTGCAAAGATAACCAATCATACATAAACGAATTCAGAGAAGATTCAAATATTATTCATAGATAGACTTGATCATAAACCCACAATTCATTGGTCTCAAAAACACACCGCAAAAAGAAGATTACATCGAATAGATCTCCACAAGAGAGGGGGAGAACATTGTATTGAGATCCAAAAAGAGAGAAGAAGCCATCTAGCTACTAACTATGGACCCGTAGGTCTGAGGTAAACTACTCACACTTCATCGGAGGGGCTATGGTGTTGATGTAGAAGCCCTCCATGATCGATGCCCCCTCCGGCGGAGCTCAGGAACAGGCCCCAAGATGGGATCTCATGGATACAGAAAGTTACAGTGGTGGAATTAGGGTTTTGGCTCTGTATTTGATCGTTTGGGGGTACGTGGATATATATAGGAGGAAGGAGTACGTCGGTGGAGCAACAGGGGGCCCATGAGGGTGGAGGGCACGCCTGGGGTAGGCAGGCATGCCCCCTACCTTGTGGCCTCCTCTCTTGTGCCTTGACGTAGGGTCCAAGTCTCCTGGGTCTTATTCGTTGAGAAAATCATGTTCCCGAAGGTTTCATTCCGTTTGGACTCCATTTGATATTAATTTTCTTCGAAACCCTAAAACAGGCAAAAAACATCAATTCTGGGCTGGGGCTCCAGTTAATAGGTTAGTCCCAAAAATAATATAAAAGTGGATAATAAATCCCAATAATGTCCAAAACAGTAGATAATTTAGCATGGAGCAATCAAAAATTATAGATATGTTGGAGACGTATCAGAAAGTATTTGAGTTTCTTTGATCTCTTTTATGCATGATCTCTTATAGCCTCGTATTTCTTCTCTGATATTTGGGTTTTGTTTGGCCAACTTGATCTATTTATCTTGCAATGGGAAGAGGTGCTTTGTAGTGGGTTTGATCTTACGGTGCTTGATCCCAGTGATAGAAGGGGAACCGACACGTATGTATCGTTGATCTATTTATTTGGGCCTTTTCTCTATTTTTTATGGCCTCTTTTCATTTTTTTATTTTTTTCGTCCGGAGTCTCATCCCGACTTGTGGGGGAATCATAGTCTCCATCATCCTTTCCTCACTGGGACAATGTTCTAATAATGATGATCATCACACTTTTATTTTTCTTAGAACTCAAGAATTAAAACTCGATACTTAGAACAAAACATGACTCTATATGAATGCCTCCGGCGGTGTACCAGGATATGCAATGAATCAAGAGTGACACGTATGAAAGAATTATGAACGGTGGCTTTGCCACAAATACGATGTCAACTACATGATCATGCTAAGCAATATGACAATGATGGAGTGTGTCATAATAAATGGAACGGTGGAAAGCTGCATGGCAACATATCTCGGAATGGCTATGGAAATGCCATGATAGGTAGGTATGGTGGCTGTTTTGAGGAAGGTATATGGTGGGTGTATGATACAGGCGAAAAGGTGTGCGGTATTAGAGAGGCTAGCAAAGGTGGAAGGGTGAGAGTGCGTATAATCCATGGATTCAACATTAGTCATAAAGAACTCATATACTTATTGCGAAAAATCTACAAGTTATCAAAGCAAAGTATTACATGCATGCTCCTAGGGGGATAGATTGGTCGGAAAAAACCATCGCTCGTCCCCGACCGCCACTCATAAGGAAGGCAATCAAAAAATAAATCAGGCTCCGACTTCATCACATAACGGTTCACCATACGTGCATGCTACGGGAATCACAAGCTTCAACACAAGTATTTCTCAAATTCACACCTACTCAATTAGCACAACTTTAATATCACCATCTTCATATCTCAAAACAATTATCAAGTATCAAATTTATCATAGTATTCAACACACTCATAAGAAAGTTTTATTATTAATCTTGTGTACCAAGCATATTAGGATTTGAAGCAAATTACCATGCTATATAAGACTCTCAAAATAATCTAAGTGAAGCATGAGAGATCAATAGTTTCTATAAAACAAATCCACCACCGTGCTCTAAAAGGTATAAGTGAAGTACTAGAGCAAAATTATATAACTCAAAAGATATAAGTGAAGCACATAGAGTATTCTAACAAATTCCAAATCATGTATGGCTCTCTAAAAATGTGTGTACATCAAGGATGATTGTGGTAAACTAACAAACAAAGACTCAAATCATACAAGAGGCTGCAAGCAAAACACATATCATGTGGCTAATAAAAATATAGCTCCAAGTAAACTTACCGATAGAAGTAGACGAAAGAGGGGATGCCTTCCGGGGCATCCCCAAGCTTTGGCTTTTAGGTGTCCTTAGATTATCTTGGGGGTGCCATGGGCATCCCCAAGCTTAGGCTCTTGCCACTCCTTGTTCCATAATCCATCAAATCTTTACCCAAAACTTGAAAACTTCACAACACAAAACTTGAAGTAGAAAATCTCGTGAGCTCCGTTAGCGAAAGAAAACAAAAGACCACTTCAAGGTACTGTAATGAACTCATTATTTATTTATATGGGTGTTATACCTACTGTATTCCAACTTCTCTATGGTTTATAAACTATTTTACTAGCCATAGATTCATCAAAATAAGCAAACAACACACGAAAAACAGAATCTGTCAAAAACAGAACAGTCTGTAGTAATCTGTAGCTAGCGCAATATCTGAACCCCAAAAATTCTAAAATAAATTTCTGGACGTGATTAATTTATCAATTAATCATCTGCAAAAATATTTAACTAAATAGCACTTTCCAAATAAAAATGGCAGTAGTTCTCGTGAGCGCTAAAGTTTCTGTTTTTTTACTGCAAGTTCAACAAGACTTTCCCCAAGTCTTCCCAACGGTTCTACTTGGCACAAACACTAATTAAACACAAAAAATACAACCAAAACAGAGGCTAGATAAATTATTTATTACTAAACAGGAGCAAAAATCAAGGAATAAAAATAAAATTGGGTTGCCTCCCAACAAGCGCTATCGTTTAACGCCCCTAGCTAGGCATAACAAGCAAGAATAGATCTAGGTATTGCCATCTTTTGTAGGCAATCCATAAGTGGCTCTCATAATATATTCATAAGCTAATTTAATTTTATTTCTAGGAAAGTGTTCCATGCTTTTCCTTAATGGAAATTGAAATCTGATATTTCCTTCCTTCATATCAATAATTGCACCAATCGTTCTAAGGAAAGGTCTACCAAGAATAATAGGACATGAAGGATTGCAATCTATGTCAAGAACAATAAAATCTACAGGCACATAATTCCTATTTGCAACAATAATAACATCATTAATTCTTCCCATAGGTTTCTCAATAGTGGAATCCGCAAGGTGCAAGTTTAAAGGGCAATCATCAAAATCACGGAAACCTAACAAATCACACAAAGTCTTCGGAATCGTGGAAACACTAGCACCCAAAACACATAAAGCATAGCATTCATGATCTTTAATTTTAATTTTAATAGTTGGTTCCCACTCATCATAAAGTTTTCTAGGGATAGAAACTTCCAATTCAAGTTTTTCTTCATAAGATTGCATCAAGGCATCAACGATATGTTTAGTAAACGCTTTATTTTGACTATAAGCGTGAGGAGAATTTAGCACGGATTGTAACAAGGAAATACAATCAATCAAAGAGCAATTTTCATAGTTAAATTCCTTGAAATCCATAATAGTGGGTTTAGCAACATCTAGGGTTTTAATTTCTTCAATCCCACTTTTATCAAATTTATCATCAAGATCAACAAATTCTGAATTCTTAGAATGCCATCTAGGTAAAGGTGGATCATATTCAGTACCATCATTATCAAGATTCATATTGCAAAACAAAGATTTAATTGGGGACACATCAATAACTTTTAGATCTTCATCATTATTTTCATAGGAACTAGAGGAATACGCTTTTATAAAGGTATCTTTCTTAGCACGCATCCTAGCGGTTCTTTCTTTTCACTCATCAATGGAAATTCTCATGGCTTTTAGAGACTCATTGATATCATGCTTACGTGGAATAGATCTAAGTTTCAAAGAATCAACATCAAGAGCAATTCTATCAACGTTCCTAGACAAATCATCAATCTTAAGCAATTTTTCTTCAATCATAGCATTAAAATTCTTTTGCGAAGTAATAAATTCTTTAATATTAGATTCAAAATCAGAGGGCATCTTATTATAATTTCCATAGGAATTGTTGTAGGAATTACCATAATTATTAGAGGGATTACTAGGATAAGGCCTAGGATTGAAATTTCATCTATACGCGTTGTTACCAAAATTGTTCCTACCAACAAAATTCACATCCATAGATTCATTATTATTTTCAATAAAAGTAGACAAGGGCATATCATTAGGATCAGAAGAAACACTCTTATTAGCAAATAATTTCATAAGTTTGTCCATCTTTCCACTCAAAACATTAATTTCTTCTATCGCATGCACCTTTTTATTAGTAGATCTTTCAGTATGCCATTGTGAATAATTAACCATAATATTATCTAGGAGTTTAGTAGCTTCTCCTAAAGTGATTTCCATAAAAGTGCCTCCCGCGACCGAATCTAAAAGATTTCTAGAAGCAACATTCAATCCGGCATAAAAAATTTGTATAATCATCCACAAATTTAAACCATGAGTAGGGCAATTACCTATCATTAATTTCATTCTCTCCCAAGCTTGTGCAACATGTTCATGATCAAGTTTCTTAAATTTCATAATATCGTTTCTAAGAGAGATGATCTTAGCGGGAGGAAAATACTTAGAGATAAAAGCATCTTTGCACTTATTCCATGAATCAATACTATTTTCAGGCAAAGACGAAAACCAAGCTTTAGCACGATCTCTAAGCAAAAAAGGAAATAGCTTCAATTTAACAATATCATTATCCACATCTTTCTTCTTTTGCATATCACACAAATCAACAAAGCTATTTAGATGGGTAGCGGCATCTTCACTAGGAAGGCCGGAAAACGGATCTTTCATGACAAGATTCAGCAAAGCAGTATTGATTTCACAAGATTCAGCATCGGTAAGAGGAGCAATTGGAGTGCTAATAAAATCATTGTTGTTGGTATTGGTGAAATCACACAATTTAGTATTATCTTGAGCCATCGTGACAAGCAAGCAAACTAACACACAAGCAAACAAAAAGCAAGCGGGCAAAGTGAGGCAAATAGAGAAAGAGAGTGAGGATAGAGAGAGAGATGGCAAATAAAACGGCAAGGGTGAAGTGGGGGAGAGGAAAGCGAGAGGCAAATGGCAAATAATGTAATACGAGAGATAAGGGTATGTGATGGGTACTTGGTATGTTGACTTTTGCGAAGACCTCCCTGACAACGGCGCCAGAAATCCTTCTTGCTACCTCTTGAGCACTGCGTTGGTTTTCCCCGAAGAGGAAGGGACGATGCAGCAAAGTAGCGTAAGTATTTCCCTCAGATTTTGAGAACCAAGGTATCAATCCAATAGGAGGCTACGTGCGAGTCCCTCGTACCTGCACAAAACAAATAAATCCTCGCAACCAACGTAAATAGGGGTTGTCAATCCCTATAAGGCCACTTACGAGAGTGAGATCTGATAGATATGGTAAAGATAATATTTTTGGTATTTTTGTGATAAGGATGCAAAGTAAAATAAAGGCAAAGTAAATAGCAAAGGGAATAACTAAGTAGTAGGAGATCAATATGATAAAGATAGACCCAGGGGCCATAGGTTTCACTAGTGGCTTCTCTCGAGGGCATAAGTATTCTACGGTGGGTGAACAAATTGCTATTGAGCAATTGACAGAATTGAGCATAGTTATGAGAATATCTAGGTATGATTATGTATATAGGCATCACGTACGAGACAAGTAGACCGACTCCTGCCTGCATCTACTACTATTACTCCACTCATCGACTGCTATCCAGCATGCATCTAGAGTATTAAGTTAAAAACAGAGTAACGCCTTAAGCAAGATGACATGATGTAGAGGGATAGACTCATGCAATATGAAGAAAACCCCATCTTGTTATCCTCGATGGCAGCAATACAATACGTGCCCTGCTGCCCTTACTGTCACCGGGAAAGGACACCGCAAGATTGAACCCAAAGCTAAGCACTTCTCCCATTGCAAGAAAGATCAATCTAGTAGGCCAAACCAAACTGATAATTCTAAGAGACTTGCAAAGATAACCAATCGTACATAAAAGAATTCAGAGAAGATTCAAATATTATTCATAGATAGACTTGATCATAAACCCAGAATTCATCGGTCTCAACAAACACACCGCAAAAAGAAGATTACATCGAATAGATCTCCACAAGAGAGGGGGAGAACATTGTATTGAGATCCAAAAAGAGAGAAGAAGCCATCTAGCTACTAACTATGGACCCGTAGGTCTGAGGTAAACTACTCACACTTCATCGGAGGGGCTATGGTGTTGATGTAGAAGCCCTCCGTGATCGATGCCCCCTCCAGCGGAGCTCCGAAACAGGCCCCAAGATGGGATCTCGTGGATACAGAAAGTTACGGCAGTGGAATTAGGGTTTTGGCTCCGTATTTGATCGTTTGGGGGTACGTGTATATATATAGGAGGAAGGAGTACATTGGTGGAGCAACAGGGGGCCCACGAGGGTGGAGGGCGCGCCTGGGGTAGGCAGGCGCGCCCCCTACCTCGTGGCCTCCTCTCTTGTGCCTTGACATAGGGTCCAAGTCTCCTGGGTCTTATTTGTTGAGAAAATCACGTTCCCAAAGGTTTCATTCCGTTTGGACTCCGTTTGATATTCCTTTTCTTCCAAACCCTAAAATAGGCAAAAAAACATCAATACTGGGCTGGGCCTCCGGTTAATAGGTTAGTCCCACAAATCATATAAAAGTGGATAATAAAGCCCAATAATGTCCAAAACAGTAGATAATATAGCATGGAGCAATCAAAAATTATAGATATGTTGGAGACGTATCAGAAAGTATTTGAGTTTCTTTGATCTCTTTTATGCATGATCTCTTATAGCCTCGTATTTCTTCTCTGATATTTGGGTTTTGTTTGGCCAACTTGATCTATTTATCTTGCAATGGGAAGAGGTGCTTTGTAGTGGGTTTGATCTTACGGTGCTTGATCCCAGTGATAGAAGGGGAACCGACACGTATGTATCGTTGATCTATTTATTTGGGCCTTTTCTCTATTTTTTATGGCCTCTTTTCATTTTTTTATTTTTTTCGTCCGGAGTCTCATCCCGACTTGTGGGGGAATCATAGTCTCCATCATCCTTTCCTCACTGGGACAATGTTCTAATAATGATGATCATCACACTTTTATTTTTCTTAGAACTCAAGAATTAAAACTCGATACTTAGAACAAAACATGACTCTATATGAATGCCTCCGGCGGTGTACCAGGATATGCAATGAATCAAGAGTGACACGTATGAAAGAATTATGAACGGTGGCTTTGCCACAAATACGATGTCAACTACATGATCATGCTAAGCAATATGACAATGATGGAGTGTGTCATAATAAATGGAACGGTGGAAAGCTGCATGGCAACATATCTCGGAATGGCTATGGAAATGCCATGATAGGTAGGTATGGTGGCTGTTTTGAGGAAGGTATATGGTGGGTGTATGATACAGGCGAAAAGGTGTGCGGTATTAGAGAGGCTAGCAAAGGTGGAAGGGTGAGTGTGCGGTATTAGATACGTTGGAGACGTATCAGAAAGTATTTGAGTTTCTTTGATCTTTTTTATGCATGATCTCTTATAGCCTCGTATTTCTTCTCCGATATTTGGGTTTTGTTTGGCCAACTTGATCTATTTATCTTGCAATTGGAAGAGGTGCTTTGTAGTGGGTTCGATCTTACGGTGCTTGATCCCAGTGATAGAAGGGGAACCGACACGTATGTATCGTTGCTACTAAGGATAAAACGATGGGGTCTATCTCGACATAGATAGATCTTGTCTACATAATGTCATCGTTCTTATTGCATTACTCCGTTTCTCCATGAACTTAACACACTAGATGCATGCTGGATAGCGGTTGATGTGTGGAGTAATAGTAGTAGAGGCAGGCAAGAGTCGGTCTACTAATCTTGGACGTGATGCCTATGTAATGATCATTGCCTAGATATTGTCATGATTATTTGAAGTTCTATCAATTGCCCAACAATAATTTGTTCACCCACCGTTTGCTACTTTTCTCGAGAGAAGCCACTAGTGAAACCTACGGCCCCGTGTCTCTTTCCCATATTATTTGCCTTTGCGGTCTATTTTACTTTGCTTTTATTTTTAGATCTATTAAACTAAAAACACAAAAATACCTTGCTGCAATTTATTTTTATTTATTTTATTTGGCGTTTGATCTATCAATCTACTACAACTTATCTCACGTCCTTTGCCTATCTTGAGGCACCGTACCCGGAAGGAATTGACAACCCCTTTAACACGTCGGGTTGCGAGGATTTGTTATCTGTGTGCATGTGCTATTTACGTTATATTGCTTGGTTCTCCTAATGGTTCGATAACCTTGGTTTCACATCTGAGGGAAATACCTACCGCTGCTGTGCTACATCATCCCTTCCTCTTTGGGGAAATATCGACGCAGCTTCAAGTCGCATCAAGGTATATAATGAAAACTTTCATGGAGATCATTGGATATGATAAACTTGATTCCTTGCCATAGTTTTGCGATATGGAGATAGTGATATGTGAGTCATGTTGGTGAGTAATTATGCTTTAGTAAGAATATTGGTGTTAAGGTTTGTGATTCCCTATGCAAGCACGCAAGTCAATAGTTATGAAACAAAGTTATATCCTACTTATGGTGCATTATTCAGTGTTAGTTATTTTTAATGTGTGTTTATGACCGTTTTCATTTTTTGGTTGGTCGCTTCTCAATCTATTTGCTATCCTTCATTTGTAGTAAGTGGGAATGCTGCTTGTGCACCCAACTCCTTAATCCAAAGTTGTGTCAAATGAGTCCACCATACCTACCTATATGCGGTATTTCCATGCCGTTCCAAGTAAATTTGTATGTGCCAACTCCAATATTTAAAATGAATGTCCATTTTGTGTGCTCATACCGCGCATGAAGCGGCACGGGGTGGCCAATATTTACCATGCTAGGTATTTTTATTATATTGATGAGTGTTTATTCAATTGTCATTGCATCAGAGTGTGGCGGGTGATAGGGATGCCCAGTCCTGAAATGAAAGAAATTCTATGATAATAAATTCCTTGGAAAGTGTTGGTATGGAAGGCACACATGGATATGGCTAACCACGGATTGTGAAAGAATGGTGGAAAGGAAATAAACTTTACTTTCTGTTTGAGAACAACTTATAATTTGTCTAGCAAGGAAGATATTGGGAATTCTTGGTTGTTTTGGTTGACAGGAAAAGCATGCCTCTCAAAATAATTTTATATCTCAATTTAAGCTATGAGCTCTGGCACCTCAACAAATCTCTACTTCCCTTTGTGAAGGACCTGTCTATTTACTTTTATGCAACTTTTATTTTAATTTTGATTCTCCATCTTCTTTTATAAAGCACCAACTATGAAACACTATTGTCATACTTGTGCATTGGATGTAGCTAATATTTGAGTGTGTTTCATGAATGGATTAATGATTGAGCATAATGGGCTAGGGATAACTTTGTTTCGCGTTGATATTTTGAAAAGACATGGTTGCTTGTTGATATGCTTGAGTATTGATGTCTTCATGTCAAATTATAGACTATTGCTTTGAATCGTTCAAGTCCAAATATCCATGCTACAAAAGAAAATAATATATGATGAATATGTTAGGTAGCATTCCACATAAAAAATTCTATTTTTATCATTTACCTACTCGAGGACGAGCAGGAAATAAGCTTGGGGGTGCTTGATACGTCTCCAACGTGTCTATAATTTTTTTATTGTTCCATGCTATTATTTTGTCGATCTTGGATGTTTTATATACATTGACAAGCAACTTTACATCATTTTTTGGGACAAACCTATTAACTTAGTGCACAATGCCAGTTGTTGTTGTTTTTGCTTGTTTTTGACTTTGTAGGATATCAGTACCAAACGAAGTACAAATACCTAATGGGGCCCACAAGCCTCCGTTTGACCTAACTCTGCCTCTATAAATACTCTAAAATAAGAAAACTTACCAAGGAGTCCACGAAATACTTTTTCCGTCGCCGCAAGTTTCAAAACCATGAGATCCCATCTAGAGACCTTTTCCGGCACTCTGCCGGAGGGGGATTCGATCATGGAGGGGGGCTCTTCATCATCCTTGCTGCCCTCTGATGATGCATCTAGTTTACCATGGACCTAAGGGTCCATAGTTAGTAGCTAGATGGCTTATGCTCTCTTTTTGATCTTCAATACAATGTTCTCCTTGGTGTTCTTGGAGATCTATTTGACGTAGTGACTTTTTGCGGTGTGTTTGTTGGGATTCGATGAATTGTGAGTTTATGATCAGATCTATCCATGAATATTATTTGAGTTTTCTCTGAACTCTTTTATGCATGATTGTTATAACCTCATATTTCTTCTTTGATTTATTGGTTTGGTTTGGCCAACTAGATTGATTTATCCTACCATGGGAAGAGGTGCTTTGTGATGGTTTCGATCTTGCGGTTCTCAATCCCAGTGATAGAAAGGGACATGACACACGTGCATCAATGGTATTAAGGGTAACAAGATGGAATTTATTTGATAGGTGAGTTTATCTTGTCTACATCATGTCATTTGATACGTCTCCAACGTATCTACAATTTTTTATTGTTCCATGCTGTTATATTATCATTCTTGGATGTTTTACAATCATTTTATAGCAACTTTATATCATTTTTTGGGACTAACCTATTGATACATCTCCAACGTATCTATAATTTATGAAGTATTCATGCCAATATATTATCATTCTTGGGTGTTTTACAATCATTTTATAGCAACTTTTATCTTTTTTGGGACTAACCTATTGACCCAGTGCCCAGTGCCCAGTGCCCAGTGCCAGTTGCTGTTTTTTGCTTGTTTTTTACATCGCAGAAAATCAATATCAAACGGAGTCCAAACACCGTGAAACTTTTTGTGGATTTTTATGGGCCAGAAGACTCTCGATGGGCCAAAGAAGCACATGGGGGAGGGAGGCACAACCCGCCAGGGCGCCCAGGTGGGTTGTGCCCACCTCGGTGGCCTCCCGCACCCCCTCGGGGGCACTATAAATTCCCCAATATTCCAAAACCCTTCGGGATTAACCTAGATCAGAAGTTCCGCCGACGCAGGGATCCATAGCCACCGAAAACCAATCTAGGCCTGTTCCGGCACCCTGCCGGAGGGGGGAATCATCTCCGGTGGCCATCTTCATCATCCCGGTGGCCACCACGATGAGGAGGGAGTAGTCCACCCTCGGGGCTGAGGGTTTGTACCAGTAGCTATGTGTTTAGTCTCTCTCTCTCTCTCTCTTGTGTTCTTGAGATCTCACGATCTTGATGTATCGTGGGCTTTGTTAATATAGTCGGATCATATGGTGTTTTCCCCTCTCTATCTTGTTGTGATGAATTGAGTTTTTTCCTTTGAGATTTCGTGGTTATCGGATTGAATACTTTTATGGATTTGAGAACACTTGATATATGTATTGCAATTGAATACTCGTGGTGACAATGGGGTATCGTATTGATTCACTTGATATATGTTTTGGCACTCAACTTGCGGATTCCCGCGATGACATTGGGGTAATCTATGCATAGGGGTTGATGCGTGTTCTTGTCCTTGTTTCTCCGGTAGAAATCTTGGGGCACTCGTGTAGTTCTTTGTGTGGATTGGGTATTATGAATATGAATATGCTTTGGTGTTATTCTAGTACGAACTCTAGGATAGATCGAACGAAAAAAATAGTTTTGCGTTATTTTAGTACAAACTCTTGAATAGATTGATCGAAAAGAATAGCTTTGAGGTGGCTTCGTACTCTACAAACAATTCCTATCTTTTGTTCTTCGCAAATAGGAACTCGAGAGTGATTCTTTGTTACACTTTGAGGGATAATCACATGATCCAACTATGTTAGCACTGTTGAGAGATTGCACTAGCGAAAGTACGAACCCTAGGCCTTGTTTTTAAGCATTGAAATACCATTTTTGTGCCCGTTTACTATTTGCTACCTTGCTGTTTTTAATTATTCGGATTATAAAAATATATTTCTACCATCCATATTGCACTTTTATCACCATCTCTTCGCCGAACTAGTGCACCTATACAATTTGCCATTGTATTGGGTGTGTTGGGGACACAAGAGATTTCTTGTGTTTGGTTGCAGGGTCATTTTAGAGAGACCATCTTCATCCTACACCTCTCACGGATTGATAAACCTTAGGTCATCCACTTGAGGGAAAATTGCTATTGTCCTACAAAACTCTGCACTTGGAGGCCCAACACGTGTCTACAAGAATAAAGTTGCGTAATAGACATCACCTATTGACATAGTGCCCAGTGCCAGTTGTTATTTTTAACTTTGCAGAAAATCAATACCAAACAGAGTCCAAACGCAACGAAACTTTTTGTGGACTTTTTTGGACCAGAAGACACCAGATGGGCCGGAGAAGCACCTGCCCCGAGGGGGGCACAACCCACCAGGGCGCGCCTGAGCCCCCAGGCGCACCTAGGCGGGTCGTGCCCACCTCGGTGGCCTCCGACGCCGCCTCTTTGCTCTATAAATACCCCAGTATTCCTGAAACCCTAGGGGAGTCGACGAAAATCAATTCCAGTCGCCACTAGATCCAGAACCACTAGATCCAATCTAAACACCGCCTCTCCAATGATGCGTGAGTAGTTCATTATAGACCTATGGGTCCGTAGTTAGTAGCTAGATGGCTTCCTCTCTCCCTTTTGATTCTCAATACAATGGTCTCTTGGATGAGGTAACTCTTTTTGCGGTGTGTTTGTTGGGATCTGATGAACTTTGAGTTTATGATCAGATCTATGTTTTTATCCATGAAAGTTATTTGAGTCTTTTGATCTCTTATATGCATGATTACTTATAGCCTCGTATTTCTTCTTCGGATCTTTGGTTTAGTTAGGCCAACTAGATTGATTTTTCCTGCCATGGGAAGAGGTGCTTTGTGATGGGTTCGATCTTACGGTGCTTGATCCCAGTGACAGAAGGGGAACCGACATGTATGTATCATTCCTTTTAAGGATAACAAGATGGGGTCTATTTCTACATAAATAGATCTTGTCTACATCATGTCATTGTTCTTATTGCATTACTCTATTTCTCCACGAACTTAATACACTAGATGCATGCTGGATAGCGGTCGATGTGTGGAGTAATAGTAGTAGATGCTGGCAGGAATCGGTCAATTAATCTTGGACGTGATGCCTATATAATGATCATTGCGTGGATATCATCATGATTATTCAAAGTTCTATCAATTACCCAACAATAATTTGTTTACCCATCATATGCTATTTTTCTCAAGAGAAGCCACTAGTGAAACATAAGGCCCCCGGGTCTCTTATTTATTATATTTGCCTTCACGATCTATTTTTATTTGCTTTTATTTTTTGATCTTTTAATCCGAAAATCCAAAAATACCTTGCTGCAATTTTTATTTATTTATTTTATCTCGCAATCCCGCGAGATCTACTTATCCAATCTACTACAATTTTACCTATCTTTTTACCCGTGAGGGATTGACAACCCCTCTCTTACGTCGGGTTGCAAGTATTTGTTCTTTGTGTGCAGGATCTGTTTACGTGGTTGCGTGGTTCTCCTACTGGTTTGATAACCTTGGTCTCATCACTGAGGGAAATACCTACCATAGCTATGCTGCATGATCCCTTCCTCTTTGGGGAAATACCGACATAGTTCAAGCCGCATCAAAAGGAATTTCTGGCGCCGTTGCCGGGGAGACATCATCAACATCTACCAGGTTCCTAGTCACAAATCTCATCTCCTTGCAATTTACATTATTTTCCATTTGCCTCTCGTTTTCCTCTCCCCCAATTCACAAAAATTTGCCGTTTTATCCGCCCACTTTTTCGTTCACCGTTTTCTTGTCAGATCTGAGTGCAATCTTGTTGCGTAGTCACAATGACTCGAGAGAACACCAAGTTGTGTGATTTCTCCAACACCAACAACAATGATTTTATTAGCACTCCAATTGCTCCTCCCGCCACTAGTGCGGAGTCTTGTGATATTAATGCCGCTTTGTTGAATCTCGTTATGAAAGATCAATTTTCCCGTACTCCTAATGAGGATGCCGCATCCCATCTTCACACATTCGTGGAATTATGCGATATGCAAAAGTAAAAAGATGTGGAGAGTAATATTGTGAAGTTCAAATTATTTCCGTTTTCTTTGCGAGACTGTTCAAAAATTTGGTTTTCTTCTTTGCCTCGCAATAGTATCAATTCTTGGGATAAGTGCAAAGATGCTTTTATTACTAAATATTTTCCGCCCGCGAAAATTATTTCGCTTAGGACGTAAATCATGAATGTTAAGCAACCTGAGAATGAACATGTTGCACAATCTTGGGAAAGAATGAAACGGATGCTTAGAAATTGTCCTACTCATGGTTTAAATCTTTGGATGATCATACAAAAATTTTACGCGGGATTGAATTTTGTTTCTAGAAATCTTTTGGATTCTTCCACAGGTGGTACCTTTATGGAAATTACTTTGGGTGATGCCACCAAAATTGTCATGGAATTGTCATGGCAGATGTCCTAGTGAAAGGACTTAGTCGTGGAGCCATCGCAACTAGGAAGCTTAAAGGGGTTAATCGGGACAAAGGACACGAGAGGTTTATACTGGTTCGGCCCCTTGCGGTGAAGGTAAAGCCTAGTCCAGTTGATGTGGTATTTCTAGGTTTCGATGACCAAGGAGCGAAATATGCTAGCTTGGCTTCTCGATCTGTTGTCTCTCACCCTAAGCCGCCATCGGGTTATCCCCTTATATACACGGGTTGACGCCTGGCGGCCTAGAGAGTCCCGGCCGGCTCATATAACGTGTCCGGCTCAATGACTTCCTTTACATGCCTTTCTTTACAAGTCTTTCTTACACATGGTGGTTTACAATCACGGGCTTCAAGCCATCTCTAGGCTTGGGCCTACTACAAGTCTCATATTAAACCATCGCCTTGTATATTCACTGAGCTTCTTTTAGTAACCTGCCATTAGGATTGACCCGACCCCTCCTGGGCGGGTCATATCTGGTAGTCATATTCCCAACATTAGGCCCCAGGTTGATTTGAACTTTGTTCTTGTCAACCGCCAACACTTAGTTGAAATCCATCTTCTGTTGTTTGTAAAAGCTCTATAACCCGCCATGACGTCATCTTCAGAAAATTTGGAAAACCGCCATGACGTCATCATCAACGGATCCTTATCTTAAATGTTTTCCGAAAATCGAGGCGTCCATTTAGCTGGATAATCATTACTTCGGTCTTCCTCGATTTTCACACCTGCCCTTTCACTTATCCCCTTATAAGTAGGCACAACTGGTCCTTCCTCTTTCTTCTTCTTCCTCTCGCACCTTCTCTGCCGCTCAAGCTCCACCGCGGCCGCAGCGCACCGTAAGCTCTCACCTTCTCACCCCGGCCGCTGCGTCACCCTGAGTGTGTCCAGAGAATGGCGGCGATCCTCCGCAGCAGCTCCGCACCCGTAAGCTCTCACCTTCTCACCCCCATAGATCTGCATTAGGGTTCGGGAGGTTTCCTTCTTGTGTTCTTCGTTGTTCATCGTAGATTCCTTTCAGCTTCTCCACTTCACCTCTCCTTTGATCTAAAAGAAATATAGAATCTATGCGGTAGTTGTTTTACGTCCACTTCAGAGGCTTAACAGATCCCCTTCTTCTTATACAAAGATCTCCTTAGAACTGATGAACTCCTCTGTGCTGGTATTTAGGTCTAGATTTATTTCCCCTTTTTGAGCCATTTTGATCCAAAATAATAGCACCCACTTGGGAAATCTGTTTTTCTCAGTACTTAGTCAATTCTGACTCAGGCAACCTTTTGAATATTTTTGGTCATGGCGGCGTATGACTCTGGCTCATTTTTCCTTTACATGTCATTAGCCCTTAGCTAAGCCGCCATTACTCATCTGTACTATAATCGTGAATCTGTAACTCCACCAATAAATTGAACCGGCAAATTACTTTCTTTTCAGTTTGCCCTTTCTTCATCATGCCGTCAAAAGCACCAACAGTCTGCAACTGGGTCCCTTCCACAGTTACTGAGGATACCTTGAAAGAATTTTTCACCATTGGATTTTTGCCAGAGAAAAACGTTATGTCTTATCATGCTCCTGACCCAGACGAAGAACGACCTCAGCCCAAAGACGGTGAAGTTATCATTTTCACTGATCATATGAACCGGGGCTTCTCACCACCCGGCTCAAAGTTCTTCCGAGACGTCCTGCATTTTTTCAAGATTCATCCACAAGATATCGACCCCAACTCTATATCCAATATCTGCAATTTTCAAGTTCTTTGTGAGGTATATCTTCAAGAAGAACCGACTATGGAGCTCTTCAGAGAGTACTTTTACTTGAACCGCCAGAATGAGTGCACCAATGGCCTTAGCTTGGAACTTGGTGGAATTTCAATTCAACGCCGACAGGGTGCCGTTTTTCCTTTAGTGGTCTTACCAAGCCATCCCATAGACTGGAACCAAACTTGGTTCTACTGCAAAGATACATCACCAGCTAATGAAAAACCACTGCCGATTTATCGTGCAGAGCGTCTTGATTCCAAGATTTTGCTCCCTGACAAACTTACTACTGCTGAATGCAAGAAGCTTATCCCATCTATCAAAAGGATTCAAGCTTTATTGGGAAATGGCTTAACCGGATGATGAAGCTATGTACCTAGGGTAGGGTCATGGATCTGTCTAAGATACCCTCCCCAAGGACATCTCTAAAAAGAACAAGAAGCATTCGAAGAAAAATCATCATCCACTCGACCATGAAGCTATGTTCCACTCGACAGTCTTGAAGACACTCGACCGTATGGACAATCACTCGACTACCAGAAGATCTAGAGCCACTCCACTCTGCAACGGTCGGGAATTAAGTCATAGCTTTAATAGTCATTATGTATCTTTATTACAGGCGTTACCAGTAACGTCCCCATCTTTATGTACCTTAAACCCTTTGTAACTGAGGGCGGGAGGGGTCTGGCGAACTCTATATAAGCCACCCCATCCTCAGGGACAAGGGTTTGCACCCCCTGTAACACACACGCATATAATCCAGTCGACTGCCTCCGGGCTCCGAGACGTAGGGTTGTTACTTCCTCCGAGAAGGGCCTGAACTCGTAAAACTCACGTGTACAACTCCTCCATAGCTAGGATCTTGCCTCTACATTCCTACCCCCCATTCTACTGTCAGACTTAGAACCACGACAGTTGGCACCCACCATGGGGCAGGTGTCTTAGCGACTTGTTGGATAAGTTGTGATTTTTCCGATCCCCATCAACATGGTTTCAGGCGAAGGTTTGGCCAAGGGCCACGAGATCTGTCTTGGTGCGCTCGTATTCATCGCCGATGACTCCGCTTGGCTCCAGGAAGCACCACTCGACGTCGAGGCGCTCCCCGTCCGTGGGGCAACGCACTTTCGCGCGTGCATCCGTGGCGTCCTCCTACGACAGCCGTCGACTCAGTATCGGTCTGCTCCCGTCTCGACCTCCCTCCCCACAGCCCGCCGGGGCAAACATTCCGGTCGGTCGAGGCTTCAGCGGTGGGTGAGGCATGCGGTGGCTCGCCAATCGGCCACCCCCCAGGTCGCGGCAATCGAGCCTGACGAAACTCTCTACGGCCTGTTCGACTGGCTCCGTAGAGACTGCATCCAAGTGCGACAACATCGACCCCACAACGGAAGTTTTGATGGTCAATGGACCACGTAGTCCTCCTAGCATCACCCGCGAGGACGGAGGCGACCATGGCGGCGATCCGTCACGTGTCCACGAACAGTACCGACCCAAACCCCTCTCTTTGTAGAGGAGGGAGGAACTTCACCGCCGGAACATGGATGCACTTCACACTCCCATCATTGGAGAAACCCCTGAGGCCCAGGCCTTAAAGGCGGCGTGCCTGGCCAACTTGGCTGAGCACACTCGACTGGAGAATCTCCAGCGCGCACTCGACGAGCGTGCTCGACAGCGTGCTCCCAAATCCAGTCGACGTCAACTTTTCCCACCTCTGACTCAGGTATACCGAACTCCAATCCAGAATCTCGCAGCTGCGGCCCGAATAGCAGAGTCAATTCAACCTTCCCAGTAAGAAGCTGGTCGAGGTTTGGTGCAGATCCGGGCCTTGCTCCGAGCCGTGAGAGAGCAGAATACAGTAGTATCTTAGTCGCGGAATAGGATTCACAGCAGATCCTGGTTGCAGACACAGTCTAGTCGGCTCACAGCCCAAGATCGCCCCCGAGGCATGAGGGACGTGGAGACTGACGAGATCAATATAGAAACCGTGAGCAGTATGATCACCGACTCGATCACGATGATCATCGTCGAGTGCCCACGCCTCCCCCGAGGAGTGGATCATACGTGCCTTGGTAGCAGGATGATAGGCGCCCTCACAGTGGTGGGCGAAGGATTCCAATCGACCCCAGGGAACCGGGCTTTGATGCGAGATCTATTCTTGTTCAGGGTCTGGTCGACAGAAACAGAGCTCACAGAGAAGGCCCCGACAGAGATTTTCCAACCAGCACTAGAGTGCATGTCTCAGGCCCAGAGTGCTTCGGCAGAGCCATCAGGGCCGCAATGATTCCTCCCAACTTCAGGTTGGCGACTGGAGTCAATAAGTTCACTGGTTTGTCCAAGCCTGACACTTGGCTTGAGGATTACCGAGTGGCTATACAGATCGGTGGCAGCAACAATGAAGTTGCCATGAAGCACCTTCCTTTGATGTTAGAGGGCTTGGCCAGGGCGTGGCTGAATCAGTTAGCTCCTGGTAGTATTTATACTTGGGAAGATCTTGCTCGAGTATCCGTCAGAACATTTGAAGGTACTTGCAAGCGGCCAGCAGGGTTGACAGAATTACAGTGTTGCGTTCAGAAACTGAATGAAAATTTGAGAGATTATATCCAGAGATGGATCACGTTGCACCACACAATGGAGAATGTGTCAGATCACCAAGCAATTTGTTCTTTCAAAGAAGGCGTTAAGTATCGGGAGTTAAATCTGAAATTCGGTCGAACAGGAGATATGACTCTGACTCGGATGATGGAGATTGACACCAAGTACGCCAATGGTGAAGAAGAAGACCGACTCTGGAGTGGCAAGCACAAAACGGTCGCCCATGAAACCGAAGGGGGCAACTCCAGTCGAAAGCAGAAGCGCAAAGCTGAGCCAGCTGCTCCTGGAGAAGCCTTGGCCGTGACTCAAGGGAAGTTCAAGGGGAAACCCAAAGGGCCGTTGAACCCCAAGAAAGTAAAAGATCAAGATGGAAATGATGTGCTGGATTTACCATGCCACATTCACACCAAGAAAGATGAAGAGGGTAATTTCATTTACCCAAAGCATACCACTCAACAGTGTCAACTCCTGATCCAACAATTCTGAGAGAAACAGCCTAAGGAAAAGGAGAAGGATGTAGACAAAGTTGAGGATGAGGAGGAGGACGATGATGGTTACCCCCATGTCAATTCCACTCTGATGATTTTCGCCGACGTTGAGAGTAAGAGTCGACTGAAAGTCATCAACAGAGAAGTGAACATGGTCGCTCCGGTGACACCCAGTTATTTGAAGTGGTCTCAAACTAACATTACATTCGACCAGTCCAATCACCCAGCGCACATAGCCACCCCCGGGAGGCAAGCGTTGGCGGTCGACCCAGTAGTCGAAGGCACTCGATTGACTAAGGTTCTGATGGATGGTGGCAGTGGTCTAAATATACTATATGCAGAGACGTTGAAAGGAATGGGCATTCCGATGTCCAGACTCAGTGAAAGTAATATGAGTTTCCATGGAGTCATTCCTGGTAAGAAGGCTGCATCACTCGGCCAGATCGCTCTCGATGTAGTGTTCGGTGATTCGAAGAATTACCGCAAAGAAAAGTTTACATTTGAAGTTGTGGATTTCCAGAGTGCTTATCATGCTATTCTAGGCAGGCCAGCTTATGCACGTTTTATGGCTCGACCATGTTACGTGTACCTCAAATTGAAGATGCCTGGTCCTAAAGGGGTGATCACTATCACTGGCAGTCGAAAGAAGGCAGAAGAGTGCTTCCAGAAGGGCTCAAAGATCACCGATGCACAGATGGCAGTAGTGGAGTTGCAAGAGTATAAAAAAATGCAGATCCGAGTGATTTGTTGCAAGCTAAGAAGCCTGCCACTGATTCAGCATTCCAGTCGACTGGTGAAACGAAGCCGATTCATATTCATCCAACGGATCCCAATACTGCTCCGACTCACATTTCAACAACACTCGACTCTAAATAGGAAGAAGCGCTCATCCAGTTCCTCCTTGAGAACTGGGACATCTTTGCATGGAAACCTTCTGACATGCCAGGTGTTCCTAGGGGACTGGCTGAGCATCGTTTGTGAGTCGACCCAAAGGTGAAACCGGTCAAAGAAAATCTTCGACGTCCACCGTACAGAAGAGGAAGGCAATCGGTGAAGAAGTGGCTCGACTTCTAGCAGCTGAGTTTATCCGAGAGATTTACCACTTCAAGTGGTTAGCTAATGTTGTCATGGTCCCTAAGAAGGATGACTCACTTCTCATGTGCATCGACTTCAAACATATCAATCGGGCCTGCCCGAGATATCACTTTCCTCTCCCTCGCATCGACCAAATAGTCGACTCGACTATGGGGTGTGAGCGTTTGTCCTTTTTGGACGCTTATTCCGGGTATCATCAGATCCATCTGTACGGACCCGATGAGATAAAAACAGATTTCATCACCCCATTTGGATGCTTCTGTTATGTCACTATGCCATTCGGTTTGAAGAATGCCGGAGCCACATTCATGAGGATGATCCATAAGTGTCTGCTCACTGAAATCAGTCGGAATATGGAAGCATACATGGATGACATAGTGGTCACGTCACGAAAAAGGTTCCGACCTACTGACTGACCTTGCTGAAACCTTTGCCAACCTCAGAAGGTATGATATCAAGCTTAATCCATCAAAGTGCACGTTTGGAGTTCCGGGCGGAAAATTACTTGGTTTTCTCGTTTTCGAACGAGGGATCGACGCTAACCCAGAGAAAGTGGGTGCCATACTCCGGATGAAACGCCCTGTGCATGTGCATGGTGTCCATAAGCTTACTGGTTGTTTGGCCGCCCTAAGTCGATTCATTTCTCGCGTCAGTGAAAAGGCATTGCCTCTTTACCGACTGATGAAGAAGTCAGATAAGTTCGAGTGGACTCCTGAAGCTGACGCAGCATTTGCCAAGATCAAAGCCCTGCTTTCCACCCAGCCGGTGCTTGCTGCTCCAATCAACAAAGAGCCTTTACTGCTTTACATTGCAGCCACTGGACAAGTCATCAGTACAGTACTTATGGTCGAGCGGGAAGAAGAAGGAAAAGCTTACAAAGTTCAGCTCCCAGTATACTATGTTTCTGAAGTTTTGACTCCATCAAAGCAAAGATATCCACATTATCAGAAGCTTGTTTACGGGATTTGCATGACCACAAAGAAGGTTGCACATTACTTATCTGATCACTCCATTACAGTCATCAGCGACGCTCCATTATCAGAGATTCTGAGCAATAGAGATGCAACTGGTCGAGTGGAAAAGTGGGTGATTGAACTCCTTCCCTTAGATATCAAGTTCGAGGCAAAGAAATCTATCAAGTCCCAAGCAATAGCAGATTTCATCGCCGAGTGGATTGAACAACAACTGCTGACTCAAGTTCACTCGGAACACTGGACCATGTTCTTTGATGGTTCCAAGATGCTGAATGGTTCCGGTGCTGGGGTGGTACTGGTATCCCCCCGTGGAGACAAGCTCAGATATGTCCTCCAGATTCACTTTGATTCCTCCAATAATGAAGCAGAATATGAAGCACTCTTGTATGGGTTGCGTATGGCCATTTCACTCGGCGTCCGTCGCCTCATGGTCTATGGTGACTCAGATTTGGTAGTTAATCAAGTGATGAAGGAGTGGGACGTCAAAAGCCCAGCCATGATTGGTTACTACAACACGGTGAGGAAGTTGGAAAAGAAGTTTGAGGGGTTAGAGTTCCATCGTGTACCCCGACAGAAAAATCAAGCAGCAGATGATTTAGCAAAGATAGGCTCCAAGAGAGAAGCTATTCCCAGCAATGTGTTCCTGGAGCACATTCATGCACCTTCAGTTCAAGAAGATCCCTTTGCTGAAGAGCCTCCGCAGCCTAGGAGTGCCACAGATCCGACTGAAGTCGAGGTCCCAGCCATGGTCGACTTAATCATGGAGGTGTTGGTCATCACTCCCGACTGGACAGTGCCATACATTGCATATATCCTTAGGAAAGAGCTCCTAGAGGATGAAGAAGAAGCTCGACAGATCGTCCGTCGATCCAAGGCCTTTACTGTAATAAGAGGTCAACTATTCAGAGAAAGTGCAACTGGGGTCAACCAGAAATGCATAACACCAGAAGAAGGCCGAGTGATCCTCCACGACATCCATTCGGGGACCTGTGGTCACCATGCGTCCTCTCGGACCATTGTGGCTAAAGCATACCGAGATGGATTTTATTGGCCACGACCAAATGAAATGGCAAAATATATAGTTGACAGATGTGAAGGCTGCCAGTTCTACACCAATATGTCGCACAAACCTGCATCATCCCTGAAGACCATCCCACTCGTCTGGCCCTTTGCTGTTTGGGGATTGGACATGGTTGGTCCATTGAGGGCTGGTAGGAGCGGCTTCACTCATGTGCTTGTAGCAGTCGACAAGTTTACCAAATGGATCGAAGCCAAGCCTATTAAGAATCTTGAATCTAGTACTACCGTCAGCTTCATCAGAGAATTGATTTTCAGATATGGGGTTCCGCATAGCATCGTCACTGACAACGGATCGAACTTCGATTCAGATGAGTTCAGAACCTTCTACGCCTCACAAGGCACATGAGTCGACTATGCTTCAATCGCCCATCCCCAGTCGAATGGACAAGCAGAAAGAGCAAATGGCCTGATTCTCAAAGGACCGAAACCCCGACTGATGCGAGATCTCAAGCACGTAGCGGGCGCCTAGGTTGATGAACTTCCATCAGTTCTCTAGGGACTAAGGACAACTCCTAATCGGTCGACTAGCCAAACTCCATTCTTGTTGGTCTATGGAGATGAAGCTGTTCTACCGAGTGACTTGCTTCATAATGCACCACGAGTTGAGCTCTTCTCTGAAGATGAAGCAGAACAAGCTCGACAAGACGTGGTCGACCTCCTAGAGGAGGAAAGAGAGATGGCCTTGATTCGGTCGACCATTTATCAACAAGACTTGCGTCGTTTCCATGCTAGACACGTGAAGGGTCGAGCCTTTCAAGAGGGAGACTTGGTTCTTCGAGTGGATCAACAGAAACCACACAAGCTCGCCCCAGCTTGGGAAGGTCCCTTCATTGTCACCAGAGTGCTCCACAATGGAGCATACCACCTTTACAGTGTCGAGCATAAGAAGGACGAGCCACGGGCTTGGAACGCAGAGCTGCTCCGCCCCTTTTATACTTAAGTACTCGTTCGAACAAAATGTAATAAGAAATACCTTTGTAATTTGTTTATCAAAGAAAAGAGCTTTACAGTCCTCTGGCACGATTGCTGTTGGTTTTGTTTATGTCTGAAAACCCCCAGTGGGTGACTTAGCTGCGAATCCGTTTTGCCTAAGTTCGAAAGAAAATCCTACCAAGTGGTGAACGAGCCTCTCACTCAGGGGCTTAGCTGCGAACCCGTTTCGCCTAAGTTTTTCAAAATCCTACCAAGTAGTGAGCAAGCCTCTCACTCCGGGGCTTAGCCGCGAACCCGTTTCACCTAAGTTTTTCAAAATCCTACCGAGTGGTGAGCCAGCCTCCCACTCGGGGGCTTAGCTGCAGTCCCGTACTTGCCTAAGTTTGTAAAATCCTACCGAGTGGTGAGCAACCCTCCCACTCGAGGGCTTAGCTGTAGTCCAGTACTCGCCTAAGTTCGTAAAATCCTACCGAGTGGTGAGCAACCCTCCCACTCGGGGGCTTAGCTGCAGTCCAGTACTCGCCTAAGTTTGTAAAATCCTACCGAGTGGTGAGCAACCCTCCCAATCGGGGGCTTAGCTGCAGTCTAGTACTCGCCTAAGTTCGTAAAATCCTACTGAGTGGTGAGCAACCCTCCCACTCAGGGGCTTATCCGCAGTCCAGTACTAGCCTAAGTTTGTAA
>NC_041380.1:331378010-331426232 GCF_002162155.2 Triticum dicoccoides | reverse complement strand
AGTCCAGTACTTGCCTAAGTTTGTAAAATCCTATCGAGTGGTGAGCAATCCTCCCACTCGGGGGCTTACCTGCAGTCCAGTACTCGCCTAAGTTTGTAAAATCCTACCGAGTGGTGAGCAATCCTCCCACTCGGGGGCTTAGCTGCAGTCGAGTACTCGCCTAAGTTTGTAAAATCCTACCGAGTGGTGAGCAATCCTCCCACTCGAGGGCTTAGCTGCAGTCCAGTACTCGCCTAAGTTTGTAAAATCCTACCGAGTGGTGAGCAATCCTCCCACTCGGAGGCTTAGCTGTAGTCCAGTACTCACCTAAGTTTGTAAATTCTATAGAGCGGTGAGCAATCCTCCCAGTCGTAGGCTTAGCTGCAGTCCAGCTCTCACATGCAAGGACGACGAGGTGCAGGTCGACTACAACCTTCTCCTTTGGAGCTGCATCACAAGTACAACATACGCTCCATCCCTACCCGCAAGGGCGACGAGGTGCAGGTCGACCGCGGACCTCTTCTCCTTTGGAGCTGCACCACAAGTACAACGTACGCTCCATCCCTACCCGCAAGGGAGATGAGGTGCAGGTCGACCGCGACCCTCTTCTCCGAGCTACGCCACAAATACAACATGCGCTCCATCCTTGCCTGCAAGGACGACGAGGTGCAGGTCAACCGCGGCCCTCTTCTCCGAGCTATGCCTCAAATACAACTGCGCTCCATCCTTGTCTGCAAGGACGACGAGGCGCAAGTTGACTTCAACCTTCTCCTTTGAGCTACGCCACGAATACAACGTATGCTCAATCCTTGTCCGCAAGGATGATGAGGCACAGGTCGACTGCAACCTTCTCCTTCGAGCTACGCCACAGATACAACGTGCGCTCCATCCTTATCCGCAAGGACAACAAGGCGCAGTTTGATTGAAGTCCCCATTTCAAGGCTGCATCTCAAACACGAAGGTCATTCCAAATAGGGAACAGATTCCAAAAGCGCAAGCATACTCAAAAGCAGTTCGGATAAATCATAAAGTTCCAAGCGACAAATCAAAAGTATTCGAGCATCAGGCTTGAAGGAGTTTTATGGTTAGAGCAACCACTCGGCATTCCGAGGCAAATTTAAGACAGGTTTAAATCTCATAGTTTGTTCACTCGTCAGGAGGAGGGCTGGCAGGTTCGACGAATTCGTCCAAGTCGATTCCATCTGCGATCCGAGTGGCAGCAGCGATGAAAGTCTCCATAAAGGACTGGAAGTCGTGCCTTTTGGTGTTGGCGACCTTGATCGCCGCCAGCTTGTCTTCACGAGCTTCCTTGCAATGGACCCTTACCAAGGACAACGCCACGTCAACACCACACTAGGCACAGGACTTCTTCCACTCTTGCACTCGACCAGGAATCTCGTTGAGCCGAGTCATCAGAGATTCGAGGTCATTTTGAAGCGTCGCCCCTGGCCAGAGTGATGAGTCGATCCATGAAACTTCCACCTTCAAACGAGCGAGGTAACTTGTGACGCTGGCGACGCGGGATTCTAGTCGAAGCACATTCATGGCAGCCTCGTCGCCGACCAGAGAAAAGATTGGGTCTAAACCCGTCTCGATCTTCCAGTTTCCTCGTCAAAGTTTTGGCAGAATTCTGCAGTCAAAGAGTTAGTGAGTCGACTGGACAGGATTAACTTGCAAGCAGTAAAGTAGTCGGATTAAAAGGAGTACCTTCCAGCATAAGATAGAGCTTCTTGGCAAGAGTTCTCAGATAGGCTCCCGTGTCATTTCTCTTACGGACCGCGGACTCCAGCTTCTCATTCAGAGCAATCTTATCCTTCTTCAGACAAGTTACCTCTCGGTTGGACTCATTGAGAGAGGACTTCAGCTTGGTTACTTCTCCTTCCAACGCTCCGACCAAAGCCAGCTTCTGGTCTACAAGGGCAGTCTTATCTTGAGATTCCTTCTGCGCAGCTGCAAGGTCCAAGTCCTTCTCCAGAGCCAACCTCATTTTCTCTGCAAAAGAAGAAATCGGATCAAACAAGAGATCGAAGAAATATCTTAAAAGACGATCGACGTGAACAGTCGACATGCAGTTACCTTCCATACCAGCAGCTTCATCTTTAGCTTTCTTCAACTTTTGTTGGGCCAGCTCCAAGTCAAGGTTGAGTTGCCTTTGCTTCTCCTCAAATTCGGTAAACTTAGAAATGAGAGTACAAGATTTTTGCAGAAAGTAAAAAGATGTGTCAATCGACAAGATCAAAGATTATTTACTTCCGAGTAAATAAAACTTTAAAGTTTACTCAGACCCCAGTCGACCGCCCGCAGTTGACTGCGGTCTTGGGGACTACACCCAGGGGGTGCACCTGGCGTGCCCCCACTGATTCAGACCCCACTCGACCGGTCCGCCCGGGTCGATATATATAAAAAAGAGAAGAAATATTCAGACCCCGGTCGACTGCCAGCAGTCGACCGCGGTCTCGGGGACTACCCCTAGTGGGTGCACTTGGCGTGCCCCCACTGGTTCAGATCCCACTCGAACGGTCCGCCCAGGTCGAGTGGAAGAAAGGAAAGGGAAAAGGACTCAGACCCCAGTCGACTGCCCGCAGTCGACTGTGGTCTCGGGGACTACACCAAGTGGGTGCACTTAGAGTGCCCCCACCGGTTCAGATCCCACTCGCCCAGGCCGAGTGGAAGAGCGCAAGTGATACTGACAAAAAAACACCCAGTGGGTGTACAGATTCGACGCAGAAAATATTTCAGGTAGCATATCCTAATGGAACAAGGTCAGTCGAAAGTCTACTTACCTGGACAATTGCCCAAAGAGCCGCCTGGCATCGTAAGCAGCCTGGCTGTTCTCGTGCACCGTCTTCATCCGCTCCATCATCACGTTAGCCTGACGGATGGCCTCCGCAGCCGCATTCGACTGGTTTTCTGGAACATGGTAGTTGGTGAAGAAGGGGGCAGACGACCCAGGTGCGGCAGCTTGGAGCTCCGAAGCATGAGGTTGGACGATTGAAAGAAACACCGGTACAATCGATGGAGCAGGGCGCTCACTCGACAATGGGACATCGAAATTTACAGAGGCCCCACCCGCGTCTTCAGATTGCCGGACAGTTGGTGTTGTCATCGGTCCCTACTGATACATCTTGCTAGCTGCTACTTTTTTGTTCTTTTTGGGTCTAGGGGTCACATCTTCATCATCATCCGGAAGATCGATGACATTGGGTGGGGCTGCAAATAAATTAGTCGACCCCAAGTAAATCGCCAGAAATTAATCGACCAAATAATCAAGAACAAGATCATGAGAGTTTTACCTGGGTTGGAGGTAACCGCGTCTTCCATTTCCTCATCTCGGTATTGGTAGGAAGAAGTTCCAGATGTAGCAGCATAGAAAATGTCAACATTCAGTCGGTTATGTTCTGTTACTCGAGTCAACCAAAAGATCGGGTCAGATGATTACCCAGAGATGGTGGGGATGGTCACTTTGATCCTGGGCAAAGCCTTCGGTGGTTTGGAGGAGGTGACCTTCAATGCTTTCGGCGCGGGAGGCGGCGCAGTCTTGAGTTGTTTCGATACCTTCTCAGTCGGCACTGGAGAAGACGTCCGAGGGCGCTTCGAAGATTGCCCAGTCGGTGCGGCCGTCAGGTCAGGGGCGCTCGCCGGGTCGTGAGCGTGCTTGGACCTTCTCTCTCTGCGAGGCGGTGAGTCGACTTCTTCTTTGTCACTCGAGTCGTCGCTCTCCTCGTCCTCCTCTGCATCCGAGTGCCTGAG
This sequence comes from Triticum dicoccoides, assembly GCF_002162155.2. Taxonomy (NCBI): domain Eukaryota; kingdom Viridiplantae; phylum Streptophyta; class Magnoliopsida; order Poales; family Poaceae; genus Triticum; species Triticum dicoccoides. The sequence goes on along the minus strand of NC_041380.1, from coordinate 331,422,503 downwards.
GATGGCAATTTTATCCATGGATCTGGATACCCATGGATACCCGACCCGGTTGGGCAAGGGTATGGAGCGCATTTCTGCCCATGGGTCCATGGATATGGATACCCATGAACAACCGGGTTGGTCACGGTTATAATTTTTGCTCCATGGATATCCAATGGATACCCATATGACATGTGGGTCCATATGCCAGTGACAGTAGAAAGAATGAATCAATGGGAAATGGCATGCAATATGCAACTGGTGCCCTAAGCTATATGTTGCAGAATCAACCTCTGGTATGTCACACTTAAGGACTCATCGTATTAGTTGTTGCCTACTTATGTATGCAACTTATGTTGTCATTTGTGAGTGAATGATGATGAGTTAATTTTTATCTTTGGGAAGGCTTCATGTTGATTTTTCTATGCCCATGGAGCTCCATGGATATGTGGGTATCCAGCGGGTTTGGGCACAGGCACAAGTTGTGCCCATGGATAATTTGGTGGATGGGCATAGGGTAGGAAGATGGGTCATGGGTTGGATTTGGACCAGGTCCACCCGCCCCAAACCCGACCCATTACCATCCCTACGAGTGCCACTCCCTGCTCTCGCCCCCGCTCGCCCCTTCCTCGACATTTTGCTCCTGCACTCCATTGGGCATCGAGTACATATCAATAAGAGCCTGAAAAGACAATGAACAAAAGAAATACAGTCGACTGTCAACAAGATGTTATAGAGTGAATCAAGAAGATACTTGGCAATGCAGAATCATACATGTACCGGCTGGCGCAAATGGTCGAATGGAATCACCCTCCTAGACCCCTAGGGTTTGTTGCCGGTGATTCCTCTCAGCCACTTCTCCGCCGTGTCTTCACTAACATCCTCCGGGTGGATCCGAGTGGAGTCCTCGAGTTCCGAGTACATCCACATCGGATGGTCACGGGCTTGGAGTGGTTGGATGCATCGACTGAGAAAGACCTCCAGCAGGTCCATACCAGTCACTCTGTCGCGGACAAGTTGGACGACTCGCTCGACCAACACCTTCACCTGCGCCTTCTCTTCTGGGATCACCCTCAAGGAGGAGGGCTTCTCCACTCGAGCCAAGGAAAAGGGGGGAAGTCCGGTCGACTGGCCTGGGGTCGGCCGGTCCTTGCAGTAAAACCAGGTCGACTGCCAGCCCCGGACCGAGTAGGGAAGGATCATAGCTGGGAAGGTGCTCTTGTTCCTCATTTGAATTCCGAGGCCCCTGCACATCTGTATCACGTGCGTCCTCTCATCAATCGGGTTGGCCTTCTTGACCGTCTGGGAGCGACATGTGAATATGTGCTTGAAGAGACCCCAGTGCAGTCGGCAACCCAAGAAACTCTCGCACATGGACACAAAGGCAGCAACGTACACGATGGTGTTTGGAGTAAAGTGGTGAAGTTGAGCCCTGAAGAAGTTCAAAAAACCACAAAAGAAAGGGTGGGGAGGCAAAGAAAACCCGCGGTCGACGTGAGTGGCGAGGAGAACGCACTCACCCTCCTGCGGCCGCGGCTCGGTCTCGTTCCCCGGGAGCCGTGCCGATTCATGGGGGATTAGTCCCCCCTCAACAAGATCGTCGATGTCGTCTTGGCTGATCGTCGAGCGGATCCAGTTGCCCTGGATCCAGCCCGGCGGCAGGCCAAACCTTGACGAGGATCCACCCCGGCTGGTCCTCTTTCCTTTCGCCTTCGCCGTCGCCTTCTTTGCACGCTCCAACGCCACCGTCTTCTCCTTCCCCATGGCAGTGAATCGAGCCCGAGCGGAGCTACGACGCCGAGAGTGGAAGTAGGCGTAGCGGAGAAATCTGAGGAAGAAGAAGGATAATGAGGGCACACTGTTCAAAAGCCCGATCCGGTGCCTTTTATAAGGACACTTCTGAGTGACTGACTTGTAGGCCCGGACGATCTTAGCAAATCCCGCAACAGTTGCGCGCGCGATACGTGGCAAAAAATGTGGCACGGGGATCGAGGCGACCTTCCTAATCCGTCCCGATTACCGTGGCCTCCCCCGTCCGGCGCGCTTCCCAAAATTCGAATCCCGTGAAATCTGCGGACAGCAGAACAACTTATCAGACGGAAGACATCCTCCACATCATCACTCGGAACTCTTGAGTAAAAGTTCAGTCGACAAAAACTAAGAATGGATCAAGGCGACTGAAAAAGAAGTTGGTGTCGTCACCTCAGCTCATTGATCCAGAACAAGATATACTCATAGCACGAAAAATGAGTCGAAAGTGTTCTCAACTCCGTCCTCACTCAAACCCTGATCCATTCGGGGGCTAATGATGAAGCTATGTACCTAGGGTAGGGTCATGGATCTGTCCAAGATACCCTCCCCAAGGACATCTCTAAAAAGAACCAGAAGCATTCGAAGAAAAATCATCATCCACTCGACCATGAAGCTATGTTCCACTCGATAGTCTTGAAGACACTCGACCGTATGGACAATCACTCGACTACCAAAAGATCTAGAGCCACTCCACTCTGCAACGGTCGGGAATTAAGTCATAGCTTTAATGGTCATTATGTATCTTTATTGCAGGCATTACCACTAACGTCCCCATCTTTATGTACCTTAAACCCTTTGTAACTGAGGGCGGGAGGGGTCTGGCGAAATCTATATAAGCCACCCCCCTCCTCAGGGACAAGGGTTCGCACCCCTTGTAACACACACGCATATAATCCAGTCGACTGCCTCCGGGCTCCGAGACGTAGGGCTGTTACTTCCTCCAAGAAGGGCCTGAACTCGTAAAAATCGCATGTACAACTCCTCCATAGCTAGGATCTTGCCTCTACATTCCTACCCCCCATTCTACTGTCAGAGTTAGAACCACGACACCAGAGTTGACATGATCCGTTGCTGGATCTCGTGGCGGGTCATCCCTCTAAGCCGCCGATCCAAGTTGATGTATAAGTATGGTGGAGGCCCAGATGATTCTCTGCGTTATAGCTCTGTACAATTAACTGAAGAAGGCATTGTTGCAATGTCTACCATCCTCGTGAATGGCAAATACGAGGACTACTGTAAGGTTGGATTAAACCCCTTTTGCAAACTTAACCCGACACTAGAGGTAACTTCTTGACCTCCTTCTCTTTTTTGTGTTTTCCTCTATAGTTTAAATACTTGCATGACTTCTTAACCCATTTATTTTCTTATGGGCCAAATCTGATTTCTCGAAGGCCAAGTATGATCATGAAGCTTCCAATAAGGCTAGAGCCGCTGCCATAGCCGCCAGGAGAACAACCCGGAAACCCAAGAAGAAGAAGACTGCATCTGACATATTCCAGCTGGATGATGTTTCTGAGTCGGAGGTAGCCCTTGAATCCCTTGGCCAATTTTTCAGCTATCTTATTGACACTGACTATTGCCAAGACGACACGGGGGCCAGCCAGGCCGTGGAAGAAGAGGTAACTATTTCCTCCGACTCAGCCCCTTTGCCAAGATAGAAACTTCGACTGGTGACTCGAAAAGTAAGGTTTTCGCACCCTTTGGCTTATTTGGACCCTCATTTTCTTTTGAAAAAGCAGCAACATGAGAGCCGCCGTTAGGCCCGGACTAATGACGATGATAAACCACCTTTCGACTTACAAAAAACTCCTCGAAAACGCCAGAATGAGGTTTCTTTCACCTTTGTCCTTTGTTTTTATCCATGAATCTATTTCCTTATTTTCTTAACTTTATTTTACCTTTGCAGGAGGTCTCTCGCTCTTCTAGCGACTCGTCCCAAACTCAATTTCTGGCTTTCAAGACTGCCCCTAGGTAAGGAAAGTCATCTTTCCTCTACATCTTTAAAACTGCATCATTATACTAATTGTCTCATAAAAATCTTTCTTAGCGATCATGCGAAGTCCAAGAAAGCCAAGGTGATTAAACCGGTAGAAGACCCAAAAAATCCCGCACCTGAACCGGCAACATCAGCTCCTCCTACTCAATCTGAAGCGCCAGAAGACTCGGCTGTCCATGCTCAATTGGACCCTACTGAGCCGTCAGCTGACGAAACCATTGTTGATCCATCCACCATCAGACTGTCCGGTTCAGCTAACCCGCCAGCGTCTTCTGACCATGATGTTCTGATCAGTGGCAGCAGATTCATTGAGCCGGGTAATCCGACTGTGCTGGCCAGGCATTCTGCCAAACAGGAGGCCTTGGAAAGCCAGAAAGTACGGTTTGATATCTCTCACTATGCTCACCTGAACGTTAGTGAGGTGCTGTCTGGCTATCTCAGTCATGTGCATTCCAGCCGTGACTCGGAAATTGAGATGGTCAAGTAGTCGCAACTGAAATATGAGGTATGTTCTCCGGTTTATATATACTCTGCCAGCCCCCAAGTCTTCAGATTATGATGAATCTGAATGATCCGTAGACTTATGATATAGGTTGATACCTTGTCTTTAGATTTTTCCTAAGTCCAATAGATTAGTATAAACTACACTTGTAGTCCCCAAGGGCCGGCTCAATTTATCATAAATGAGCCGGTACTTAACTTCATAACTGTCTTAGATCAGTCCAAATAAGTAGTGTGATCCGGCTCATCTTGAAAAACTTTTAGAATATCATGCATTAGCCCCCAAGTGCCAAGCGTTGTTACTTTGTAAAACACTTGGGACTTGGAACATAGAAGAGTCATTTTGCATAAAAATTGCTTTGGCAGACATTAGCCCCCAAGTGCCAAGTGGTATTGCTTTGCAAAGCACTTGGGACTTTAATCATTATAACCTTTAGTTAAATCTTGACACACGTGTGCATGTTTGTAGACCGCCCTAACTGAATTGGGCTCTCAATTGGAGGATGTAAAGATCCGGCTGGCGGATCAAGAGGCAGAGATAAAGACTGCTAACTCCAAACTCCAATTGGGTCTCTCTGAAACTGAAAAATTGAAGACCAGTTTGACTGAGAAGAAAAATCCTGGGCCGATGAGAAGACCTTGTTGGTACAACGTGCCGAGACAACAGAGGCGGCTCTTGAGGAGGTTACCACGGAGCTCACCGGCTTAAAAAACCGTGTGTCTCAAATGGTCTCCGCCATTTCGGTGAGTCATTTGCATTAGTCACTTATACTCTATTTTACCAGGAATAGAAACCGCCTGCTTAACCTTTGTGAAAATACTCACAGGTCCACGGAGTAACAATCTGAGTTAAAACAGTGTGATAAAACTGAAGGCGGTTTATACCTTGGTGGAGCAACTGTACACTGGGTCTCAATGGGCACTTGCTACTATCTCCCCTGCCAACCAAGGACCCAACCGTTTGAGTGATGTTTTGAAGAAGTTATCGATCTTACCCGCTAGATTTGAAGAGGTCAAATGATCATGTGCCAGAGCCGGAGCCCTAACTGCCCTAAGCCGCTCCAAAGCCTCGGTGCCAGATTTAGACCTGGTGGACGTGGCTAAAGGGTACCCTACCGTGAAGGAAGACGGGACTCCATTTGAGCAAGATCACTTTATTGCTTGTGTGAGGGGAGTTCGTCCTCAGGCTACCATTCTTGGTGAGGAGATCAACATCGATAAATATCAGCCGGGTTTTGATATGGAGAATAAGAAGATGGTGACTCCCTCTTATAAAGAGATAGACCTTATCCCGTCGGTTCGCCAACACACTTTTGTCCCGGAAGTCGACCCAGTCAGCCTCATTGACGATGAAGCGGAGTTCATTGCTCTGAACAGATTTGACTGGTCCAATCCCAGCTTTCATTCAGTGGAGGGAGGTGAACTGGTGAGGGAGGAGTCATAACCATCTGAATAATCCTGTCTTTAGCTTAAGATCTGCTTAAGAGAAAAAACATCCTAACCTTTTGGGCTCTCAAAGCCTTGTAATAGGTTAGTTTAAAATCTGCATGTTTTGCATATGCCATCATGCATAAGACGTTGCATATGACTCTTTCCCCATGATGTCAATATATATATGCATTACATCCGTGGTTACATCTGTAATGTTTTAACTTTGTTCCTGTAAAAGATGAAAAAATTGTCCTGGCGGTTTAGCACCGGATGGGTCAAAACACCCGATATATGACTATGAAAAATTATCATAGTGGAAAAAACAGAACCAGATGTAAGACAAACAAGGCAGAAAAAACCTTTGATTAACGAAAAACACAGAGAAGTCTGTTCATGAATGACACTGTCATACCTGTGCTTTTTGAATCTATACTGCCGGTTTACATGACCCAGATGATGAGGTTGATAACCCAATCTTTTTTAGAAGTCAATACTTCCATATGTCTGATGACTGTTATGCCTTGGCGACTCATTGTCAAATAACCGAGCCGATTTAATTTGAAACCATACTGACAGTTAGATTTGAGACGATAAAAATAGTAAGACAAAAAACTAGGCTTCAGATCATGTGAATCAAACATTTAAATAAAAATGGAGGCTTTTGATTCGAATACGATCAGTAAACCGGACCAAAGGGGTTAAGCTAAGATTTGAATACGATCATATAGCCCCTAGTGGCTTTGGCGTTGCGCCGATCAAGAGGGTACCGACAGCTATGTTCTCTTCGGTTCGAATATGACCTATGTTTGAACAGGAAGCCCCCAAATGACCTTGAGAGGTTTTTAACGACCCTGATTCGAATACGATCCAAGTCGGACCCAAAAGGGGTGAAGCTATGATTCAGATATGATCAAGAAGCCCCCTAGTGAGTTTGGCTTTGCGCCGATCAAGAGGGTTACGACAGCTATGTTCTCTTTGGTTCGAATACGACCTATGTTTGAACAGGAAGCCCCCAAGTGACCATGAGGTTTATGGCTAGATTCGAATACGATCATGAGCCGGACCAAAAGGGTTAAGCTAGATTCAGATACGATCAGCCCCCTAATGGTCGTTTTAAATAATGATAATAATGATATATGATCATTGAAGGGGAAAAGGACAGAGGTCCTGCTTTATTACTTATCATAATATATACAACGTCAAAGTATGTACATGATGAGAGCCGGTGGCTTAAGTATAGTATGGCCGAAGCTGAGCAATGTTCCACGATTGGCGGGTCTCCTCCTCCGACTTACGTGAGTCTTTGTGCTCTCGAACGTCAATGAGGTAATATGACATGTTGTTTAAGTTCTTGCTGACCACAAAGGGTCCTTCCTAAGGCGGGGATAGCTTGTGTGCATCAGACAGATCCTGGATGAGCCGGAGTACCAGGTCACCTTCTTGAAAGGTTCTAGACTTAACCCAGCGACTGTGATAACGGCACAGGTCCTGTTGGTAAATTGCTGATCAAGCCGCTGCTGTAGGATCGAAAGTATGTCTAGAGGGGGGTGATTAGACTACTTGACCAAATAAAATTTATCCTTTTCCCAATTTTAGTTCTTGGAAGATTTTAGCAACTTTGGTCAAGTCAAGCAATCTTAACACAATTCAAGCAAGCATGCAAAGAGTATATGAGCAGCTGAAGTAAAGCATGCAACTTGCAAGAATGTAAAGGGAAGGGTTTGGAGGATTCAAACGCAATAGGAGACATAGATGTTTTTGTCATGGTTCCGATTGGTGGTGCTATCATACATCCACGTTGATGGAGACTTCAACCCACGAAGGGTCCACGAAGAAGCAACCTTGTCTATCCCACCATGGCCATCGCCCATGAAGGACTTGCCTCACTAGCGGTAGATCTTCACGAAGTAGGCGATCTCCTTGCCCTTACAAACTCCTTGGTTCAACTCCACAATCTTGTAGGAGGCTCCCAAGTGACACCTAGCCAATCTAGGAGACACCACTCTCCAAAAAGTAACAAATGGTGTGTTGATGATGAACTCCTTGCTCTTGTGCTTCAAAAGGTAGTCTCCCCCAACACTCAGCTCTCTCTCACAGGATATGGATTTGGTGGAAAGAAGATTTGAGTGGAAAGCAACTGGGGAAGGCTAGAGATCAAGATTCATATGGTAGGAATGGAATATCTTGGCCTCAACACAAGTGTAGGTGGTTCTCTCTCAGAAAAAGTAAGTTGGAAGTGTAGGTTCATTCTGATGGCTCTCTCCAGGAATGAAGAGGAGGTGGAGGGGTATATGTATCCTCCACACAAAATCTAACTGTTACACACAACATGCCAATCTCAGTGGGACCGAATTGATAAACTCGGTCGGACCGATTCAGCAAATCTAGTGACCGTTAGGATTTTTGATGGGACCGACATGCAACTCGGTAGGACCGATATGGTTAGGGTTAGGGCATAACGTAATCTCGCTGAGACTGATTAGACAAACACAGTGAGACCGATTTTGGTAATAAGCTAACCAGAGAGTTGGTCAGGTAAACTCGGTGGGACCGATGCGCTCATTTCGGTGAGACCGAAATGTTACGAAAGGGAAATAGAGAGTTTACATTGCAATCTCGGTGGGACCGATCGCTCATCTCGGTGAGACCGAAATGTTACGAAGGGAAATAGAGAGATTACAATCCCATCTCGGTGAGACCGAGATCCCTATCGGTGAGACCAATTTGCCTAGGGTTTGTGGCAGTGGCTATGACATCTGAACTCGGTGGCGCTGGATAGAAAGAATCAGTGGGGCCGAGTTTGACTTTTGGTTTAGGTCATATGTGGATGTGAGAAAGTAGTTGAGGGCTTTGGAGCATTTCACTAAGCATTTTGAGCAAGAGCCTCATTAAGCAACACCTCATCCCTCCTTGATAGTATTGGCTTTTCCTATAGACTCAGTGTGATCTTGGATCACTAAAATACAAAATGTAGAGTCTTGAGCTTTGAGCTTGAGCCAATCCTTTTGTCCTTAGCATTTTGAGGGGTCCACTTTTCTCATCCATGCCATGCCAATCATTGAGCTTTCCTGAAATATTAATCTTGGAATAGCATTAGCTCAATGAGCTATATGTTGTTAGGAATTACCAAAACCACCTAGGGATAGTTGCACTTTCAGCTGCCAAATCTCTCTCCTCATCTAACAAGTCAAGTGCGTCCTATCGGGCTTGTTCATTATCAGCTTCAATGTAAGCTGCCACGCGAGGCGAGTCATGACGGTGTCACTAGGTAGTACTGCTTCTGCTCCGTAAACCATGAATAAAGGTGTATAAGTTGTGGACCTGTTAGGAGTGGTATTGATACTCCACAGCACCGAGGGTAATTCCTCTACCCAACAACCCGGCGTCCGCTGTAAAGGAACCATAAGCCGGGGCTTGAGACCTTTTAGGATTTCCTGATTTGCTCTCTCAGCTTGACCATTGGATTGGGTGTGAGCTACTGACGAAACATCAAGACAGATATGCTCACGTTGACAAAGCTCCTCCATAGCACCTTTGGATAGATTAGTACCATTGTCAGTTATAATGTTGTGTGGAAAGCCAAAACGAAATACCACCTTTTTCATGAACTGAACCACCGTGGCTACATCACACTTGCTAAGCGGATCTGCTTCAACCCATTTTGTGAGTTTGTCAACTGCCACCAACAGATGTGTCTTTTTATTCTTAGATCTTTTGAAAGGTCCAACAATATCAAGCCCCCAAACCGCAAATGGCCAAGTGATTGGAATCATCTGCAATTCTTGAGCCGGTACGTGTGCTCGTCGTGTGAACTTTTGACATCCATCGCACCTATTGACCAGATCCTCCGCATCAGCATGAGCCATTAACCAATAAAAGCCATGAAGAAAAGCTTTGGCCACAAGAGATTTTGAGCTGGCATGATGGCCACAATATCCTTCATGGATCTCACGAAGAATCTCTTGACCTTCTTCAAGAGAGACACATCGCTAAAACACCTCAGTGACACTACGATGATATAATTCACCATTGGAAATTGTCATTGACTTAGACCACCGGGTTATCTGTCTTGCCAAGATCTCATCCTCTGGCAACTCGCCTCGGGTCATGTAAGCCAAATATGGCACTGTCCAATCTGGAATGACATGAAGGGCCGCCACCAGTTGTGCCTCCGGGTCAGGTATGGCCAAGTCTTCTTCTGTAGGTAACTTGACAGAAGGGTTATGCAGAACATCTAAAAAGGTGTTAGGTGGCACCGTCTTACGTTGAGATCCCAACCGGCTTAAGGCATCCGCCGCTTCGTTCTTTCTGCGATCAATGTGTTCCACCTGATACCCCTTGAAGTCTCCAGCCACAGTGTCAACTTCCCGGCGATAAGCCACCATGAGAGGGTCCTTGGAATCCCACTTGCCTGACACCTGCTGAGCCACCAAATTTGAGTCGCCAAGGCATCATACCCGGCTTAAACTCATATCTTTAGCCATTCGAAGCCCATGGATCAAGGCCTCATATTCTGCTACGTTGTTAGTACAAGGAAACATCAATCACAACACATAACAAAACTTGTCACCTCGAGGAGAAGTTAAAACAACTCCAGCCCCCGAGCCTTCCAACTGTCTGGACCCATCGAAATGAATCATCCAATATGTGTTGTCTGGCTTCTCTTCGAGTATCCGTGACTCCGTCCAATCGTTAATGAAGTCCACCAGTGCTTGAGACTTAATAGCCGTACGTGGCACATACTTTAAATTATGAGACCCAAGCTCAATGCCCCACTTGGCGACTCGTCCTGTGGCTTCTCTATTCTGGATAATATCTCCTAAAGGAGCAGAGCTAACCACAGTGATAGGATGACCCTGGAAGTAATGCTTAAGCTTCCGGCTTGCCATGAACACCCCATAAACAAGCTTTTGCCAATGTGGGTATCATTGCTTGGATTCAATGAGCACCTCACTGACGTAGTAAACTGGCCATTGAACTGGATGTTCCTTGCCGACCTCCTTGCGTTCCACAACAATGGCCACACTGACAGCACATGAATTAGCAGCCACATATAACAACAGTGGCTCTTTCTCAATGGGAGCAGCCAGAACCGGCGGCTCAGCGAGTTGCCTCTTTAGTTCTTCAAAGGCAGAATCAGCAGCATCACTCCAGACAAAGTCATCCGTCTTTTTCATCATCTGATACAACGACATAGCCTTCTCAACTAACCGGCTTATGAATCGGCTTAAAGCTGCAACCTGACCCGCCAGCCATTGAACATCATTGATACACGCCGGCTTAGCCAAAGATGTGATTGCCTTAATTTTCTCCGGGTTAGCCTAAATGCCTCTGTTGGACACCGAAAAACCCAAGAGCTTGTCAGCTGGGACTCCAAAAACACATTTGGTCGGGTTAAGCATCATCTTGTAGACCCGAAGGTTATCAAAGGTTTCCTTCAGATCAGCTACCAAGGTTTCCTTCTCTCTGGATTTCACCACTATATCATCTACATAAGCATGAGCATTATGCCCAATCTGATTATGAAGGCAATTCTATATACACCGCTGATAAGTCGCCTGGGCACTCTTAAGCCCAAAAGGCATAGACACATAGCAGAAGGCTCCAAATGGAGTGATGAAAGCTGTCTTCTCCTGGTCCTTAACTGCCATCTTGATCTGATGATAACCAGAATAAGCATACAAAAAACTCAAACGCTAACATCCCGTCGTACCATCAATGATTTAATCAATACAAGGGAGAGCAAAAGGATCAGCCAGACAAGCCTTGTTTAAATCTGTGTAATCCACACACATACGCCAAGTGCCGTTCTTTTTGAGTACAAGCACGGGGTTAGCCAACCACTCTGGGTGAAAAAATTCAACAATAAACTAGCCGCCAAGAGCCGGGCTACCTCTTCTCCAATAGGCTTACGCCTTTCCTCATTAAACCGCCGAAGAATCTGTCTGACCGGCTTAAACTTTGGATCAATGTTGAGAGTGTGCTCAGCGAGTTCCCTCGGTACACCCGACATGTCAGAAGGTTTCCATTGCAAAGATGTCCCAGTTCTCATGGATGAACTCGATGAGCGCGCTTTCCTATTTTGGATCCAAATTGGTGATGATAATGAACTGTTTGGATGAGTCACCAGGCACAAAATCAATCATCTTAGTATCATTGCTGATTTAAATTTCAACGCCGGCTCATGCTCCATAGTTGGCTTATTCAAAGATGTCATATCCATCGGGTCAACATTATCCTTATAAAACTTCAATTCCTCTGTTGCACAAACAGACTCGGCATAAGCAGCATCGCCTTCCTCACATTCCAGGGCTATTTTATGGCTTCCATGCACTATGATGGTGCCCTTATAACCCGACATCTCGAGTTGCAGATAAACATAACACGGCCGTGCCATGAACTTAGCATAAACCGGCCGTCCAAATAGAGCGTGATACGGGCTTTTGATTTTAACCACTTCAAAAGTTAACTTCTCAGCCCTAGAATCATACTCATCCCCAAAGGCTACTTCCAGCTCAATCTTACCAACTGGATATGCCGACTTACCAGGCACAACTCCATGAAAAACAATATTGGATGTTTTAAGACTTTTATCAGTCAACCCCATGCGACAGAACATCTCATAATATAGGATGTTGATGCTACTGCCTCCGTCCATGAGTACTTTAGTGAACTTATATCCACCAACCTGAGGTGCCACCACCAAAGCCAGACGACCTAGATTATCGACCCGGGAAGGATGATCTTCCCTACTCCATACAATAGGCTGCTCAGACCATCTTAAATAACATGGAATCGTCGGCTCAACGGCATTTACAGCCCTCTTATGAAGTTTTTGGTCCGTCTTGCACAAACTGGTGGTGAACACATGATACTGCCCACCGTTCAGCTGCTTTGGGTTACTCTGATACCCGGACTACTGCTACTACTGCTGACTGCCCTGGCCGGATTGCTGATTATAGCCGCCTTGACTACCTTGATGGTCCTGACCATGAAAGCTGCCACTGCTTGAGCCGGCGCCCGGGCCATGAAAGCCGCCACCACCTAAGCCACCGCCAGGCCCGTGGTTACCATCGAATATGTTAGAATTTTTAAAAGGCTTCATGATCGTACAATCTTTCCACAGATGGGTAGCTAGCTTCTCCTGGGTGTCATGCCTTGGACAAGGTTCGTTTAGCAGCTGCTCAAGGGTGGGACCTGACCCACCAGACCGAGGAGGTGGCCTCCCCTTGCGTCGTTGATTGTTGCCCTGTGTACTGGCGTTAGCCACAAACTGCAGACTACTGTTAGCCTTACGTTTATTACCTCCTTGATCGCCGGGTTGTGCTGGTGACCTTTGCCATTGCCGTTCTTCTTCCCCTTCCCTGTCTTCTCTTCATCAGACGCGGGATCCTTAGTACTGTCAGAATCGGCGTACTTGACGAGAGCCGCCATCAGCTGGCCCATGTCATTACAGTCACGCTTGAGCCGCCCCAGTTTCTGTTTTAGAGGTTCAAAACGGCAATTTTTCTCCAACATTAAGACCGCGGAGCCGGCATCCATCTTATCGGATGAATGTATTATTTCCTTGACCCGGCGCACCCAATGGGTCATGGATTCGCCTTCCTCTTGCTTGCAGTTACTCAAGTCCACGATCAACATGGGCTGTTTATAGGTATCTTTAAAGTTCTCAATGAACCATGCCTTTAGCTCCGCCCATGAGCCGATGGAGTTGGGCGGCAACCCCTTTAACCAAGTACGAGTTGTTCCATCTTACATCATGGTGAGGTATTTGGCCATTGTTGTGTCACTGACCTCTAATAACTCCATGTCCATCTCGTAACTTTCAATCCATGCTCCGGGCTGCAGGTCGGTTGTGTAATTGGGCACCTTACGAGGCCTCTTAAACTCCTTTGGCAAACGCTCATTATGTAGAGCCGGCACAATACAAGGGACCCCTCATGTCCTTGTAGCCACCCCTGCTTCAATAGAGGTCGCTGGATAAACTAGAAAAGCTTGGTGAGCCGCCTGCTCAGCCTCCTGTTGAACCGCCCGTTCAACCTCTTGACGAGTCCTCTCCTGATCCACCAAGTTAAAGGCTCCACCCAGGGCCGGGTCACGCCCGCGTGGTTGGTTACGGCACTGGGCGTTGCTTGACATGGCCGTTGAGTCCATATGCCTGCTATAGCTTGGGCTCCGGTTTGGGCGAGGGGTTGAATGGATTCTATCTCGACTATAAGAATATGCACCCTGATGTGCCAGAGCCGTCTGAAGAAGTTCTCTGACCCGTCGTGTTTAAATCGCCGAGAGTCGCCTTCCATCGGGAGAGCCGCCAGACGAGCTGACGCAGCAATAAGATTCTCCAAAGGGTTAGAGAAGTGACCCGGTGGTGTTGGCATGTAACGAGGCGGAGCGGTATTCACACGAGGGGGCTCTGTAGCCCGCGGTTGAACCGGCGCTCCGGTCCCGGGTGTTATGATCCGGTTTGCCTCTGGCGGGTAACAGGGACCAGCTCCAGGTGTATGGAAGAGGTTCCTCGGATCATAAGTCAGAGGTAGACGTGATTGAGCTTTTTGGTGCCTTCTCCTCATGACCTCATTTGATGTGTTTAGATCCACCGAGAGCCGAAAAGTCTCTGCTTGAAGCTGCTGAGCACGAGCATCCAGAGCCGCCTGCTCTGCAGCTATCCCGACGTCCTCTGACGCCAAGTCTTCCTTGGCCTTTGCTACCTCCTCGTGTAACTGTGCCACTTCCGCATCATGTTGAGTTTTGTATGCTGGTTCAACCACGGCGGTCAATAGAGTCGTCATCCTATCCATGAGATCCATCAGCACCTGAGCCGGCGGGCACGCGAGGTCTCCTGACCTGGCTGCTGCCGACCCGGTGGTTATTGCTGTCGCGGCCGTAGAATTCTGACCGGGTTGAGTGCCAGCCATGAAGACTCTGGCTCGATTTGGCGGCTCAAAGGGGTCCTGAATACTGTTACCATCGAAACATCCCCAAGCCCGCCATCTTGTAGTTGATACAAATAACTTGTCTCGCCCATGGACGACTCATCATCAGAGCAAACAGCCGTCTCACCGCCATCCACCAATCCTTCAGAAAAATCCCCTCCATGGATGCAACCCACGAAGGCACGCCTCATGGTGGGTTGAGCCCAAGCGGGTCTTGCTCGCTGAGCCGTCTCAATGAGATCGATGCAGATGTCTGGCTCAGGGCCCGACTCGCTGATCCGGCCGATGAAGACGTGGATTCCGCCGAAGGGGACCTGGTACCCATACTCGATTGAGCCGGTGTCTGGTCCCCAGCCTTCATCGTCGATATAGAGCTTGCTGCAACGACTCTTGGTCATCCGGCCCACAATGTAACCCTTGAGCCCTTCGAAGCTGCCCTTCAAGAACTCAAATCCACCGTGCGCTAGCCCCACGGTGGGCGCCAACTGTTGTGGAATTGTCACGGCAGATGTCCTAGTGAAAGGACTTAGTCGTGGATCCATTGCAACTAGGAAGCTTAAAGGGGTTAATCGGGACAAAGGACACGAGAGGTTTATACTGGTTCCGCCCCTTGCGGTGAACGTAAAGCCTAGTCCAGTTGATGTGGTATTGCTAGGTTTCGATGACCAAGGAGTGAAATACACTAGCTTGGCTTCTCGATCTGTTGTCTCTCACCCTAAGCCGCCACCAGGTCGTCCCCTTATATACGCGGGTTGACGCCTGGCGGCCTACAGAGTCCCGGCCGGCTCATATAACGTGTTCGGCTCGGTGACTTCCTTTACATGCCTTTCTTTACAAGTCTTTCTTACACATGGCGGTTTACAATCACGGGCCTCAAGCCACCTCTGGGCTTGGGCCTACTACAAGTCTCATATTAAACCATCGCCTTGTATATTCACTGAGCTTCTTTTAGTAACCCACCATTCAAATTGACCCAGCCCCTCCTAGGCGGGTCATATCTGGTAGTCATATTCCCAACAAAATTGCTTGATAATATTATGGAAAATTATTCACAATGGCATACCGAAAGAGCTCCTACTAGTAAAAAAGTTAATTTGGTTGAAGAAATTTCTTCTTTGAGTGAAAAAGTTAATGCTCTTATGAAATTAGTTGCTAATAAAAGTGCTCCTATTGATTTTAATGATGTGCCTTTGTCTACTTTGATTGATAAAAATAGTGATGCCATAGATGTGAATTTTATCTCGTGAAATAATTTCAATAACAATGCTTATAGATGTAATTTTAATCCTAGGCCTTTTCCTAGTAATTCCTCTAATAATTATCATAATTCCTATGGTAATCCTTCTTATAATAATAATAGGAACACCTTTGATCTTGAGAATAATATTAAAGAATTTATCAATACTCAAAAAGTTTTCAATGCTACAATAGAAGAAAAGCTGAATAAAATTGATGATATGTCTAGAAGTATTGATACAATTTCTCATGATGTAGAAAATCTCAAAATGAAAATTTTTGTGCGTAAGGTTGAGGAATCAATTAAGGCTCTTTATGTTTCTATGGATGAAAGTAATAAAAGAACCGCTATGCTTAGAGCTTTTAGAAAAAGCGTTTTCTAATGATTGCTTTCAGAAAAGTGATGAAGATCTTACAATGATTGGTGTTTTTTCTATTGATTCCTTGTTTAGTAAGATTAAGATTGATAATAAAGGGACTAGAGAAGATTCAACTTTAGCTAGAAGGCGTCCCGATAATTCGGAGGGTGAAAATCTTGTTGGGAAAATTGATAAAAGTGGGTTTGAAGAGGTCAAAACTTTAACTAGTGATGTGCCCACTCTTTTGGATTACGAAGACTTTAATTATGATAGTTGCTCTTTGATTGATTGTATTTCTTTGTTGCAATCCATGATAAATTCACCCCATGCTTATGAGCAAAATAAAGCTTTTACTAAACACATTGTTGATGCTATGATGAAAGCTTTGGAATAAAAGTTGGAATTAGATATTTCAATCCCTAGAAAATTGCATGGTGAATGGGAACCTACCATCAAATTCAAGATTAAAATTTATGAGTGTTTTTCTTTATGTGACTTGGGTGATACTGTTTCTACAATTCCGAAATCTTTATTTGATGTGCTCGGTCTTACCGATATTGAAGAGTGTTCTCTAAATTCGCACTTGGCGGATTCTACTATTAAAAAGCCTATGGGAAGAATTAATGGTGTTCTTATTCTTGCAAATAGGAATCATGTGCCCATATATTTTATTGTTCTTGATATTGATTGCAATCCGTCTGGTCCAATTATTCTTGGTAGACCATTTTTACGTACTATTGGTGCCGTGATTGATATGAAAGAAGGCAATATTAAATTCCAATTTCCACTAAAGAAGGGTATGGAACACTTACCTAGAACTAGAATTAAGCCACCATATGAATTAATCATGAGCGCATCTTATGGATCTAGGACTAAAGATGACAATACTTGAATCTTTGCATTATGCCTAGCTAGGGGCATAAAACGATAGCGCTTGTTGGGAGGCAACCCAATGAATAAATTTTATTTTTGTCTTTTGTTTTTTGTTATTCGGTGTTGCACAATTATTCTACTGTTATGATTGTGTTCTTTGTGTTTCAATTAGTGTTTGTGCCAAGCAAAGCCTTTGGGATCATGTTGGGTGAAAGTTGATTTGATCTTGCTGAAAAACAGAAACTTTTGCACCCAGAAAATAGTTCTCATTTGAAAAATAAGAGCGATAAAATACTGATTACTTTTGCATAAGATTAATATACAAATTTCTCACGTCGTACTAATTTTTCAGAATTTTTGGAGTTACATAAGTATTCCAAATATCCAGATTGCTACAGGCTATTCTGTTTTTGACAGATTTTGTTTTCTTTGCATTGTGTGCTTGTTTTGAGGATTCTATGGTTTCCTTTGAAGAGTTTTTGCCATAGAAAAGTTGGAATACAGTAGATATAATGGAAAAATAAAATATGAATGGGTTTACAATAGTACTTATAGTAGTGATTTGCTTTCTTATACTAACGGATCTCACGAAGGTTTTGTTGAGTTTTGTGTGATTGAAGTTTTCTAGTTTTGGGTGATATCACGATGGATGAAGGAATAAGGAGTAAGAATAGCGTAAGATTGGGGATGATCATGGCATCCCAAGCCATTATCCAAAGAGAAGCAAGCAACTAAGCTTGGGGATGCCCGAGTGGCATCCCCTCTTTCTTCTAACTACCATTGGTATTTTACTTGGAGCTATATTTTTATTCATCACATATCATGAGTTTTGCATGGAGCGTCTTGTATGATATGAGTCTTTTCTTGATTTGCTTTTTATTTTTAGTCATGAATCCTTGCTGGACACACCTATTTGAGAGAGCCAAAATTATGCTATGACTCGTTAGAATTTCTCTCTATGCTTCACTTAAATCTTTATGAGCTATGGAATTGCTCTAGTGCTTCACTTATATCTTTTTGAGCACGCTATGCTTAGTATTTTTTTAAGATATCCTCTTATGCTTAACTTAAATTATTTTGAGAGAAGAATTTTTTTATGCTCATGTTCTTCACTTAAATTTGTTTGAGCTATTAAAAGCAACATATGAAACTAGTCCCAAAGTGATAGATATTCAAGAGGGATATAATAAAAACTTTCATGAAGATCATTGGACAAAATAAACTTGATTCCTTGTAATAGTTTTGCGATATGGTGATATAATATGTGAGTCATGTTGATGAGTAATTATGCTTTAGTAAGAATATTGGTGTTAAGGTTTGTGATTCGTTATGCAAGCACGAAAGTCAATAGTTATGCAATGAAATTACATCCTACTTTTGGTGCATTATTCGGTGTTAGTTATGCTTAATGCTCGCTTATGAGATTTTTCGTTTCTTGGTTGGATGCTTCTGAATCTTTTGCTAGCCTTCATTTTCACTAAGTATGATCACTACTTGTGCATCCAAAATCCTTTAAACCAGTTGTTGCCACATGAGTCCACTATACCTACCTATATGCGGTATTATTTTGTCGTTCTAAGCAAATTTGTATGTGCCATCTCTAATTTTCAAAATAAATTTCTCATTTGTGTGATCGTACCGCTCATTAAACGGTAGGGGGTGGCTGATATATTTCCATACTAGATGTGTTATTCTCAAGATGAGTGTTTATTCACTTGTCATTGCACGAGAGTACGACAAAGGTATTAGGGATGCCCGGTCCCTAAATGAAAAATGAATTTACTTTATGTTGTCAAATAATAAATTCCTTGGAAAGTGTTGGTATGGAAGGCACCCGTGGATACGGTTAGCCATGGAAAGTGAAAGTATGGTGGAAAAAGGAATAAACTTTATTTTCTGTTTGGGAACCGCCTATGATATATCTAGCATGGAAAGTATTGGAAACTACTTGATCGTTTTCGTTGACAGGAAAAGCATGCCACCCAAAATGTTTTATCTCTATCTTTTTCGGTTTGAGCTCTAGCACCTCTACAAATCCCTACTTCCCTCCGTGAAGGGTCTCTCTATTTACTTTATGCAATTTTTTTACTTGAGCCTCCATCTTCTCTTATAAAGCACCAACTAAGGGGCACTATGAACGTACTTGAGCATTGGGTCACTACTGCAGGATGCTGCTAACGCGACACTACGATCAGAGACCCTTCGAGAAACTGTGTGCGATGCAATAATCACAAATGGTGCTATATGAAAACCATTAGAAATGATGCAAAACGCTTGCGATGAATGATACATCAAACACGGTTCAGATTATAGTTGCGTGTGCGATGAGGGGCATACGGTTGATCTGTACGAACTATTTGCGATGAGACAGAACAACTGAAACGGGCAGCCACATCAAGGTGTGTGCGATATACGGCATACAGTTCACTCCGATGAACCGTTTGCGATGAGTGAGGTGAACACAAATGATTCAGTGTAACAAGATGTGTGTGATACCTGGCAAACAGGTCGGTAATCAGAATTGTGTGCGATCATTATAGACACCCCATACTGTCTTTTTTGTGAATTGTGTGCTCGTTAGGGCACACAGTTCGACAAACCAACCTGTTAGCGATAATGTAGAAGATCTCTGTCGAATACATATTACTAACTGTGTGTGATGAGATTGACAGGATAAACAGAGATATATACAGTGTGCTTAATTTAGTCCTTCTTCTTATTGTTCTTGTTGGATGGCCCCGCGACATCGTCTTGGCGAGGACGCTTCTTGCCGCTGACCGTTGGCTTTTCATCACCGCCGCCGTCGTCATCGTCGTTGCTGTCATCGTCCTCCTCCTCCTCCTCATCCGACCATTCCTCCTCATCATCATCGTCATCCTCCTATTCGTCCTCCGATGGCTCCTCGTCCATCTGGTTGTCGTCTGATGACTCCGGAGGCGGCGTCCCTTCCATGACTCGGATATAATCAAGGTCTGGGCTCGACGCCTGACTCATGGAAGACGAGCGGGATGATTCCGATGTTGACCTATCATCGGGCGCCAGACTGCTGGCCGACCTGTCATCCTTGCTATCGCTCGACATGGCTGTAGAGTGTGTGCCGGTGTGTAGTGCGGCCTGCCGGGAATGATGAAGATGGTGGACACTTAAGAGGGGTATGTAGAGAAGAGGAACTGCCAATTGAAGCGGGGATTGAAGCGGGGGTTGACGTATTATCTAACAGCTGATATAATCAACCACAATTATTTATACCTAGTCGCTCCAAATTCCCGGGGTTGCGCAGGACTCCTATGGGCTATTTGGCTAGTTTCCTTTTCCAGGACAAAAACAAGGAACGACTTTTGGGATTATGCACCGGTACCGGTACGAACAGAGTAGGACAGTTGGCAAGCAATACATTGAGCTCTTCTTATTGATAAAGCCAGTAATAATCAAACTAGAAAGGAAAATAAAAAAGACAAAGAAAAATATATGCACGAATCTTCGCGTAACATCAATGGCATAGGACCTAGATGTGCATTACTTAGAGCACATCTAGATGTACTTTAGCAATACTATCAAGCAAAACCCCTAATCATCATTGCAAACAACGCATAGAACATGGCTAATGCTACAACCACAACTACACATGCTAGTTCCTTCTTGTCTCTTCCTTTCATCTGTTGCCTGTGATTGATTCTTTCTTGCTTCATCCTACTGATTGTACATTCCAGATCAGCCAGTTTCTTCTTCAACTTTACATTATCTTTTGCGAGCTTGGTGATAAAACTCCGAGCCCTGCCATGCCATTCTTCATCCAGCCAGTTAACAAAGGCACAAGACTTATATCCCTGCCAATGTTAAATAGTATTCTGGATGAGCGGTGGCATTAAATGAAGTAAAATTATGAACTTAATTAGCACTAACCTCTAAGGGGCAACTGAGAAACCGCCTGCCAATGTCGAATCCCTCCGTGCATACACGTCGAGCGGGAGTGTGCCCGTGCACACAACTCAGCTTTTGGTACTTCTCGGTGGCGCAAAACTCAGAGTCGAACTCGTGTTGCGGGAGTCTAGAGTCAAGCTCCGGACCCGGTGGCAGATAGATTTCCTGGGGGGTGGGGGGGTCATTCAGGACGGATTCAACAAGGATCTATACTTTGTATATGCTAAAAAAGATCGGGATAGATTGGAACCTGATAGGACGATTCAGATCTGTAGTACACCTGCTTTCTGATGACCTTAGGCAAGTGTTCGGCACTGATACGAGCAGGAGCAGCCGCACCGAAACCATCAGCACCACTCCGAATTCCCCAATGTCAGAGCCACACAAGGGAATTTGGAGGCTATGTAGGGATTTGGGGCAAATGGGGAAACTGTGGAGATAAGCTAACGGTCGGGAACTACTAATGGCACTAAATATATGTTATATATGGCACACTGTTTGAACATGTTGTTTGTGTTGGGTATTACAACGTCACACACGATTTCTGCACCAAACCATGTGAGAAGACAATGTAGGTTAGACACGGTTGCCATTACATAACCGTATGTGATGTACTATCCTGTCCATATAATTGAGTTACAGTGAGATACCATGTAAACAGCTGCTCCATGGATATCTGTAAAAAAAAACAGCCGCTCTTCATATAGAGATGGCGGCGGTGGCCTAGGCAGCGGCTACCGGAGAAGAGGTCAATCCTCGGTCGGTGGGTGGTGGCGGCATCATAGGAGGTTAATCCTCGGTCTGGGGCGGGAGATAGGAGGAGCTCGACCATCGAGGTCGACGACGGCGTGATTCAAGCACATCCATCGCGGTCGATGGCGGGATAGTGGATGTCGAACTTCACGCGACAGTCGCACTAAGCTTTGCTCCTCGACCCTGCTGTCTCGGTGTGCCGCCGCATCGCGCTTGTCTGTCTGCTAGGTGGAGGTCGCTGCGCATCTAATTAATTAAGGTATTCTTTTCGTGAGTGGCTTAATTAAGGTATTCAATTCCTAAGTGTAGTGTTGTACTAGTACTCTGCGTGTAAATTGACTGGCCATTAATTTTTGTCATTGCACGTCTGATAACAACATGGAGCGCCCTCAGTAATTATTAAAGTAAAACCTTATGATTTATGCACGCATCTCTAGGCATCAATTAATCCGTGTATTAATGTTGCTATTTTGTTTTTAATTACCATTCGTCTTCTACAGATGGAACAATCTCGATGGATGAAGAATCGGAAAACTGCAGATTTTATCAGTGGCGTGACAGAGTTCATGAATTTGCCTGAAAGTACAACAAGGAGAATTGGTGATGCGGATTACATCTTGTGTCCATGTATTGATTGTGCCACCACAGAGTCACATGAAGTTGCAGATGTCCAGATGCACTTAGTCTCTAGGGGATTCATGGATGGATATACACGTTGGACCAGACACGGTGAAGAGGAGGTCATGGATGAAGATACCCAGGGCAGCGAGATGCCAAACCCCAATCAGTGTCACATGGATGTCGAATCTAACATCAGGGCAGAGGTGTCAAGCTACCAATGGAACATCGGAAAGCCGAAATGCCCACTGGCTTGCGTACTACCATGCCACTGGTGGGTCCCTACTATCATCCTCTCCACGTATAGTCATCTCCTTGTTCCTCTCGGTTGTTGACGACGTTGACGATGCAAGAGGGCGACGCACCGCGCACGGTGAGCGAACCAAGGCCGCAAGGCGGAGGACAACGACGAGGCCTCGGACGGAACAAATAGGAGCCGTGGAAGATGTGTCGGTCCAGTCGCAGGCGGAGGGGAGTACGAGGGTTGACTGGTTCGGTGTGGGTGCGTGTTGGGGCTGACGTCGCCGGAGAATAATAGGACGTGTGGGGGAATAGATGGAGGGACTAGCCAACGTTGGAGGGTACATACGGTAGGGCGGTGGAGGCGCAGCCAGCCATGGGAGGCAGGTGTAGGAGGAGCCGATGGGGTGGCTTGGTTTGGGTGAGTGGAGGAAGAAGAAGACAAGAGATAGAAGATACATGACAGATGTTGGATGTCAATCCAACAGCTGGTAGGCAGAATCGTTTGTTGACTGGCTAGTAAGTCGACACCACCTTGGATAGGCTATTTCCTCGCGGGTCCCAAATATCAGAATCCAAATCTGTCATGGTCATGCAGCCTTTCCTATGAAAATTTACAGCCCATTTGATGTGCTAGTTCGAAATAAGTTTGTGGGTGCTGGTGGAGGCTAATCACTTGGCTTCTGTAATGCACAGTGAGCTCAAGCACCGACGAGAGTGATGTTATTTCCCGTGGTTGGGATTTGTTAGTTGTTACATTATTTCACTCTAATTAAACGATTGGCAAGCCATTTGCCTTGCTTCAAAGAAAATATGACAGTCACAGCCGAGTTGAAAAGGGCAAGAACATCTAACTCCAGCTTACAAACTGTACAAAAGCACGAGGGTTAATTGTTCATCAAGTTTACAAAAAAACCAGGTTGAAAATGGCAACAACATCTAACTCCAGCACTGTTTTTGTCAGTCACAGTCAAATGGATCGGTCAGGTCCATAGAATGAACATCCTGGGTCGTAAAATTTACTGGATTATGACCACAATATGTTGTAAATAGAAGCCCGACACGTTCAGAAGCTTATTTGCCCACCTGAAACTCCTTTTTTTTGCTCTTCCACATACCCATCCGTCAAAGCCATGCTGCTAATAAACTTAAGCCTGATGGACAATAGTAACCTCGCATTCAGCAGGAAGAATGTGACAAAACTAGTGTTTGCATGGTTGGCTAGATATCGTTCTAGCATTATTGTCTTTAATCGAATCTCATGAGAAGTGATAAAATCCCGATGCTTACGAATCCACCGATTGGTTATAACTTTCTTACCCTGTCTTGTTGCCTAAATAGACATGAAGATTGAAAACAATTAAGGTATAAAAAAGAGTGTCGAAAGAGCAACAGCTAAACGGTTAATTCTAGTACACTATATGTGGGCTTCCAATGTGCGTGAAATTATCACCTTTATATACAACTTCTCCAGACATGGAAAGCATTGTAGCAAGCCAATAATCTTGTTCAGATCAAAACTATAAATTTGGATATGTAAGATCTTGACAGAATCCAGCACCATTGATAGGCCATCCATGAGAAACTCTTCATTGAGCATAGAACATAATATTAGTACAAAATGTGTAAAGATGACATATAACTTATGCGCAGAAATTTAAAATGCAGCTTATGGTTACAAGTGTAGATGATAATATAAAGTTCCTGAAGAACTGTGGAGCCAAACACCATATTGAAATGAGCACAGAGATCATGTATTACACCCAAGGTTTCCAGTTTAGGCACAGAGAGGACGGTTATTTGCAATGGTGAATAACTAGAATCAATGATCAACCTTTGAAGTGAAGGGGCATCTTGGATGATGAGCTGCCTTCCGTCAAAAGAAATTCCAATTCTTACAAGGTTAGGCGACTTTCTTTGGAGACAACCGATTCTAACTGTGAAAACAAGCACCAAGCACTCTAGGGCAGGGCAACTGGAGTGGATGATGCTGTGCAATGAGGCCTCCGATATACGAACCCGCACAAGTGAAAGTTTCTTGAGAAATGGGAGTCAAAGGTTTAGTACCAGATTGTCTGGTAGGTCGCACAACGCAAAGGTGGCAGTGTGGAGAGAGGAGGAAAATCGCGAGATGGACATCGGTGCTGAGGGCATAGGTAGATGGCATTCGGTATCTGGTAGGTGATTTCTAGGGGAATAGTAGAACTCAATCAGCTGTAGTTCTGTGAATTCTGGGGATTTCAGCCAGGCTTCCACCATGCAGGGCATGGTATGCTTGCTCAGGTAGCATGACGGGATGCAGAGGCTTTGAACGGAGCCCTGGTGGGAGGAGATGATGGCTCTGAGGATTTCAAAAACATTGAAGAGAGATAGCTGACGATAGTCGAGATTAAGGGTCACGACGCGCCATAGAGGGCGCCACTGAATTGAGAGGACTTGGGTGCGGCAGCAATCCTTGGTGGGGAGAAGCAAGATGATCTCCCCAAGGACGGCGTCTGGGAGGTCGCTGATGCGGTCCACCCGAGATTCTACGAGTTCCTGGGATCCACTGGGTCGGGGTCGCCACTTCTCCCCGCACTGCCGGGTGCGGGATCTACAACAAGCGTCGCCGCTGGCAGGAGCCTCATCTTCTTGGCGCTGGGGTCAGCCAACTCCATTTTCCTCGAGGGCGTTGCGTTCACGGATTTGAGCAGAGTAACGAATGACGAGCCTAGTTGTAGTGCGAGTGAAGAAGAAGGGGAGCTGAGGTTTTTCTGTAGTAGTGAGGAAGAAGGGGAGCTGGGGTTTTCTGTAGGAGTGAGGTGAGGAATTTGGGGGTATGAGTGGAGCAAGCTGACGTGAGGTGGGTGGGAGTGAGGAGGAAGAAGAACACCCAAGTTTTTTTGGGAGGCGGTGTGCTGGGTGTGGGTAGCGCCTCTCATTCTATAAATATATGGACTTTTGAATTGATTTTACTATTTACTAGGGTGGATGGGCTGTTTTGTCTTGGGCCCAGAGAAACAATTACTACTAGTACAGTGGAGACACTCTACAGCTACCCAGAAAAACAATTACTACTAGTACAGTGGATACAATATTGCCTCTGGCTCCTCCTAGGTCATCGAAACGTCTCCCTCTACTGAATGTTGTTATACTTTTGTTCACCGACATGCGGGCCATGCAGCGCGCGGGCCCAAATGCCATCCACCAAACTAGAAGGCAGTATGCGGGCGGAGAGTCACCCCGGTCGTAGCACGGCAGTAACTACGAAGCAACCATCATTTAACTCTTCACTGAATCCCCTTCTCCCTCACCATCTTCAAGAAAGGCAACACTCGCATCTGCCACTGTTCTTCTCTCCCAACGAAGGGAAGGTAAGCGGATCCGTGATGTTGGTATATTTTCGTTCAGAGAAAAAAAAAGAACTTTTGCAAAGCAGTAACCGATCCTCACTCTCTTTTTTGTTTCATTGTCATTGCGATTGTGTTTTCCTTTCAGTGGTCTCCTAGTATTCGTCAGTTTCATGATGGACCAAGGAGAACCAAGAAAAGATCTGCCGATATTGGAGCAGACGCGAGAGGCTGATCCCCACGAGACAGACAGCTCCAAGAAGATGGAGGCAGCCACTGAGCCGACCCCATATACGCTCACGGCCACTACTGAGATGGTCAACGCCCCGTTTGAGGTTACAGCCCCCGTGGCACTGCAGGAGCAGTTTCCCCTTCGAGGATGTGCCCCCTCCCCCCCGCTGAGCTGCCCAAGGTGATTTTCTTCTTTGCCGATCTCGATTGTGGTTTTTCATCTAAGTATGTGGTGATGAATAATGCAAAAATTTATTAGCTTCGATGCCATGGTATACATAGTGGTTTAAATAACTTGTGTTTCTTATACTGGAAAGTAATTCAGAATTTGTTTCTGTTTCAATTAGAGCCCTGATGCAAAAAAAGGATTGTGTGGTTGTACATGTCACTCGCTATGAGGCGGATGACCTAAATATACGAACTGGGAAAACAGAGTTTTTAGGATGTTGGATCCTGGAAGCCATTTGCGCTTATACCAATGAAGAGTTGTATTCCAGCCTCACTGTTGTCAGGCGTGTTTTCCAGGGTGTACTGAAGCACAAGAAGTTCAAAGCTACTCCTTCATTTGTGAGGCATACTGTTCTTGTCAAGCTTGCGAAGGAAGATGATGTGGCATGCCTCCACAAACAAGTTTATGAGTGGCAAGGCCACAAGGTTGTCTTCATGAAGGTTCACAAGATTGAGCTGCTATCGTACGTCCTCGATGATGTTCATGGCAAGGTCCGTCTTGTGTCCAGCCCAAATTAGATTGAGGCATGAAGTAGTTGCCCCAGCTAGTGTTTAATAGTAGTTTGGATTGTGTCAAATTATCCGAACCTTGCCTGTTATCGAGCCCTCTGGGCTAGTACTCTGTTTGAATCCGTCTACGGGAACTGCTGCTACTTTTGTGTGCCCGTGAATCATGTGAGAACCATCATAATTGTTGCCGAAACAGATGCGTCCTCACTAGTTTTTTCATGAATATGGCATGGTAAGACATAAGTTGTCACGGTTTATCACACGAGCAGTGTGTGTTTTGATGAAATAGAGTACTCGTTCGAGAACTGTGCGCCGACGTATACATAAGTACTTGTAAACACTGTTGGTGCTACCCCACTTGTAAGCAGTTGTGCAAAACACAGCACATTGGCTCAGCTCGCTTCAACAAAAGGCTATCGACCAACTAACAATCAACAATCTTTTGTCTGACATATAAGCAACTATGTATCTTGTTACAGTGGTTGATGCAGTTAACTGAGGCCACAATGTAAATTCCAAATGTTCACACGCTAGTCCATCGTTCATGTGGAACACTCACATTAAACTCGGCTTCATAAAAAACTTGAAAATCATAAGTTAAGCAATTTTATACATCTCAATGATTCATAGAACATAACAAACATATACTAGTTCACAGCAAAAGACAAAGTTGTGAGAAGGTTTACAAATCAGGAAAAAACAAGCAAGGCTTCTCTGAGCAAAGGGCCTCGCGGCAGGCTTAAATTTCCTGGAGTTCACTCTGGTTTTTTCTTGTTGCCACGATACAGGGTTAGGTTCTCTCATTCCAGAATAACCAATTATAATTATGTTCTCAGCTGGAATGCTGAACTGAACCATGTAGTGTACTGACCAGGTGAAATTCTTATGCATTCCACTAAATTTAAGCACCGCTATTTGCAGAAATAGGCAGACCACAATACCTCTTGTCCGCGCACCTGTCCAAAAAACCGCCGTGCAGCCGTGCCAGCTAGTCCTCGGTCCATGGATGACCTGGTAGAAAGTGCATTCTGGACTAGGATGCAGTTGTTTTCGCTCGTCCCTACACTGCAATCAGGAAGTAAAACGTATGAATCAACTTCTTTTATATTGCGTTGGTCATTCTACCTAGTAACTACCAACGTAGGAATACATGGAAGACAGGTGGTTAGACAACGGCAACGAGGGATAGCCATCTCATTTTGTGCAGTTCTACTAAAACTGAGGTGTGTGCTTTTGATTGCGCGGATAGAACGATACAGAGACAGACATCCCGAAACGATATGGAGACAGACATCCCTGTTTGCGCAAATACGAAATACGGTTATTTAAACAGTGACAGATATTTGCAGTGGCATATGATTAACAACAGCATCTGTTGTGTTATAATTGGCACTAGATTGACAGTATGAAAGTGTCCTTAAGTAAGTAGCATCACATCACATCAACACTGCCACTAGATTAACATGCAGAACAAAAGCATTAGTATTACTGTCATGAGAGTAGCACATGGTTAGTAAATGTGCAATCAAATTTGTGCAGTTCCACTGGGATGAAGTAATGTTAGCGGTGTGAGATTTAAGTGTAACTGCAAAAACACAATTCATGGGAAATAAAGCAACACGAAAGCACTTCATAAAATGGTGGTGGCATTGCTTCAATTTATCGACGGCACTAGACCATTACTTATAGTGACATTAGGTGGCATTGCTTAATGCTTCATGTGATTTTACATTAACGGTAGCGATATGGGCGTAGGGACAACGGGGGCATAAAGTGGTGAGGCAGATGTGGTTGCCGAGAGTGGCAAACACTCAGGCATCATGTATGCATTTGTCCCATTTTTTATCTCCTGGGTGACATTTTCCTATGTGAGCATAGGAAATCTAGACCTGCTCATTCTCATTCGCGTTATCCCCCAACACCCATCACTTTCTTTCCCTTTTCAACCAAGAGATAGGTCCACTTCCCCCCACCCTTCGCCATCCACCATGCTTTCTTCGTCTTTTCAACCAAGAGACCGGTTGGGTAGCCAGTATCTACTACTTTCCCCCATTTCCTCTTAGAACCAAGTCCCGAACGCAGCGAGGCGGTGGACGACGGCGAGGCCCCGGACGGGAATGACTCGGAGATGGGAAAACGCGGCAGTGGAGTCGCAGATTGAGAGGAGGAGAAGGGTTATAACTGGTTCTGTTGCAGTGTGGGGCTGTAGTCTGTGGAGAATATATAACAGGAGGTGTCAAGGGGTGGAGGGATAGCCTGGCCGGCGGTGGGGTAGCGCTTCACAGCGATGCATGCTAAGCAGAGCCGCTAGCCGCCGGAGGCCGGAACAGGCGGTCCCGGCGATGCTGGAGGAAGAAAACGAGAGATTGAAGGTGCATGTCGGCCATTGGATATAAATCCAATGGCTGTGGATGAAACAATCATTTGTTGAACAAGTTGACAACGCCCTGCGTAGGCTTTGACCTATTGGCCCACATGTCAGCCTGCAAAAATGTGGCATATATTTAACCCATGTTTTCTAGAATGTACAGTCCATTTGCTAGGCTGGGTGAACAAATAATTTCGCGTCAATCAGGCCCATTTATATTTTCTAAGAAATCCCAGCCCATTTGCACTTCCTTGAAATACACGTATTAGGTGGGCTCGTTATATATATAATGTTATGTTAGAAGGAGCAATTAATATCAAAGAATAAACCGGAGAGGCACATTTTTTATATATATAATTAAGAAATTAGCAAGTTATTGCTCAAAATAAAAATGAGCGCGTTATTATTAAATTGGTCTTTAAAATCTTCGCAAGCTTTTGTACGCAATCACCAGGATTTTCCTTGCCTGTGAGTCAAAAATAACCAGGATTTTCCTTGCCAACTTCCGTTAAACATTTACTTTTATAAGTTAATAACATGTGGGATGTTTTTATAATGTATATATGAGTCTCTATAAAATATACGATAATAGTAATAATATAAATATTTCCCTAATAATAAAGCACGGATTGACTCTTTGGGTTCACCGTCACAATACGCTTCTTTCCGTGAATTTACGCTTTCAGTTTTTTTCCGTTAGTTTTGATCGACACTCCGTCCAATTGCTGCGAGGCGGTACTAAAATTCCATCCAATTGGTCCATGTCCACATTCTCTTATTGGGCATGCACGCATGTTTCAGCCTGCATGCACGCTTCTGTATCTGTACCTTACCTGATTTTCACACATGTACTCAGAGTAATCCCACCTCGATTTCTTACATAAAAGTCTACTAGTTTATATACCTAGGAAAATTGCATATCAACAACAAGCCTCTTGAATCAACAAACACAGAATGAGAATGAAGGGAAATTGTACAACAAAACGGCAGTCCGGCGCTAAGCTGTTCAGTCCGACGCTCGCCGGGTTGAGGAAGCGGAGGCGCAACACAGATGCCTACGACGCAGCCTGTTCCACTCGCTGGCCACCTCTACACCACACATGACATGGACACGAGCGCGGCGTCAGGGTGGCTTGAGGCTCGTGGTGGACCGGATCCAGCGAGGGGAAGGTCGGATCCCTCGGCTTGGAGAGGGAGGTGTGGAGGAGCACGCGGGACAGAGGGCAGAGGAGGATGGAGGCGGAACGCTGAGGTCAGGCCGTGGACTCAGAGTGGAGGAGCCACGAAGAGGCCCGGGAGCCACCACGAGAGCGAGATGGGCCTGGCCATGCTCGGCGGTCGTCAGCCGACTTCGTGTTTCTCTGCTGATGATCCCTAACCACCTGTTGCCCGGGGTCGACTACATGTTGTTATCTCAGTTTGCTTGGTAGTTTCATTCTTGCTTAAGATTAGACCTAGCCGTGTAGATGCAGATGGACATTGGAGGTACAGTGTTGGAACTGACGACTTGGATAAAAATATTTTTGTATGCACTTCGAGTGGGTCAGTCTATATACACTTAAATTTTCACATTCAGTTTCCTTCAGTTAGACGACAACAAGGAGATAATGCACTCCTTTTTTATGAAAAAATATCATAAGGGACATCTTTTGGAAGAATGACGAGCCATGTTGGCCGTAGTTGGAGTGAAAGAATTACAACTTTTTTGTGCCAAATAATCAAATATAGCACTGGTTCAGAAAAAACCGAAACCATGAGAAATGTTGTTGTTGGATGTCAGTGCGCATCATATATCCTCTTGGCCATGCCGGTCATAACAACAACAACTTTCTTCAGGCTGGTGATGCTCATATTGTCAATCATTCTCATTGTGGTGCCTGAGACAAAAACTCCTAAGGAAGTTTGGTAATTTATGATGTTATTACACTGGAGCACATGTAATGACAGACCTGGTAAAGAAGAATAGAACGTAAGTGTGTGCCATATTTTTTCCCGTTGCAATGCACGGGCCCTATTGCTAGTATATATAATGTGGTTAGAAGGGAAAACATAAATTGGACACAACATTACTTTTATAAGAGACCTGCGTTTTATACCCCATAGTAGGCATACTAACAAGTTCACACACAAATACAACAGAAAAGGTAAACATTCATATCAAACTCAGGTTCACAGGACACGTTCATATTCATAGCCAACATTCACTATCAATAACTCAAAAGATTCATATATACACAAGTTCAACATATATATATGCATCCAAATGATTGATAGATCACACGACAATATTCATACATAATTCACAAAAAGATACAGATATACACATGTTCAGTATGTTTATGCATCCAAATGATTGAGATCACAGCCAATATGATCCATGGACGAACTTTAATTACCTAGGGTACAGACTGGTAAATGGTGTTCAATCGGAGGTACTTCTTGCTAAAATTAGTTCTTGTACGAGTAAACTTTCGAGTACATAAGAGGCAGCACAGACAATCTGAACTTTGCTTGTAGGTTTATCGTTAAATAGTGGCCTCGTGCCGAGGGAGGATTGAGCAACTTGTCCACTACTTTCATCCAACTAGTTTACTAGCTCATCTTGGTCCTGTATCTCGCCAAAATTCGACATTGCAGACGAGAAAGGAGGCGGTTGAGAAAATGAACCACCCAAATTTTTTGTGCAGTTCAACTAAAATGGAGCATCCTTGGCGTGCAGACTGATTAAGTGCCAGATGAATATACGCGTCAACCAACTTGTCTGGAATCTTTAGACTCCATGCCATATAGTTCGCTACCATATGTGCCTATAACCAAAAGGCACAAGTTGGGACCAAAGACTGGACTGCGTTTTTCTAGGCTATGCACCAAGCAATATTTTTGGCGTTCACTCTCCTAATACTTGGAGTTTGACAATTGGTTGACACCGGTTGATACTCGAATGAATATAGGCACTTCTTGTCAACATCGATGCTTGTCTGAGGGAACTTTGGAGTACATAGCAGCAACATAAGTACCTGTCCATCTGATCATTTTGTGTAGTTCTACTGAAATCACCCGATGTAATGATTTGCCTGCGAGTTCAGGCGCCAAATTACTCCTTTATGAAATCGGCAAATAGTAGCACAATACCAAATTACCAATACATATGACAGGCACAATAATCAGGATAATGACCAGTACCAACCTGTGTGAGGTAGCATATCAATTACTATTTCCTTTGACTGGAAGCCGAGATAAGCCAAGCGACTGATAGCAAAGGAAGAAAGCAAGCGGAGATTAGCAACTGACAGGAAAGGACGGAAGCTGTCAAGGCAATGAATCACCCAAAGTTTTTGTGCAGTTCCACCAAAATCGAGCATCCCTGTTGGCACATATATTGAGAGAGTGAGATTACTGTAATAGTGGGACTAGTTGATGAGACATACACTAAAAAATAGAAGCACCCTCATTATCTTAATGGGTAAAGTTAGCAACATAGTAGTCTTGCTTAAAGAGAGGTATTAGTTTATTTAATCAGTGCTAATTAGCTCAACTCAACACTCAAAGTATTGCCATTTATCATAGGTTGCAAAACTTTAACGTGCAAAGATAAAGGAGTTTCTCATGATAGTAGCACGATACAAATAGAGATGACAGCAAACTAATATGGATGAAGGCCTTAGGCCTGTACCAACCTGAGAAAAAAGCTTATTCATGTAGTCCCATAAGAGATGATAAAGCACTCACTGGAATCACACAATAGTATATATTTTTGTGCACTTCAAATGTATGGTTGAAATCACTCTTGTTTACCAGTGCTGAGATTATATCGAAATATTATCAAGAACTTCCAGCAGAGTTAAAGCAATGGCTGGGATACAGTTCATTGTGTTGTCTTGTGTAGTTCCACTAAAATGTATGATTGGCACAACATGTTCCCTGTTTGCACAAGTAGGAACAAGGTGAAACCTTCATTAGGTTAGTGAGAAAGGATAGGAAGACATTAGCATATTACTCAAATAGTAGCATCAAATTCATGATGGACAATACGCAAAATATTGCCTCATTGAACCAATGGCAATATATTGACATGCAAAACAATAGCACTATTATGTCATGACACTAATAATATTCCCTCCCTGCTCCACCACATAATTCACCTCCATAGACAAACATACACACGTACATGATTCAGCATAGGGTCCTACTAAGATTTGTTTAACTCCAACAGGAAAATTAGGCAGTAATAAATTAGTGGTACTTAAGTACTCCTAATTAATTAAGTGAGACAGAGAAGTGGAAGGGTGTAACGCCCTCGATGCGGCTATATCTCCCATGTGTCGAAGCATGACTTAGAGGCATAACCGCATTGAAAGCATTGTCGCAAGTGAGGTAATCTTCGCAAACAACCCATGTAATACATAAGGGAAAGAGATACATAGTTGGCTTACAATCGCCACTTCACACAATACATGAATAAAGCATTACATCAACCAGATAAAATCAAGGTCCGGCTACGGAACCAAAATAAAAGAAGACTACCCCAAATGCTACACAGATCCCCGATCGTCCCAACTGGGCTCCACTACTGATCAACTGGAAAGGGAACAACATAACAAACACAAACTTCATCGAGCTCCTCCTTGAGCTCGGTTGCGTCATCTGCACGGTTCAACGGCACCTGCAAGCTGGTTTTGGAAGTATTTGCGAGTCACGGGGACTCAACAATCTCACACCCTCGTGATCAAGACTATTTAAGCTTATAGGAAGGGTACAAGGTATGAGGTGGAGCTGCAGCAAGCGACTAGCATATTTGGTGGCTAACATACGCAAATGAGAGCGAGAAGAGAAGGCAAAGCACGGTCGATAAAAGTATGATCAAGAAGTGATCCTAGAACAACCTATGTCAAGCATAACTACAACACCGTGTTCACTTCCCGGACTCCGCCAAGAAGAGACCATCACGGTTACACACGCGGTTGATGTATTTTAATTAAGTTAAGTTTCATGTTTTCTACAACTGGACATTAACAAATTCCCATCTGCCCATAACCGCGGGCACGGCTTTCGAAAGTTCAAATCCCTGCAGGGGTGTCCCAACTTAGCCCATCACAAGCTCTCACGGTCAACGAAGGATATTCCTTCTCCTAAGACAATCCGATCAGGCTCGGCATCCAGGTTACAAGACATCCTCGGCAATGGTAAAACAAATCCAGCAAAGCCACCCGAATGTGCCGACAAATCCTGATAGGAGCTACACATATCTCGTTCTCAGGGCACACCGGATAGGTCAAGCTACGAGTAAAACCAGCCCTCGAGTTGCCCCAAGGTGGCCCCGCAGGCTGCCCATTTTGGACCAACACTTAGAGAAGCACTGGCCCGGGGGGTTAAAATAAAGATGACCCTCGGGAGCGCGACTCCCAAGGGAAAAAGAGGCTAGGTGGCGAATGGTAAAACCAATGTTGGGCATTGCTGGAGGAGTTTTATTCAAGGCGAACTGTTAAGCGGTTCCCATTATAACCCAACCGTGTAAGGAATGCAAAATCCAGGAACATAACACCGATATGACGGAAACTAGGGCGGCAAGAGTGGAACAAAACACCAGGCATAAGGCCGAGCCTTCCACCCTTTACCAAGTATATAGATGCATTAATTAAATAAGAGATATTGTGATATCCCAACAAAATATCCATGTTCCAACAAGGAACAAACTCCAATCTTCACCTGCAACTAACAACGCTATAAGAGGGGCTGAGCAAAGCGGTAACATAGCCAAACAACGGTTTGGTAGGACAAGGTGGGTTAGAGGCTTGGCTTAGCAATATGGGAGGCATGTTAAGCAAGTGGTAGGTATCACATCATAGGCATAGCAAAAGAGTGAGCAACTAGCAAGCAAAGATAGAAGTGATTTCGAGGGTATGGTCATCTTTCCTGAAATCCCGCAAGGAAGAAGAACGAGTCCATGAAGAAGATAAACAGATGTAGTCGAATGAATCCTCACAACACGACGTTACTGGATTACCGAGAAGAAGTACACCGGAAAGAAAGCAAACAACATAGTAAACAACCACCACATAAGCATGGCACGATGCGCAAACAAGTATGATGCATGTTCGGTTTAATGAGGCATGGCATGGCAAAGTGCACAAACAATCCTACAAATTAAGTGGAGCTCATTATGCAACGGAGTTGCATATTGAAGAAAACACCACATGACTTATTTAGTTCTCTCTCGTTCATGTACCCAACAAGATTAAATGTTGTTAGCATGGCAAGAGGTGAAGCATGATGAAACTATCTAATATAGGCAAGTTTAAATGAGGCCGGACAACAAAACAACAAGTCCGGAAACTCCTCATATGCATAGATTAGGTTTGGTACTGTTCTGCCCTAAACATAATTTTAGAGTTGTTAAACATACTAGATGAGTGCATCATGTTAAACTAGGCATTTTTCTACCCCATTTACATATAAAGTTTATTAAATTCCGAGTTACGGTTAATTAGTTATGAATTAAATCATTTTAGCATGTTATTTAAACAAATTAAAGCAAACAGCAAGTTAAACACCTCAAACATGCATGAATGTTGGATATTGTGAAACTAGATGAAATTCTAGTCAAGTTACATATATAAATCATTTCCATCTGATGCACGGTTTGAGAGTTATGTTATGCATGAACTAGGAGGACTTTTCTGTAAAACTTCAGTCTCAGGATAAATGGCTAAAATGCAGATATGAAAAAAAGGAACTGGGCCGAATCTGGCCGGCCCCAAAAGTGCACAGGAGCGGGGGCTACTCATCATGGGCTGAGGCCCACTACGGAGAGGAGAGGGACGCGCTGGGCCTCGCTGGAGGTTGCGACCTACGCGGGCACGAGGAGGCCGGCCCGGTCTCGCTGAATTGAGACGAGCAAGGCAGCGGTTCGAGCTCCTCTACTCGAACAAAGCAGAGGTGCGGCGCGGTTGCGGGCACAGGGAGACGCAGCTCCGGCGGGCAGTGGCCGGAGACGTGGCAGCGGAGCGGCGCGAATCTGGGCGGGGGTCGAGGTAGAGGCGGCGGCGTCCTGGTAGAGGCAGAGGGCGCAAGTAGCAGTGCTGGACTTGGTCGTTGGCGGGGATGGCGGGGCTTGAAGGCGAGGCAGGAGAGACGGGGCACGACAAGGGATGCAGGGGCGCTTGCTAGGGCCTGCTGGTGCTCCGGCAGTGGCGCACCGACGACGACTCAGATCGAGGCTCGGGGCTGTTGCTGACGATGGAGGCGAGCTCCATGGCAGAGGGCACGACGACAGTCTCCTGCAGAGAGAGAGAGAGATGTGAGGGAGAGATAGGGGAAGGGGAAGGACGAGAAGGAAATAGAGGGGAAAATGCAGCGGGCCTCAGTTGCTGCTGCTGTTCACCGACGACGGGCGAACTCCAGCTCGAGGGGAAGGCCGAGGCGCTCGGGAACAGGGAAGTGAGGTGGTTCGAGGTGGAGGCACGCAGGGGATCCGGCGGCTGCGGGGTTGAGGATGAGGTGGAGGCAGCGTGGTCGCTGGTTGCTGCTACTACTCCGGCGAGGTGGTTCGGGCACGCTGGTTCCTCGGGCACGAGGGATCGAGCAAGAAGGATGGGGTTGCGCTGGTTGGTTGGTTGGATCGGGAAGGGGAGATCCCAAGGGAGGATTAGGTCAGATGGCGGCGGCGATGGGACAAACTCCTAGGTTTTAGGGTTGCTGGTTTATATAGTGGTGGGTCTATATGCAGACTAATGGAATCCCTACGATCTAAATCAGACGGCAGAGAAAATATAGGTTAGGAAGTCCAATAAACAAAACGTAGATGTTTTGTAGACGCTTGGGGATGATCTGGATCCAACGGTGACGACAGCCCGGTTCGGGTCCGGGACAGCTTTCGGGCGCGCGTGCGAGGAGGGCCGCGGGCTGACGAGAGAGGTTAGGTTGGGCCTGGTGGTGAGTAGTGGGCTGTGTAGACGGTCTCGAGCTGAGAGAAGAGAAGAGAGAGACCCGGCGACTGTTTCCGGAGACCGAAAACGTTCGACGAAAAGACCGGCTATAATGCCGCTATAGTTTAACGGTTGGGCTATCAAACGAACTCCGAATGCGATGAAACTTGACAGGCGGTCTATCTACACTATAATAAGACCACACATCAACTCTCATCCCATTCCAAGAACATTTTGCTGCCACATATAAAACAATATTTCGGACGTGCCGCGGGCGCGTGCAAGTGTGTCAGGGCTCAGAACGAACAACGGATGAAACTGGGGAAACCCGGACGAATGCAAGTTTTGAAAACATGATGATGCAATGCACATGATGACATGGCAAGATGCAACACGCAAGCAAATGACATGGCAACGACAACGAATAACTGGAAGACACCTGGCACATCGGTCTCGGGGCGTTACAAAGGGCTCCCTGGAGGATCGTCTCACATGTAAGGTAGTCGTTACCGGAGCCCTTGAATGGCGTCGACCGAGGCCTCTGGCTTCAGCAAGATCGCCTTGGCACTATTTATTCTTCTTTTTCTTCCTCTTCATTCTATGTTTCTCTTTCTCCTCACCAGTTGGTGAAACCAAGTACATGATTGGCCTTCTAATTCAGAATTGGTTTTGTCAGTGAGGGAGTACAAGTGTACTAGTAAAAACAACATTATTTTCTCATGGCAGTTGGAAAATAGAGATGAACACATGCATTAAATATCATTCTTACCTAAAGGAAGGTTATGGCGCAAATATGGATGATGAGGATTGGAACACAGATCTCCCTTTGTGCAGTTCCACCAAAATGAACCAACTGTTCCATTCTGACATTCCAGTTAAACAACACAAAAGTCACTTCTTTTAAGAAGTGTTTTGTGCAGTGCACCAAAAGGTCACAACAGCAACCAGGTGAATTGGATATCCCTGTTTGCACAAAAAGGCATAGAGGAAACAGTCAGAGTCTCAAACAATTACAGGCAAAAACATTTGGCTAAACTTGTCATGGCTTATAACAGTGGCATGGCTTTATTTTTACCAGGGACATTAGATTAAGAACAGTGGGTGCACCAGCAGTCCAACACCATGTACGTAAATAGGGGCATAAAGTGGTGATTCATAGTTTGTTGCCCCGAGAAACAACCATCCAAGAAACATATCTGGGTTGGTCCCATTTTTGTTCACTCTAGCCACCTACTCCTATGTGTGGATAGCAAATCTAGTCCTGGTCATACCACTGTGTACAGCGTTACCCCTATATTTCCCTTTTCGACCAAGAGACCGGTTGGATGACCAGTGTGTACTACTTTCACCCCCTTTCCTTCATGTTTGTACCAAGTCCGATGTACATACTAAATCCCCCCACCCCCACTTTATTTCTTGTTTGAACCAAGTACTACCTCCGTCCGGAATTACTTGTCATCAAAATGGATGTGTCTAGAACTAAAATACATCTAGATACATCCATTTCAATGACAAGTATTTTCGGACGGAGGGAGTACAAGATTTGACTCCATGAAGTAGCTTTACCTCTAACAATAGAAGAAGAAAAAATATGTGACGTTGGACCATCCGATCGAGAGGGGCTGAGAGGTAGAAAATGATGCACATGCAACAACGTAGCGAGCTGGGGAAGTAGAGCTAAGGCGGTTTTGAATGAAGATATACCTGAAGGTCGTCGGGATGTGGAAAGGTGGGCGGCGGGAGGTCGGATCCTCCCACAGGCAATGATGAAGGGATCGGAGGACCTCCCGCGCCGGCGCTCGGCTAGAGATAACGGTGCGGCCAGTAGTGGGTCTCCTCCCTCACTATCGACGACGGCCTAAACGCTGCCCCTCCTCCCCTTCACCGGCGGAGGGGGATACGTCCGGTTCTGTAACCAGCGGTGAGGATAGAAAGCTAGTGTTTTTTGAAGGGAGAAAGACAGTGTTACTACCCCCTATCTTATTTAGATCTGGAGAGGATGAGAGTGTTTGAATAGAGCAACCCTAGCAAGCAAGCGCGGAGGCTCCGGCCTATATATACGTAGTGGGGTAGTTTTCCTTTTTCACTCCATCAAAACAATCATTTAAAATTGTGTACTACTACATGCCAGGTCGCGGTTTTTTTAGTTGTTGATTGTTTTTTGAGATATCTACCCGCTTGTTCCAAGTGGTGTTACGGTGTGCCAGGTCGCACTTTGTATCGTTCAAGTCTGGTACTACAAGTCCCTCCATTAAATGAACAGCCACCCCCTCGTAAAAATTTTGAACAAGCCCACGGCTAAAATTAGCGGAAACGTGGGTTGCCCAAACATGCATTATTATTAATATTTTCTACTCCCTCCGTTCCTAAATATAAGTCTTTTTTATTAGCCACACCTAAGACAAGAATTTTTTTATTAGCAGTGAACCCCACATGTCATAGACACAAAAATTGTGGCAAGATTCCCTTAGGCAAGCCAAAGTGTGTCTAACAATTTGAGCAACTCAGGTTAGGCAAGTGTGGAAAGTGTGGGAAAAATAATGTGGCAACATAAGACAAACATAGTCACAATCCAAACAGCCCCGTAATTTTTTGTGACATGCATGAAAATTTGGTTAGTTAAATTTATAGTCAAAATTTGGCAAGGTGCATCAAATCAACACATGCAAGTATCAAAAGGAAAGTCATGGCATGCATCCATGCGTTGTACTCCCTCTATTTCCAAATATAAGTCTTTCTAGAGATTGCAACAAGTGACTACATACGAAGCAGAATATGTCTACTCCTACATACGAAGTAGCCCATTTGAAATGTGTAAAAAGACTTATATCGAGTGCAGTGCTTTGATGTGTCGCGTCAACTCGTACAAGACCGAGAAATTTGATTACTACAACGCCCTCTCCCTCGTGTACTGAGCTTTGGTGCCTTAACTGCACCTGCCTTTGGCTGCATGACAGGAGGGCCAACCACCTGTTGGGCCCACCTGTCATAGACGCAAAGGCAGGAGCAGTAAGTAGAAGCTTTCGCTACACGCTATCCCTCCCGCACGAGGTGGACGGACATGCAGCAGTGGATTCGATATTGTAGAAGTAGGAGTAACATCATTGTTCATCTTCTCGAAGAGGTGAAGAGCCAAGCGCAACCTGAACGTGGCAGTTGCGAACGCTCGCGTGGTGCGGTTCCTTGGAGTACTAGCCAGGCTCTTGCATGAGACAAAATTGCTATTGTTTAACAATTAAACTCCATTATCCATTGGTTGATACTCATTCTGCATAGGTCCACGCGCTTAGCACCATTTCGTCCTAGGGTCACCAATGTTTATTTGCTAATTAATAGCATTGCATGCAATGAACTAGCCATTGCAAGTCATTAAAAGCATGCATACCTCTCATCTCTTATTGGTTGATATGTCAAGAAACAAGAAACAAGGTAGAAGTTAATGCACCACGCCTAAGTGTTTTGGGACTATTTGGTTTTCGTAAGATGACTTACACACCTAGACGGAGGGAGTAGTATAGCCCTGTAAACCGGAAAGGAGTATTTGCCTTTCTAGAGATTTCCACAAGTGACTAGACTACACCGTGTGCAGTACTCCCTCCCTTCCGGTTTATAGGGCTCAAATCTCAAATCTCATGAACCAAGGCATTTTGCGATTGGAGGAATGTATCTCGTACTTTACAAAACTACCCTAATTAAACTCATGCATTAATTACGTAGTTCTCTTGTTTTCCTATCCGCCTTGGTCGCGGTGCACAATATTGAGCACTCCTATATGACTAGCCGCTCTATCTACATGCGGGACATTTCAAAGCATCCGAGCCCGCGTGCCATCCACCAAATCATAGTGAGGTGCTACAGTCGAGACTCACTTGTCACCCTGGTGTGGCCGTCATGACCCGTCATATCAAAAAACCCACACCTTTACCAGCAGTTGTAAGGTGGCCTCCAAGTTGGACTGGAGGAAGCAACCATCATTTCACTGGAACGCTCGTTGAAGCCCTTTCTTCCCTTTCTTGAAGAAAACCTCACTCCAAGCTACTCACTTCTACCATTTTTCCTATGTACCGACAAAGGAAAGGTGGGCGAATCAGTTATGCTGCTATATTTTCATTCCAAGAATCTTCTTTTTGCGAAGCACCGACCGATTCTCACATCCTATTCTTTTCCTTTTTTCATTGCGATTTTGGTTTCCTTTCGATTGCTTTTTGTTTTTCAGTTCATTGATGGACCCTGGAGCACTAGGCAAAGAGTTGCCGACAGACAACCCACTGGAGACAGCGATCTCCTGGAAGCAAGCACCGACAACGAGTTGACCATGTTGGCGGGCCAACCAATGGAGACGAAGAACTCCAAGAAACAAGCACTGGCCAAAGAGTTGAGGACGTTGGCGGACGAACTCCTCAAAGGAAGTTGGAAGAACAGCAAGGGCCCCACCGTGCCTACCCCAGGAACTCTGATTGCCACCTATGTGAGGCTCAAGGCCGAGTTTGAGGAGATAGTCACCATTGAGAAGCAGTATTCCCCTGGCAAGGTGATGGCCCCCATCGAGGACGAGGAGATGGCCCCTGGAGGGATGAGATCCCCCGGTGAGTTGCACAAGGTAAAAAATAATGGCTTATTACCATAGTTGTGGTTTTTGATTATTTGCAATGTGCTTGCTAATATGTTAGGGTTGTGCAGATGCCGGTGGACGTCCTTGATGATTCCGATGTCGTGGCTGCCCTGTTGGCATCGCCCTGGAGATCGATTTCGATGCCGCTGTCCATCCTGTGGACATCGCCCCAGAGATCGATTCCAATGTCGCTGTCAGTCCTATGGACATCGCCCCAGAAATTGATTCCCATGCCGCTGTCCGTGCTGTGGTCATTGCCCGAGAGATCGATGACAAGAAATAGTTGGTCGCGCTAATCCTTCAGGGTAGTTTGCATTGCCCGGTGTTTAAT
The DNA here is from genome assembly GCF_002162155.2 of Triticum dicoccoides. Classification (NCBI taxonomy): domain Eukaryota; kingdom Viridiplantae; phylum Streptophyta; class Magnoliopsida; order Poales; family Poaceae; genus Triticum; species Triticum dicoccoides. The sequence goes on along the minus strand of NC_041380.1, from coordinate 331,380,317 downwards.
TACCAGAACGATGCATGTTATCAAACCATCTTAGGGCTAGTGCACTGTCTTGTGTGGGCGGATCTTGCTACTTTTGTTTGATAGTGAATCATGCGATGAATCATGCGAACCCTCTCCGAGTTATGGAAACAGATGTATCCTCACCAGCTTTTGATGTAATATATGGCATGCTTAGATGTAAGTTTGAACTGTTTATCATATCAGCAGGGCTTGTTTGATGATTCTTGGTGTTAGTAGGCTAGCTATTGTGCGAGCTATAGTACTTGCAAAGCACTCACCGAAGAGAAACATTGGGGTGATGAGCTCGTGGTACGCCTATACTTATCCCTCGTTGATCGACCAATAGCCCTAGCTCCTAAAATTGTAGGCTTAGCGATCGATCAGACAATAGTTGACATACATTCAGGCCTCATTTGGTTCATAGGGTAGGAAAATCGTAACAAAAGTACAGAGAACGTGCAACACAAAATCATAGCAGTGCAGAGACGTACTCCCTCCATTCCAAAATAGATGACCTAGGCGGGCTAGTTTGGCCTAGTGGGTTTCAGTGATATGACGTGGTACAGTGCCGTCCAGTCTTCGCGTGTGGTAGCAGTATTGCGGGTACAGTAAGTTTTCTTGAAGAAGAGGAATTCAATGAAGTCATGATGGTTCCTTCATCCGAACAACTTACAGTGGGAAAGGTTGGGCCTGTGATACAACCGGGGTAGACCATGATAATTTTGTGCATGGCAGGTGGACCAGGATGGTCGACATCCCACATGTCGGCGAATGAAAGTATTATTTCCGATACAGAGGATGAGCAACGAGTATTCATTGTTTATTTTTGATGAAAGCTATTGTCTCCACTGTTACGATGGAGGAGTGTGAAACACGGCAGCCCAGTGAACTTGGCATGTGCACCACTCCCTCCTTCCTCATGTGATGCCCAGGTTAGAGCTTTTTCTCACTTTCTCTCTATCTATTTCCTCTCAAATGTTTTTTACCTTTCTTTTTTAAGACACAATTGTTTTTTATGCATTTTTTACAATTATTTTTTTATACCTAGGAGCACGTGTAGAGACGGGCTCTTGCAGAGCCCACTCCTTGACTTTGTCAATGCCTCTCTCTCCTCCACACAAGGAGTACTACTTGCTATGCATGCATGTGGCGGGCAGCTGGCGTCTTGAGGGGCCAGGGCGGTGAGAGCGGGCTCCGGAAGCGGTCCGGACTCCAGCATGGCCCACCTCACATTATCACCATATATTTCTTGGAGTCCGTGCACGGCGGGCGGACGATCTCTTCTCCCTCCCTCGTTTCTCTCTTCTCAGCTGACGCCCGCCGAGCGATTAGATTTCGGCTATCGACAGTTTATTCAATTACGGTCCCACATGTCAGTGAAATTGCAAGACAACGCGTGTCCCCTCTGGTGAGCGGCGTGCGAGACGGACTGTCGGGGTTGCGACGCGTACGAGTCGTAAGTCGTACAAGTTTTCCTTTAGAACTTGTGAAGCGTAACATTTTCGCGCGATCGATCGATAGAAATCCAGAACAAAACAATGAGGGCGGTGCTTTCCCACTCGTTAGGCGGGCTAGTTCGAGTGATATGACGTGCTATAGTGTCGTCCACTTGCTCCATTTTTATGTAAGCAAGAGTTTACACTCTTACGCGAGAGGAGTGCGAAACACCGCGGATCTGATTTTGATCGAGGGATAACTGTTCCCTGCCAAATAATGGAGGATTGTTAGCGATTATAGCATGATAGTTAGGGCATCTCCAGTGCTGGCCCACAAATTTACACTAGCATCTGTCCGAGGACACTGATGGATGCCATCCGATGCTGCCTGCATACCTTTCGACAACTATATGAACTAACCAGACGAAATTCGTGCAAACAAAGCAAATTTCAAATTAATCGGATGAAATTCATTACATTTCGAAAACTTTTCCTACAAACTAGATGAAATTCATTACATATTTCACACAAACCATACTAAAACCTACTGTAAACCTAATCTAAACGATCGTCGGCGCCCGACCACCATGTCCGGCCATGAACCCGAGAAAGCCGGCCATTGCCTTTGCCTCCTCCTCATCCACCTCGATAACCTCCTCCTCCGGAGCACAAGGTTATGAAGATTTCCGCCTCCACGTCGCCGTCAAGCGGCTAATCGGCCGCCGATGTTTACCCCACCAAGCTTGGCGTCGACTGAGTGGAGTAGCGGTGGCCTTCCCGGGACCAGAGCAGCGGCGACCTACCGTGTACTACTCTTCCTCGCTGCCGGCTGCGCCCGCGCACGCGCGCCTGCTTTGTGGTCGTGGCGGCG
>NC_041380.1:331372428-331377778 GCF_002162155.2 Triticum dicoccoides | reverse complement strand
ATAGTACGTCGAAGAGAGCTTTGGAGCGTGCCCGGAGCGGAGCCGCCGATGTCCCTCGTCTGCTCCTGCAACAGTACGTCCAAGAGGGCTTCGGAGCGCCAGGAGGCCATGGTTGAAGTGGTGCCGACAGAAGGAAGGGACCGGAGGAGAATAAGTGTGGGTCTTTGGCTATGGCTAGGAGCTGAGGCTCAAGTTAATATAGCGGGGCGAATGGCAATGAGCCGCGGCAGACGGATGGACAACTGGCATCGGAGTAGGTTCGTCGGGCGTGAATGTGGACGCTGCTTCAGTGACTTAACTGCAGATGTGTTTGGGTTACTGACATGTGAGCCCAACGGGCATTTGGCCCGCATGTCAGTGACACACCAATTGCACCTGCAGTTAAGTCCGGTGAATACGGCATTGACATTCTGGAGAGACGGTGACCGTTTCAGGCGGGAAGCGCGCGCTAGCGATGGAAGGGGTTTCGGTGTGCAGTGGCACTAAGATCGGTCGCTCACGATAGTACATACTCCGTACCATACTACCATAGTACCCTCTCTAGCTTAGGCTGTTTTATAGATTGTCGTTGTGATGGACGATATACATGAGCAAGGCGGTCCGAGTATGACCGTTGGTGTTGAGCCAGGTGAATACATGCTTGGCGTTCGCGTAGGCCTCCATCAAATGTCTAAATAGTAATGTCAGGAACCGCCAGGGCGCGCAGGTGATGGGCTCGCCGTTTGCGTTGCGCCATGAGAAGGACTTTGATTTAGAGGGCGACGTGCATGCATTAGCATGCTTTGACAGCGTGAGCATGAGTGTCTGACGCGAAGTATTTCATTTTCATTTGGCTGACGACGGTGCGTTGCAGCGACGAGTTCGTGGTTTGATTCCCCACATACGCATAATTTTGGTTTTTACAGTATTTCTTTCTCCATTGACAGGCAGGCCCGCGTAGATAGATAAAGAACACGAGCTGATGAGGCGTATGCGGACTGTTTGACTGGTCAACCAGACAAATACGGAGCTATACACTGAGCCAGTGACCATATAATCACCATATCTCGTATACAATGATCAAAGTGAGCTATCAAGACAAGTTTGATGACCGCCAATTCATTTTACTCGGTAATAAATGACCAGGATTGAAGGGGAATCCAAATTTGCTTCGTCTTCTGTCCTTGAGCTCTTGACAAACCAAAGCACTATACGATTGTCCGGCCACTCCACCCCAGAGCTCTCACCAAGCGTTGTTCAAGCCACTGTGCCACACACTAACCGGTAAGGAAGCGATGGCATCCCGCCGCGCCGAGTTCCTCGCCGCCCACTACCGCACACAAAATGGTAGGGAAGCGATGGCATCCCGCCATGCCGAGTTCATCGCCGCTCGCGACCTCACAACTATGTGGGAGGAATTTGAAGATGCCAAGGCCGAATGGGCGGTAAGCAAGAGGCGGCCAAAGCCGCACAGAGGGAGCGGAAAAGTCAGAAAGCACTGAAGAAAAGAGAGGTCCGCTGCTGCAAGAAAGAAAAGGATGCACGCGCTGCTGTAGAGAGGTCGTCGGAGATCCAAGCACGGTGGGGTGTCGCCGACAAAGCCGGGAAGGAGAACGACGCCGTCTGGCCAGCATGTGAGAAGTAGTAGTACTAGTAGTTAGTGTGTGTGTCTGTGTCTGAGTACGAGCATGTACCAATACTACTAGTTACTACTGTAGTTTTTAGAGCAAATTACCAGTACATTAGCCTAGACTAAATGGAAAAATTCCTATCCTAAGCATCAAATGGCATCTCTTTCTCTATAGGAATTGAGATGGATGTCATCTCACTTCCTATGATTTTGATATTCCTATCCTATGAACGAAAGGAGGCCTCTGTTGGAGTAACTACTGTAGCTAGCAGTACTGCTAGTACAGTAGTTTTCTTCAAGAAGCGGAATTCAATGAAGTCATGATGGTTCTTTCGTCCGAGCAACTTCAAAGTGGGAAGTGGGCCTGTGATTTGATGGCTCATTAGTCATTGTTACTGCGGCGCGACGACCTGGGTGACTCTCCCTTGGAGTTCTACGTGCATGGCGAGTGGACCACGATGGTCGACATCTCACATGTTGGCGAACGGAAGTATTCTTTCCGATATCGAGGAGCAAGGAAACCGTGTGGTATAGTATCACTGCTGATTGGTTCGCAAAAAATAGTATCACTGCCGATTTATAATTATTTTTTATTTCTGATGAATGCTAGCGTTTCAACTCTTACGACGAAGGGTGCCAAACACGGCACGTGCTGGATGTCCCACATGTCAGCGAAAGGAGTGGGACATGAACAGTGTGGTAGAGCCCAGCGTAAAAAATAGCATGGTAGAGCATTTCCACTTCTTCCACTTCTGGGTCGGAGACCACACATAGTAGTACTTAGTAGTATGAACGATACAAAGTGCGACCTGGAGAGAAAGACACGTCTAGTTCGAAGGTCTCGGGGCATACACGTAAACAAATATAAAAGTTAATATGTGCCTCCAACTAATATAGTAGTAGTAGAGTACTTAGTCACGTACTCCATAACATCACCGTGCATTGCACGTACAACATTTAGTGGTAGTACGTAGTAAGAGACAAATGCCGCCCAAGAGTTCCCTTCTCGACCTACTTTTGGGTGTTTGGTAGAGTGTATGGAGGGTGCATGAGTCCACACTAGTTTAGTACAAATACACTAGAAGCATGCATGAAGAGAGCATGCATGAAGAGGGGTGTTGAGTTGAGCATGCATGAAGAGGGAACAACTATGCTGAGATGAGAACGCAACCAAACACACCCTATATGCCACGCATGTTCATACCATTTGTGCCTTTCTACTTCACTTACTGCACTACATTACTCAGATTCGTACGTCCACTCCTGGGTACATGTCCATCTTGTAGTTCCAGTCCCATGTGTTGTGCATATAGATGGAATGATCCTTGCATAACACGTGCACCTTGATGCTAGATGTCTCGCGTGTTGGCAAAAGGATGAACAAAGCTCACGTAAAAAATAGAGTGGAAGAACATAGATTTTGGACGACCGAGAAGGAGCAAGGAACCTCATGATGGAGCGTCTGCACTCATAATATTTAATATTATTCAGCGATATAAAATGAACCAATCATCTCCACAGTGGACTGGAAGAGTACGAAACACGGCAGCCCAGTGTAGTTACATCATACTAGCACATGGCTAACCCACGCCATCACCATATTTCCTGGCTTCCGTGCGACACCTATCTCTAGTAATCCAGCAGCCCGTATCGCTTCTCCCTCCTCGTCGTCTATCAAAGTGCGGCGGGCTGGCGTTTCTGCCATCTATTGAGGTTGGTTAACTATCACATGTTAGCGACATGCCAAGAGCATTCTAAAATTTTTTTCCTTTCACGTTCCATTTTCAAAAAGAAAAAATATCCTTTCACGTACGAATTTGCTTGTATGCTTTGAGCAACTTGCATGTCCTATACGGCTCCTGTTTGATACTCTAACTTAGCTAGAGGTTAGACTAACTCATGACTAACCCTGAACTAACTGCAGCCAAAGAGGTGTTTGGGTGACAGGGTTAGATTGACAATAAATGCACTTCATGGAGAGAGAAAAGTGATTCTTCAGTGGTCCCAATGAGAACTATCTCCAGTTAGCACCTCTTGGGTGGGATAGTTTTTTTGGTGGGTTCGGTGCAACTTGCTTCAATTTAAACCCTCATGCTTGGATACTTTAGGGCTATTTGAGCCCCAACTAGCTCAAACTAACTCTAACCCATGGATCCAAACAGGGCCTATGGCCAGTCTCGACACGAAGCAGTCGCGTGCACCGGGAAGCGGTGCTCTCTTGGCCGTCGCGCCACTTCAAAGCCGGCGCCAGTGAGAGGTCGCCTCCGCTCTAGCCGGGCATTAACGCGGCACTGATGCTCCAGGGCGACGCTGACCGTTTCACGCGGGAAGCGCGCGCTGGCAAGGGAGTATAGGTTTTGAACCGTTTCAGGTGTAGTACTGGTAGTTTGCAAAACTACTCAATTATTGCACTCAGTTTCCTAAGAAATTGTGGTAAAAAACGTTACTCCACAGCCCGCTTCCCTTCTCCTTCCTCTTCCACCACCCGCGCACATCCGCGGGAAGCGACCGGTCAACCCTTATATAGGAGTGCTAGCACAAAAAGATGCATGCATGACCACTAAAATTTCCATATTAAAGCGCCGCTCCGGCGGGAGTATGGCGTATGTTGTTACCTTCGGCCGGCCCATGGCTACCGGGCGACGGTGACCGGAGAAGAGGCGGCGGGAGGGGAATGAATGCAGCTACTGTTTGGGTTTGCCTTCCGGCTTAAATAAATGCGCAGCATCACGTGTACCCGCGGGTGCACAAATTGTAACATACATGTCTGCTTAACTGCGCGTCATGTAACTGGTGTGTGTGAGAGAAAGATTCTGAGAGCAGAGTGCGTGTGTGCGACTCTACTCTTCGGACATCTACTCAACCTTTTGCATCGGGATATAAGTATAATGCTATTTACTTTAGCTAGTGATTTACGTGGCCATGTTAACATGGTTGTGTCAAAAAATGTCACTTCCTGCTCGTGATTTGCGTTATATAATTACAAGCAAGATTCTCGTGCATTGAGGGAACATCAATATGCATTTTTTATAAAACACCTGTTGTGATTGACCCATGCAGGAGTAATCCCATGTGTAAAAACTAATGATATCTCGAGAATTTTATCAGAAAATTGGTATCTCGAGAATGTCATCGAAAAACATGAAAGATGAGAGATAAGGCGAGGAGGAGTGGAGCGTGGTGGTGACTGGTGGTCGGAATGGGCGGGGGCATGGGGATGGACGGCGCCGGCAGGCGGCAGCGGCCACCATGCATGCTAGATTGTTCTAGAGACTTATTTCTTTTTTAATTGCTGAGCAATGAGGTTGCAGGAGATGATAATGTGGAGAGAGGTGTGGGTATCTTTTGTAAAATTATCATAGTTTGCTTTCTATCCTCAGATATAGATCATACGGTATGTATTACAATATGGCAGGCACACCATCACCGCCAACTCGTTTTTATAAGGGTACAAATGATAAGTTTGATGACTACTAAAGTAAAGTGGAATTTGTCCATGTTATGCAAGTAAATAAAGGTGATTGTTTATCATACAGGTAAGGTTGGATGAAGGGTGGTAGGAACAAATGCTCCGCCTAGAGCATGTGTGTGTGAGATGGAGTCTTAGTGTGTGTGTGTGTGTATGTGTGAGAGGAGAGAGACATGGAGTCTTAGTTTGTGTGTGTGTGAGAGAGAGATGGAGTCTTAGTGTGTGTGTGTGTGGGGGGGGGTGCATGCATGCGCGTGTGTGTTTGTGTGTGT
>NC_041380.1:331362151-331372362 GCF_002162155.2 Triticum dicoccoides | reverse complement strand
TGCCCGTAGAGAGGGAATAGAAGGTGCGTGCGCGTCAGAGGAGTCGACATCGAGAGAACGTGTTTGTTCGAGAGACACGGAGGAAGACTACTATATATCGATGGTGCATGTAGGCGGGAATTAAACAATGGGATGGTCTTATTGGTTTTGGGGTTATAGGGGAAGAGTGATAGGCGGGGGGGGGGGTAGTTAGAAGGAGATTGTTAAGTGTGAGTGTGTGTTTTACCCATCCAGGCGGAAGTTATGTGCACAAAAGAGGAGAACGATTCGATGTGGCGTTAGGATTGAGGGTAATTAACTACGTATGGAGACATAGAGACCTTGAACGTGCATGTGTGAGAGGTATACATGTATACGTGGGATGTGTGTGTGTGTGTGCGCGCGCATGATCGAGATAAAAGAAAGAAGACATAAGTCATAAGATCAACAACATGGGAGAGACGGATCGGTATGACAATATGCATGCATGTGAGAATGCAGGGAAGAAGGCCCGACAATTGAGCATGTGTTTTTGTCTTTAAGAGATAGTGGCATGGGCTGGAGCATGCATCTATGGCGAGCAGAGGGAGTGAGGCGCAACGATTGTGCAAAAGAGACCAACCTATAAATGCATATGTATGGAGAGACATATATAGTGTGGGTGATAGTAAGCAAGACTCCATGCGAGAAAGAAATGTTGACGGAGAAACTACAGATAGATACAGAGATGGAGATGCTAGCTAGAGGGACATCCGCTAGTTTGGGTGTTGGAGATGACCGTCGGGTGGTTCAAAGGGTGAAGTTATATATGTGTGTGAGAGGGCACTTGACTGCATGTAGAGAGAAACATATGTAGTGTGCGTGATAGGAATCAAGAGTGAGGGCGAGAAAGAAGGTTGATGGAGAAACAGATAAATAGAAAGATAAAGATGCTAGCTAGTGTGCGTTAGAGATAGGATTCGAGTGGATCAGAAGGCTGGGTTATGTGTGTGGGTGTGAGAGAGATAGAGAGAGGGTGCATGTGAGTCACATACAAACAGATATCAGAGAGAAATGAGATCCAGAGAGACGGAGTTTTGTGTCTGCGAGAGAGAAAGATATTTCACAACGAGAGTGATAGCTAGAGAGACATACGAGGGAACGCAAGATATCTCTAGGGAGAGAGGGTGTGTGTGAGCGACATAAAAGAGAACAATGGAGAAATATGAGACCCTGGGAGACAGAGTTTGTGTTTGTGTGTGAGAAAGAGATATTGAAGAGGAAGAGTCGTAGGTTCTCATATCTAAGGAGCGAAAGACATCTCTGTATGAGGGGTGTGCGAGTGGCACACATGGGAATAGTAGAGAGAAATGAGACCCCGGGAGACAAAGTTTTGTGTTTGTGTGAGAGAAAGAGATTCCACATGGAGAATCATAGTTAGAGACACATAGCAGGGAGCGAGATATACTTAGAGAGAGATAGAGTGATGAAGGTCGAGGGAGAGAGTACCGTCAGTGTGTTACGAAGATAAAAGATCATTGTCGACATACATGTAGCACGAGAGATACCTGAGAGGCGATGAACGCGTATAGGTCCAGAGAGACAGCCCTATATAAGCATGAGTGATAGCTATATGAGACGAATATCTGGATTAAAGGGGATTCAAATATTTAAACTGGAGATCACGACATCGATAATATCATAACGCAAATTGGTGTATCAAACATGCATATTCATTTGAATTTGGGCACACGTGTAATGTTATATAGTTTATCAATATTGGTTATCCATAGATTCTTCAATTACAAACAATGCATGGTTTATATGCAATTAATGTCTAAACGGGATTATACTATATGTTGCGTGTGTGAAACACATTATACATGTTTGAGAAGTAAAAAAAACCGCATGAAACCCACATTAATTGGAGACAGTTAGCGAGGAATGCATACATTGGATTTCAACATCAAGTGGTTTCAAATATTTGAAAATCCAAATTGATGGATACAACCTTATGAATCTGAGATCATGCCATTTGTAAACCATATTTATGTATAAATGGTGTTGTGCTTTTGAAAGTATATATAAAAAATGATGTATATAGAATATAATTCCAATTGAAAATGGATCCCGCCCTGAAAAAAATAGAATACAAACGCGATTCGAATTGAGTTGGCACGATAAACGTGCACTCTGCAAAATTTGAACGAAGCGGGGAAAGTCGCAGTAACCGCCCGAAACCAAAATCTGCGAGATGGAAATCACTACTGCCTATCCCTGCCATGCAAAGCCTATCTGCTGGATTTCTATAGGTTTTGATAGGGGTAGGTTTGTAATTTCACCCAAACGTGACGTAACCGCCTCTCACTCGGATTCATACACGGTGGGCGCCAAAACACAGTGTGTCCTCGGCCGAAATCGACTCCCTCCCTGATTCATATTCATACACGGTGGGTACCAAAAACAAACTCTCGTCGGCAAATATTCGGTGTATGCGAGATTACCGTCCTATCCCCAACCGACTAATGTTGTTGTGATGTAGTAGAAATTTGAAACGGGGTCTAAGTTTGTAAATTTCCTCGCATTTGAGACAAGTGTGCCCTGAATACATGGTTCCCCCTTCCTCTCTACCTCCCTTTTCCCCATTCATACACCATGGGCGCCAAAACACCCTCTCCACCCCCACCCTCCTCCGTCTGCCGCCGTCCGCCACCCCATCCACCGCCGTGCTCCTCCACTATGCCGGAGCTGATACCCCAATGCCGCCGTCCATTACAAGAGATCGACCTCTCTCATCCACGGCTTCGGACCGGGATCCTTGCATCCCGTCCTCTCACTTCATCCCCGCCGTCGTCCACCTTGCCGGCGCCGCTCCTTCAACTGTCTCGTCCACCGTGCCCCACCGCCACCGTCTACCCTCCTAGATCTGCTTCCACGCCGCCGATAGCCATCGCTACCGCAGCACTGTCAAATTCTCAGTAGATGCATACACGGCTCCGCACTAGAGGCGGTACTCTTTCGTAACTGCTCAACTTATTTATCACAGCAAGAAAATAGATCGCCACTGCTTTACTCTGATTTCTTGTCTTGGTTGCGAAGTTGCCTTTGTCCGGTTTGCACCTTCAGATCCGCCATGGCATGCTCAACACTATACTCCCAATGCTTATGGTTTTCCCCTTTTATATTCCACACTAGTTAAATCACATTAGACTAAATTTCAAAATTGGGTCAGTCGATTTTTCAGAGCTCGCCGGTGTGATCGAAGGGGCTCGGGTGGTTGTGGGGCCTTGCCAAACGAAGAAAACTCGATGCGGGTGGGGGTTGGGGCGGGGGTGGGGATGGGGTGGCGGAGGAACACAGGCGGTGGGGGCCGGTGTTCCGGCCGTCACCCGTGCGGTGTTCTGTATGGGAAGAATCAGATACGAGGAAGAAGAAGGGTTAGGGGACGTATGATCTTCATCCAACCGCCTGAAATGGTCGAGAGACAGTTGGGAGTCGCATTCTTAATGTGCTCTGGTTCATCTTGTGTGGGCACTGTGCAACCAACATTTTATTATCCAAAATCTGCTTGCTCTTCTTTACCATGTTCCTCTTCCGTTCTTCTTTAATATGTACTCTCTCCGTTCCTAAATACAAGTCTTTGTATAGATTCCACCATGGACTACATATGGAGCAAAATGAGTGAATCTGCACTCTAAAATGTATCTGGACACATCTATATGTGATCCATAGTGGAAATCTCTACCAAGACTTATATTTTGGAACGGAGGGAGTATGATAGTAGTACAGTATGTTCCTTGTACTGAAGATGAGAAGGGACATTTGCAGTGTACAGGTCTATACGGTCGGTTATGATGGACACTTTGAGCCTCTTTGATTCGTAGGATCTTGTAAACATAGGAATAGGATTTGTAGTGGCTTGCCCACTTGAATCCTATAAGAATAGCAAGGAAATGTGGGGAGCTGTGTCGCCTTTGAGAGTTACACTGATATTAACAGTACCGCACCTTCACTTTAGGAGAGCTGGTATCCGAAGCCTTTCTAGCCGTACCGGCAATACTAGCACATATATTCCAGCAAGTTTCACTTTGCTGATTTTACTCTGATGCTTAAGGTTTTCCTGTTATATCTACACTATGATCTGTGTAGCTGCTTTGTGTCACACTAGTAGCAGTCCACTCTTGAAGCTAAACAGTGTAATGACTTACAAAATTGGCACCAAGGCATTGAGTGTCATTCTGGATGCAATGAAACTCATACGCTCCCCACCTGTTGATTCTTGTTCAGAATATGAATGACTATTCTAACCTCGAGGAGTCAAAGGCGGATGGCCTGTCCTGTTCACCCATTAAGGTGCCTGTTCTAATTTGGCAATGTTTTATTGATTGCGAGTATCTTGCATATGTTGTCTTGCATTTCTTCTACTTTGTTGCACCGCCATCTTCTTAGTTTACTCATCATATATGTCGAGATACCATGCCCATCCATTATCAATACATATTCCATCTGTCATCATACCATGTTTTCCCACTCAAATGTTGTTCTTGTGCATCAGACATCCAAAAGGAAGAGGGTGATTGCCGAACCTGAAGGAGCACCAGCAAAGTCCTTGAAAAACATGGTGGTGCCGGAGAAATCAGACAGCACCCCACTTATATTGGTTGTACAACCAGTGACACAAAACATAGGACCGACTCCAGCAGACTGTACCCATACTTCACTGGCCACACCACTAGCTCCACCACACAGGACCTGCACTCCAGCAAAAGGTATACCGATTTCATTTTCCATAGCACCAGCTGTACCACAGAAAAATCCCACTCCAGGAAAAAGTACAACAAGTCCACCGGTCGAAGACCTATCCCAACTGCAGAGACGGCTAATTCCTGCAGATTGGAACCCCATTCCATTTATTCCTAGTTTAAAAGACAATGCTTTCAATGTTTTTAGGGACTACGTGCATATATTCCCATCATGGGAAGATTATTGTGAAGACAAACACCATTTTCACATCTTCCTGTCCAACTTACATGTAAGTGCTATTATTCATGGTTATTATTTTCCTGTTTTCTGCTGATTGAACACGTCAATGATTTACATTACATTGTTGTAACTAGGCGAGGGTCAATCTGGATAGTCATGACGAGCAAAGCTTGCTTGTGCTTTTCAAGGAAGCATTGCAGCAGTATCGGTGTTACATGAGGAAATCATACTTTGATGGCAAGTCTATAAACGAATTTCCGGTGAAGTCTCCTGTGCTAAATTTAGAAGACATTGAATGGAAAAACCTTGTTATGCACTGGTCTCGTTCCCAGGATGAGGTACTATCTATGAAATCACATGACAATTTGAACTTCTACTTTTCCGCATGTGCCTTACGGATCTTCTTTGCAGGAAATCTGCTCGAAGAAGAATTCCGGTTTGACAAGAACGACAGGATATCACAAATATGCTGCCCGCTGCTTTGCTCTTGTTAGTACCTGTTGTCCTGTATCACTGTACTTGCATACATACCTGGTTTATTATGTGACAGTAGTATGCATGATAGCTTGCTTATCAATTGTTCGCTCCAAATTATCTGATCTGTATGAATGGTTACATTAGTGTAGAATATATCCAATGCTAATGTTTTTTAGCTCTGCATTGTTCTTGTAAGTACATGTTGTCCTTTATCAATGTACTTATAATGACAGGTAGTTGTTCATGTACCATCACTCTGCAGCTTATTTTCCTTTACCCTCCATTTTCTACACATCAGATCTATATTTACTCTTACCATAAGGTTGGTACTGAAGAAGTTTAGCTATGCATTGCTCTTGGCTGTAGATTTTGCCTGTATCGATGCACTTACATTTATAGCTACTTGGTTATGTAGCATCACTCTTCATCTTATCTTGAATATTCTCCATTTTTTCATATATTATCACATCTATATTTACTCTTAACAAAATGTAGAATAAAGGCAATGCTTTTGAAGAAGATTATGTGGTAAACTTCTTGAATTGCCCCCCCCCCATCAGCATGGACAAGGCCTTTATAGAGCCTGTCTTCACCAATAATGTAAGTTTGTCCATCTCAAGCCTTCAAACTTTGTTGTATATATTTGGTTAGGCATGACTACAATAGCTATTTATTTTTGGTGTTTGCATCAAATTGCTTGTTTAAAGTTTATTATGTAGTTCATAAACAAAAGTTTGTCCTTTCTTAATTTAAGTTTCAGTTGTACAACCAATTTCCTTCTTCATACCATGTAAATTAAACTATATAGAGCGAGTGATCTTCTTTTGCACTGCATGTATGCTTATGCTCTTCATCCGTAATCCAGTGGTGTGGTGAACCTACCCACTACAACACAATGTCATATTCTGCAATGTCTTAACTATGAACAATGTCATATCATTCTACTATTATTTAAACCGTCTATTTATTTGCCAATCTGAAATGGTATAAATTGCCAGCACACTAACCATTGATACTTATGAGTTCTTCATCTGTAATCCAGTGGTGTCGTGAAGCTGCCAACTCCTTCACAATGTCATTTCCTGCCATGTCTTGACCTGAACAATACCATATTGTGTTAATGCAATTTGAAACTGTGTCACTTTATTTGTCAGTAAGAAATGTGATGAATTGTCAGCACTGATACTTTTATGTGCAAAAGCCGTCATCTGTCTGCTTGTTTATCTTTTAGAGTGAGGAAGATATAAGTGTTGAACAAGCGCAGTCTCATCATCTTGCTCAGCTGCTTGCGCTGCAGCTCCCCAGCAGGGCTAACCTTTCTTGAACTCTATTGAAGTGCTGTCAGTTTTGTATATTATTTTGTCGGTGTGTTTATTTGCACTGGTGGCGATCTTTGATGCCCAGTGTATGTAATCTGATGTCTGCTTGTGCTTTATTGTCATAGTGGCGAACTTTGATGCCCAGTGGATGTAATATGCTGTAATTTCTTTATTGTATAGTCTAGGTTTTTTCTTATTAACAATGGTGCAGTTATTTCACTTTATATATATATATATATATATATATATATATATATATATATATATATATATATATATATATATATATATATATATCTCCCGTCTTCGCAGTAAACCGGCCAAACCGTAAAATTACGGTACATAATCGGGTCGTCATGCAATCACGATGTATGTTGGGCCTGAAACGTGCTGAACAGCTCACGGGCCGGCAGCAGCCCGAAATGAACCCCGCCCATGATCGTGTGAATCAAATCACGGGCTTTTAACAGGCCAAAATTGTCTCGATCCTTGTTTGGCCCAATCAGATATCGGCTGCGAGCAGGCCGGATGCAAACCGGGCCGTAGTTAGGCCCAACTATATGACGTGCTTTTAACAGGCTGAACTTAATATAGGGCCGAAATGTTAAACGGGCCCTTAACAGGCAAAAACTAATATCAGGCCGAATTACTAAGTGGGCCTTTAGCAAGTGGGCCCAAAAGCATAGTGTCCAGTTGATGGGCCGAATCTGATATGGGCCATAATTGAGCCCAAAGCCTCTTAAAGGGCCGGACCTGATCTGGGCCGTAATTTGGCCCAGAACGTGGTAGGCTTTTAACGGGCCGGATCTCATATGGGCCACTATTAGGCCCGGAGCGTGGCAGACCATTAATGGACCGGATCAAATATAGGACGGTATTTGGCCCAAAACATGGCAGCCAGTTAATGGGCCGGCCTACTAGGGTCCTCAAAATCTTGTGGGCCTACAGCTGGGCCGGCCCATTAATGTCAGCGAAATCTTGTGGGCCTTTACCTGGGCCGGCCCATTATGATCCGCAAGAATCTTGTGGGCCTTACCTGGGCCGGCCCATTATGGCACACAAAAATCTTGTGGGCCTTTACCTGGGCCGGCCCATTATGGCCCACAAAATCTTGTGGGCCTTTAGCTGGGCCAGCCCATTATGGTCCGCAAAATCTCGTGGGCCTTTAGCTGGGCCGACCCATTATGGTCCACAAAATCTTGTGGGCCTTCAGTTGGGCCGGCCCATTTAAACTTGATGGGCCGGTGCACATGTCAACATATCATAGGCGCGTCTTGCCCATTGGATGAGTGACACCTGTGCCAACGCGGACCTGACACGTGTCTCCTCCAGCCAATGATGATTTTACACGTGGAAAATCCCCATTGGTCGGGGCTGTTAACGGGTTATCGGATCCAAAAACCCTTGATGGTGTTCCGTTACGGTGGATGCCACGTGTCGGTCACCCTTGACGAAAGCACTTCTGTGACGCGCGATTTATCGTCATGGAAGTGGACACTTCCGTGATGATAATTTTGGTAATGTCATGGAACACTTCTATGACAGCACAGGTATGACTATCTTGATTCTGTCATAAAATTGTCATGGATGTACATGCATGACAAAAAACGCGACCTACTGTGACAAACACGTATCATCACGGAAGTGTATTTTTTTGTAGTGGTAACTGCCTGTCGACTGCTCATGTTGATTGTCCTTTAAATTATCCCTTCACTCTTTTGCTTGATCTAAATGCTTATTTTGCAGAGAAAATGAGGTTGGCTCTGTAGAAGAAGGACTTGGACCTTGCAGCTGCGCAGAAGGAGGCTCAAGAGAAGACTACCCTTGCTAACAAGAAGCTGGCTTTAGCCAGAGTGCTAGAAGAGGAAGTAAGCAAGCTGAAGTCCTCTCTCACTGAATCCAAATGAGAGGCAACTCGTCTGAAGAAGGATAAGGTGGCTCTAAACGAGAAGCTGGAAGACATGGCTCGTAAGAGAAATGACTTGGAAGCTTATCTGGAAACTGTCGCCAAGAAGCTCTTTCTTATGCTTGAAGGTACCCCTTTTAATCCGACTGATTTACTGTTTGCAAGTTAGTCCTGTCTAGTCGACTCACTAACTCCTTGACTGCAGAATTCTGCCAAAACTTTGAAGAGGAGACTGGACGGATCGAGACGGGTTTGGACCCTATCCTTTCTCCAGTCGGCGACGAGGCTGCCATGAATGTGCTTCGACTGGAATCCCGCGTCGCCAGTGTTACAAGTTATCTTGGCCGTCTGAAGGTGGCAGTTTCACGCATCGACTCATCGCTCTGGCCAAGGGAAACTCTTCAAAATGATCTCGAGTCTTTGATGGATCGACTCAACGAGGTCCCTGGTCGGGTGCAAGAATGAAAGAAGTCCTCTGCCCGATGCGGTGCTGACGTGGCTCTGTCACTGGTAAGAGTCCACTGCAAGGAAGCCCCGAAGATAAGCTGGCAGCGATCATGGTCGCCAACACCAAAAGGCATGACTTCCAGTCCTTCATGGAGATTTTCATCGCTGTTGCCACTCGTATCGCTGATGGAATTGACTTGCACGAATTCATCGAGCCTGCAAGCCCTCCTCCTGCCGAATGAACAAACTTGAGATTTAAACTTGCCTTAAATTTGCCTCAGAATGCCGAGTGGTTTCTGTAACCGTTAAACTCCTTCGGGCCTGATGCCCGAGTACTTTTATCTTCGTTTTGAAACTCTTGAGATTTCATCCGATCTTGGTTTATCTTCTGCATATGCTTGCGTTTGTCTTCGAGTAGAACTTGTTCTTCACTCGGAATATCCTTCAAGATGCAACTCTAAAGGAGATATCCCAGTCGGCCAGCACCTCGCTGTCCTTGCGGATAAGGATGGAGCGCACATTGTATTTGTGGCGTAGCTCCAAGGAGAGGGTTGCGGTCGACCTGCACCTTGTCGTCCTTGCAGATAGGGATGGAGCGGACATTGTACTTGTACCACGGCTCCGTGAGAGGATTGCAGTCGACCTGCATCTCGTCATCCTTGCGGATAGGGACCGAGTGGACATTGTACTTGTAGTGCAGCTCCGTGAGGGGATTGCAGTCGACCGACACTTCGTCATCCTTACGGACAAGGGTGATTTTGAAACTTAGGCGAGTATTATACTGCAGCTAAGCCCCCGAATGTGAGGTTTGCTCATCACTCGGTAGGATTTTTGAAACGTAGGCGAGTACTAGACTGCAGCTAAGCCTCCGAGTGTGAGGTTTTCTCACCACTCGGTAGGATTTTTGAAAGTTAGGCGAGTACTGGACTGCAGCTAAGCCTCCGAGCGTGAGGTTTGCTCATCACTCGGTAGGATTTTTGAAACTTAGGCGAGTATTGGACTGCAGCTAAGCCTCCGAGTGTGAGGTTTGCTCATCACTCGGTAGGATTTTTGAAACTTAGGCGAGTACTGGACTGCAGCTAAGCCTCCGAGTGTGAGGTTTGCTCATCACTCGGTAGGAT
>NC_041380.1:331327915-331361945 GCF_002162155.2 Triticum dicoccoides | reverse complement strand
TGCAGCTAAGACCCCGAGTGAGAGGCTTGCTCATCACTCGGTAGGACTTTTGAAACATAGGCGAGTACTGGATTGCAGCTAAGCCTCCGAGTGTGAGGTTTGCTCATCACTCGGTAGGATTTTTGAAGCTTAGGCGAGTACTGGACTGCAGTAAGCCTCCGAGTGAGAGGCTTGCTCATCACTCGGTAGGATTTTTGAAACTTAGGCGAGTACTGGACTGCAGCTAAGCCCCCGAGTGAGAGGCTTGCTCATCACTCGGTAGGATTTTTGAAACTTAGGCAAGTACTGGACTGTAGCTAAGCCCCCGAGTGAGAGGCTTGCTCGTCACTCGGTAGGATTTTTTCAACTTAGGCGAGTACTGGACTGCAGCTAACCCCCCGAGTGAGAGACTTGCTCATCACTCAGTAGGATTTTTCAACTTAGGCGAAACGGGTTCGCAGCTAAGCCCCCGAGTGAGAGGTTTGCTCATCACTCGGTAGGATTTTTTCAACTTAGGCGAAACGGGTTCGCAGCTAAGCCACCCACTGGGGGATTTCAGAAACATATGTAAACAATTGACAATCTTTTTAGAACACTGTAAAACTCTTGTCTTTGATAAACAAAATACAAAGGTGTTTTTATTACATCTCAGCAGACTGAGTGTTTAAGTATAAAAGGGGCGGAGCAGCTCCACAGTCCAGGCGCGCGGCTCGTCTTTCTTGTGCTCAACGTCGTAAAGGTGGTACGCTCCATTGTGGAGCACTCTGGTGACCACGAAGGGGCCTTCCCAAGAGGGTGCAAGCTTGTGTGGTTTCTACTGATCCACTCGGAGAACTAATTCTCCCTCTTGAAATGCTCGACCCCTCACATTTCCGGCATGGAATTGTCAGGACCCCGATCCTAAGTCACACCGATCTAGCATGTAACACATCATATCACTTTGCGGCCTCACGCACGGTATTCCACGGGTGCCACCTTACCTGGCCCGGGACCGTTTGCGCCTTTTGGCTCACGTATATGATAGTGTCGCTAGCATCCATATGACAAAGAACCCGGGCTGACATGGCTAGTCGTGAACCCAAAGTGGCACTAACTTACAGGGACAGACATCCATGACCCAGCATCGAACGTGTCGGTCATCAGCGAGTGAATCCAGGCTGTAGCACTGGGCTAGCAGGACTCCGGTGAACCGGGCTGTAGCGGGCTAACAGGACTCCGGTATTCATCGCGTGACATTTCCCCGAAGGGACAGACACAGGAACGAAGAAGGACACATGCCGGCCAGCCTAAGTGTTCCGGAGAAGTAGCAAGCTACCATGGCTCAGTGGAAGCACTAGGAGACAGTTCCCGGTAAGAGAGGCTACTAAGGATAAACAACTAGATAGCCAGATCCCACACATACCAAGCATTTCAATAACATACACACAATATGCTCGATATGTGCAAATACAGCATGGCATCACAACATGACTCTACGACTCAAATATTATTCATTAGGCTCCGAGGAGCGGGATATTACAAACATGGGTCTCATGACCCAACATTCAGAGCATACAAGTCAAAGCACAAGCGGAAGCTATCATGTCTGAGTACAGACATCTATAAATGAAAAAGGCTGAGAAGCCTGACTATCTATCAGATCCTGCCGAGGGCACAAGATCGTAGCTGAGGTAACAAGCTAAATGTCGAAGTCCACATGGAACTACTAGTGAGACTGAAGTCTCTCTGAAAAAAACATAAAATAGGCAAACGTGAGTATAAATGTACCCAGCAAGACTTACATCAGAACTAACTACATATGCATCATTATCAACAAAGGGGATGGTGGGGTTTAACTGCAGCAAGCCAGCTTTGACTCGGTGGCTATCCTGAACTACGACTGCAAGCGACTCTTTTGAGGTGGCGCACACGAGTCCACATATTCACCAACCAATACACCACTATGGAACCACTCCCATCTCCCTACGAGAACGCCATCCATAGCACTCACGCTTATCTTGCGTATTTTTAGAGTATCCACTTTCACTTGTCTATGAACTGATATAAGCAACCCAGAAGTCCTTTTCCGCGGACACGGCTATTCGAATAGATGATGTTAACCCTGCAGGGGTGTACTTCTTCATACATGTTTCCACCACTTAGCGTCTGCACACGACATGTGCTCGGCAGACTTCAAGCGAAAGCCGACGTGGGTGTAGACCACGACCTACCTAAACACTCAAGTCTCTAGTCCAGGTTTATCGCCTATTCGGGTTCCATCCATGAGGAGATCCGCCCGGAGTTTCGCTCACAGCCCCAAACGATGTGAACAGGGTTCCCGAGACACCAAACGGGCGCCCGGTACACCGTGCCACGTGCCTACCGCATCACAGCCCACCCCTCCGGTCAGCGCTGTGCACGGCCTCCAGCATACTACAAACACCAGAAACTACTTGCAACTCCTGGACAGAGGACTTGGGTGAATAAGAAGTCGAGCGGGGTCATATTTCAGGGCCCAATGTATGGTAGTAGCTGAATCATGGATCACAAACACAGAACTCAGTTCCTGAGGACGGCTTCAATGAGACAACCCACCATGTACTCCTACATGGCCTCTCACCGCTACCTTTACCAAATCGTGTTCACCACTTAGCTCACACACAGTAGGACATGTTCACACACCTCTGATTCATCCCCGATGAATCAGACCTGACTCAACTCTAAGCAATAGCAGGCATGACAAACAAACATGAATGAGTAGGCACAACATGGCTCAAACAACTCCTACTCATACTATTGGGTTTCATCTATTTACTGTGGCAATGACAGGTCATGCAGAGGATAAAGGGGTTCAGCTACCGCAGCAAGTAACAATTGAATCGTTGTTGTCCTAATGCAGTAAAAGAGAGCAGGAGCGAGAGAGTGGGATTTTATCGGAATGAACAAGGGGGTTTTGCTTGCCTGGCACTTCTGAAGATAACATTGAGTCTTCATCAGTGTCAACGATCACATCATCGGTACAACGTCTATCGAGGGGAAACAACACCGGCAAACACAGAAGAAACATGATCAATGCAATGCACAATATGATGCATGCTATGACATGGCAATATGAATGTGTTTTGGTCTAATGCACCTAGCTATGATTTAAATGAAGTTGGTTTGAATACATGATTCAAATTCCAACTCCATATATGGTTATTTAAATGCCCTTTATTTGTTTTGTCCAAAACAGAGGACAAACATTGTTCAAACATGCATGAAACTGGTACAGATGGATTCCTTGAATTTTTCTGATAATTTTTCATATATAAATTATTTAATTTGGAGTTACGGTTGAATTTCTATGAATTTTAGAAGTTTTAGGCATTTTCTGAAATTTCCTGAATAATAATAAATCCAGTAAATGATTTATTGCGTAAGCACTGCGTCACTGTGACGTCAGCAAGTCAACATGCGCTACTGCAGGTCAAACCTGACCAGTGGGGTCCACTGGTCAGTGACACTACTAACTAACCGAATTAGTTAGTGTTAGGTTAAGTACTAATCTAGGTTAATTAGCACTAACTAATCCTAACTAATAACTAACAGGGGCGGGTCCACACGTCAGTGACTTAGTGGGTTAGCTAAAAGTTAATTAGTACTAAGCTAAAATTAGCAGGGCTCTGGGCCCACCTGTCAGTGACACATGGGTTAATTAGCAGGGTCATTAGCCCCTAACGACGGCGCCACGTCAGCACGTCGGAGACCAGCCGACGGCGACCACAAAACACGGCGGGGGCACGCCGGACTTGTGCTAGGGGCGTCGGATTGGCGCGCTGAGGGCACCAGGGCATAGCCCTCGCTCTTGCGCATCCGGAGAGCCAAATGGGAGGGGTTGGGGTGGATCGAGCTCGCCGGAGTCGAGCTCATGGCGGCGGCCGGAGTTCGGGTGTGGACGGGGTCGATGCTACGGGGCACTAGGGAGTAAACTGGCAGGTGCTACGTGCTCCTAGGGGTTCACCGAGCACGGTGACACGCTGAGATGCGGGCTGCGGTGGCCCTGGCCACGGCGGCAAGGAACCACGGCGGCGGTGAGCTCTCCGCTCCGGTGGATATTGGCGTTAGCGGGAGAAAAAGTGCCAGGGGAGGGAGGGGATCGACGCAGCAGCTCACAGCGGATCGAACGAAGGGGTTGGTGAGCTCGGGGGCGACCTCGTTGCTGCGAATCGAGCGGCGGCGATCTCCGGCCATGGCGATGAAGACGGTGGTGATGGCGGCGTTGCAGCGCGTCCGTGGCGTCGTGGCTTGTCGAGGAGGTCGGGGACGTCGAGACGGAGCTCGCAGGCACAGCGAGGGGTCGAGGGGGAGACGGTGGCCGCAGCGTTACGGTGGCGCGGCTGCGGCTGCGCTCGGCTCGAGAGGGAGAGGGAGCAGAAGAGGGGGAAGAGTTCGGGAGAGAATGAGGGAGCGGTCGGGGCTGCGTGGCGTCGTCCGGGGCGTTCCAGGGCGACGAGGAGCTAGCCAGGCAGGCAGGGAGGAGCTGGCGCGGCTCGCCTGCGTGCCGGGCACGCAGCTGCTTCGAGGCAAGGGGAGGAAGACGACGGAGGGGCTGCAGTGGTGGGCTGGGCCGGTTCTGCTGGGCCACCAGGTGAGTGGGCCTCAGGTAAGCGTCAGGTAAGTCCTTCTCTCTCTCTCTTTTATTTGTTTTAGTTTTCTATTTTTATTACTCTGTTTTGGATTAGTAAAAATACTAACTCATTTTATAAAATCCCGACGGAAATTGTGGGCACTATTTGGATTATTTCCAATAGCCCCCGAGTACTTTCAGGATTATTTGGACATTAAAAAAATATTATAAAATTTAAATGTCCAAATTCAAATACTTATGAATTAATCCAGTGACCAAATGTGACATGAAAAATGTGCAGCACCTCTGGTTCTGGTTTAAAGCATTTTTCCAGAAATGATGAACATTTTCTAAAGTCATTTGAATTCACTGAAAAATATTTTTGGTTGAACCTATTTGAATTCCTTTAATGCTAGGGTTTAGGCAATCCCCATTTCAAGTTTCATAAAATTTAAACATGATGCATGGATGCTAAAGCGAAAACAAACAAGGGTTGATCTGGGGCTGTGACAGCTCACCCCCACTAAACAAGAATCTCGCCCCGAGATTCAAGACGTGAGGTAAGAGGAAAAGGGGAGTCACAAAACTATCACAATCTTCATGATCCAATTGCCCTTCTCGAAGATGGTGATCCATTCCATCATCTTGGTCTTGACGTCTTTTCTTTCGAGATCTTCACTCGACACAACAACAGAAAGAAGGGGGAAACCCTACAGGATTTAATCGTCTTTGAAGATCGAGCAACTCAAGATCAGTTCATGGAGAGACGTAAGAACAACTCTTGAGTTGAGACACCAAACACACATTAGGAATGATGGTAAAGAAATGGATGGCGAAGGTTCAAATTGGTAGGCAACCACTCCACGCTTAGGTAAAATGGTGGATGGTGTCAAGGTGGCGAGGAAATAACTGCCAGGATTCCGTAATGGGCACCTTGGGAAAAGTGACGCAAAGAACTATTCCCTTAAGTGGCAAAAAGAATTACTTTTGATTCAGAGATCACTGAAACTCTTCATACCAGCCTAAGGCAATTCTCGAGCGATCGTTTGGAGGGGGTCGGTAGAATGGCATACTCGGACTTGGATGATGTGGACTACCTTGCTGAAGACAACGCAATGGATGATTTTTGCTTATCACCGGAAATGGAAGAGACCCGTGGCAGAATGGCACATTGGCGGTGCAAGCTGGGAACAAAATGCAAATGCTGGGAATGATTCTGGTAACTGGGGAAGAACCCAACAATAGAGAGTGAATTCACTGTTTGAAAGGTCATAGCATTGCCGAGGAAACTGAGAGCATCCCAGTTAATGCTGATGATAACACGTAGCGCTTGTGCGTGCTCTCAAGAACTTGAGCATTTCCATAACCATCAAGATTTTACCAACATCTGTGTCAAGGATCCTGGCAACACAACATACTACCATGATGGCTAATGATGGATGATGCAGATGCAAAGGAAGATAACACCTTCTCAGATTTCACCTTAGCGAGGCCAAGGAAACAAAATCTGGATGATCGACCGAGAGACATTTAGCACTCCGCTTCTAATGTTCTCCTTGATGTGCTAGCGTAATCCACCCATAGATATGGTTTGATATCTAGAACATCAAGTAAAAGGTCGGACTTCGGGATCTCAAAAATCCATAAGGAACAACTAGGGAGTAAATACTACGAAATCCCTATGGGGAGGTGGCCAACTTCCTCAATCAAGATATTATAATAACAGGTCTTCCGGCTGGGTGTGTTGGCCATGACATCCACCTTGCCAGTTATCGAGAGACCAATATTATAATTCTTGGGAAATGTTCCAACCATCACATCTGCCTGAGATTCAGATCTGGTTGGTGTCAGGATATTCCAGACTCATCGAGTCTAGGAAGAAAAATGAAAGTTTGCAAAACAAATCGACGAGATGACGTTGCGAGATTCTCGGGAAATGAACTACGATAGTAAGCTCCAAAACATGAGCTGGTTCTGCTACAAACATGTGAACACGTTGTCCCAGACAAGCATGATCCCATGGTAGTCTTACAATAAAACACTACCGAGTTCCGGTGGGGAACCATCATCGAGGATATCGAAGTTTTGTACAAATCCGTCTGGTACCTTCAGGACTAGCACTTAGAACTTATTAACCTTGAACAAATCAATTAGTGGCTTGGTGTGCTAGGGACACATATAGAATGGAGGTTGCAAGTCTCCGAACCACAGAATACTTCGCACGTATGCATGATTGATTTGGGATGATTCCAAAGGAAACAACATTGACTTTCTCGAATCCACGGCGGCAACTTGCATCAAATGCACATGAACTGGAGGAAGTCACTTCTTACATCCGAACATATGCTTCATGAATTAGCATGAAGAAATGCTTTCAAAAGTTTCCAACACTAGCTGAATGTTCAACAAAATCATGGAGGAGATAAGGATGTTGTCAATGGGCTCAACAACAATTCATCCAGGTTTCCCTTTAAAAGGAATTCCATAGTTAAGTGAACACGGTGATAGCATTGGTCAGACCAAAGAATATAATGGTGTACGCTCGAGGAAAACCCACGAGTAAGACAACATTACAAACATCGTTGGTTCTGACTTGATTTGAGGATAGCCCACACCCAAATCAAAGGTTGGACAAGATGATAGGTCCATTAACTGATCACGAGGGTCAGTCGATGAAATATCAATTTTCTTCAACACACACATACAAAGGGTATCCCTTTGAAATGAACTAAGTCAGGTAAGCTTTTATCTTCCAACTCTCCAAGTTGTTGCTTGGCTTAACAAACTAGCTCAGGGGTATCCAACACAGATTCTTGGAGAAAGGGTGGTTTACAGTATAAACCAACTTGATCACGAGCTCAACATAACAGTCAGGTGACAACCTGGTGATACTTTCGAGAAGATATTCGGAAAATCACGAACCACTGATATGTTACTAAGCTCGAGAACAATCTTGCTTTTCAGGGCAAGACGATATGATCAAATGAGCAAGGGATTGAAAGAAAATCCTAACTCAATGATCGAGGAGTGCACCAGAAATAGGGACTAGGTAGCACAATCAGTCTTAGGGTGATGA
Source organism: Triticum dicoccoides (assembly GCF_002162155.2). Classification (NCBI taxonomy): domain Eukaryota; kingdom Viridiplantae; phylum Streptophyta; class Magnoliopsida; order Poales; family Poaceae; genus Triticum; species Triticum dicoccoides. The sequence goes on along the minus strand of NC_041380.1, from coordinate 331,354,302 downwards.
TTCAATAATCAACACGCTAAGAATGAGGTTATCGTCCATTTAACTACCAAGCAATGGAGTTGCTAGCAGTATTGATTTCACACACCACGATTCACTTGTCGGCATTCCGGTTACAATAACACAGGAACCGAGGAATGAACAATGATGGCAAGAAGTATCACTGTACCAAAAGTTCATAGGATGGTGTGCAATTCCTATAACAATCCCGATATAAAGATGGTAATACTCCAAGGTAGAGCAGAGCAAAAGCAAGATTAGCAATTTGATCTGTGGAGTACGACTTCTTTGACCCAATCCTGGAAATGGAAGAGGTACTGGAGTTTGTTTCTCCTAGTCATTCTGGAATAGAATGGCTTGACGGACCACAAGAGTAATAGGCATCGATGAATGAACGCACACATACTCTTGACTATCAATTGATAGACGAGGGTCAGTAGACAACTAAAGAGGGACAACTCAAAGGAACATATAACTTTTCAGTTGTGGATGCGTAGATTAGTATGTCGAACCAGCTTCAACATAATTCTTCCGGATAACCCATGCAGAAAGGTAGAACTGGCAGAGTCACGATTTATGAATGGAGAACTCCTCAAGAGTACTCTGATTGTGATCTTTTGGTTCAAATAACTTCTGCCATAAGTGGTTCATAGTATTTGGAAGAAGGAGATACGACAGACTTCAAGGACTATCGCAAAGGTTACTAATAACCTAAGGAAGCTAGCAATTACTATCAACATGAAGTAAGTAGGGTGAATCTCGGGTTCAAAACCCAAGGAGTAGAATACCTACTACTAAGTGGCATCACAGGATGCTTTCGAGAATAAAAGCCAGAATCATCACACTGGGACACAAAACATGGCTAGACTACTAGATGATCCCCTGAGACACCTAGGGTCATAATAATAACTCCAACATAAAGGTCGAGGTAGTGGAGTACCTCAACTTAACAATTTGTGTGATTAACCTGGCCTAAAAGACATTGAAACAAGAGGAAAAGGATTTTGCAAATGCATCAGACTCTTTGGAAACCTGGGATGACTCGGACAGCATAACGGCTGTAAATGCTCAAAAAGATTTGAGACATGCTACAACAATGGTGGCACAGCCACTCAGAAGCACAATATCAAGGTTTCGAGATCATCAGTTAACATACAGAAGTGGTAGGAACTGGACTGAGGCTTAAGTCCAACAACCTTACAGGTCTACGGATTAGTAACACGTGATCCTGATAGAAAGAAGAGAAAGCCTAGTTCCTTAACCCCGTAGAAAAATAAGATGACTCAGATCAGAAGGGCATGAGGTATAAGGAGTAAAAAGAGCCTTACGTTCCATCCCACAATCAATTCCCTTACATAACTAAAGCATTTCTAGACTCAACTTCGACCAGTTTGGCTTGGTAATCCTACAGGCAGCCTAGCTCTGATACCAACACTGTCAGGACCCTGATCCTAAGTCACACCGATCTAGCATGTAACACATCATATCACTTTGCGGCCTCACGCACGGTATTCCACGGGTGCCACCTTACCTGGCCCGGGACCATTTGCGCCTTTTGGCTCACGTATATGATAGTGTCGCTAGCATCCATATGACAAAGAACCCGGGCTGACATGGCTAGTCGTGAACCCAAAGTGGCACTAACTTACAGGGACAGGCATCCATGACCCAGCATCGAACGTGTCAGTCATCAGCGAGTGAATCCAGGCTGTAGCACTAGGCTAGCAGGACTCCGGTGAACCGGGCTGTAGCGGGCTAACAGGACTCCGGTATTCATCGCGTGACATTTCCCCGAAGGGACAGACACAGGAACGAAGAAGGACACATGCCGGCCAGCCTAAGTGTTTCGGAGCAGTAGCAAGCTACCATGGCTCAGTGGAAGCACTAGGAGACAGTTCCCGGTAAGAGAGGCTACTAAGGATAAACAACTAGATAGCCAGATCCCACACATACCAAGCATTTCAATAACATACACACAATATGCTCGATATGTGCAAATACAACATGGCATCACAACATGACTCTACGACTCAAATATTATTCATTAGGCTCCGAGGAGCGGGATATTACAAACATGGGTCTCATGACCCAACATTCAGAGCATACAAGTCAAAGCACAAGCGGAAGCTATCATGTCTGAGTACAGACATCTATAAATGAAAAAGGCTGAGAAGCCTGACTATCTATCAGATCCTGCCGAGGGCACAAGATCGTAGCTGAGGTAACAAGCTAAACGTCGAAGTCCACGTGGAACTACTAGTGAGACTGAAGTCTCTCTGCAAAAAACATAAAATAGGCAAACGTGAGTACAAATGTACCCAGCAAGACTTACATCAAAACTAACTACATATGCATCATTATCAACAAAGGGGATGGTGGGGTTTAACTGCAGCAAGCCAGCTTTGACTCGGTGGCTATCCTGAACTACGACTGCAAGCGACTCTTTTGAGGTGGCGCACACGAGTCCACATTTTCACCAACCAATACACCACTATGGAACCGCTCTCGTCTCCCTACGAGAACGCCATCCATAGCACTCACGCTTATCTTGCGTATTTTTAGAGTATCCACTTTCACTTGTCTATGAACTGATATAAGCAACCCAGAAGTCCTTTTCTGCGGACACGGCTATTCGAATAGATGATGTTAACCCTGCAGGGGTGTACTTCTTCATACATGTTTCCACCACTTAGCGTCTGCACACGACATGTGCTCGGCAGACTTCAAGCGAAAGCCGACGTGGGTGTAGACCACGACCTACCTAAACACTCAAGTCTCTAGTCCAGGTTTATCGCCTATTCGGGTTCCATCCATGAGGAGATCCGGCCGGAGTTTCGCTCACAGCCCCAAATGATGTGAACAGGGTTCCCGAGACACCAAACGGGCGCCCGGTACACCGTGCCATGTGCCTACCGCATCACAGCCCACCCCTCCGGTCAGCGCTGTGCACGGCCTCCAGCATACTACAAACACCAGAAACTACTTGCAACTCCTGGACAGAGGACTTGGGTGAATAAGAAGTCGAGCGGGGTCATATTTCAGGGCCCAATGTATGGTAGTAGCTGAATCATGGATCACAAACACAGAACTCAGTTCCTGAGGACGGCTTCAATGAGACAACCCACCATGTACTCCTAGATGGCCTCTCACCGCTACCTTTACCAAATCGTGTTCACCACTTAGCTCACACACAGTAGGACATGTTCACACACCTCTGATTCATCCCCGATGAATCAGACCTGACTCAACTCTAAGCAATAGCAGGCATGACAAACAAACATGAATGAGTAGGAACAACATGGCTCAAACAACTCCTACTCATACTAGTGGGTTTCATCTATTTACTGTGGCAATGACAGGTCATGCAGAGGATAAAGGGGTTCAGCTACCGCAGCAAGTAACAATTGAATCGTTGTTGTCCTAATGCAGTAAAAGAGAGCAGGAGCGAGAGAGTGGGATTTTATCGAAATGAACAAGGGGGTTTTGCTTGCCTGGCACTTCTGAAGATAACATTGAGTCTTCATCAGTGTCAACGATCACATCATCGGTACAACGTCTATCGAGGGGAAACAACACCGGCAAACACAGAAGAAACACGATCAATGCAATGCACAATATGATGCATGCTATGACATGGCAATATGAATGTGTTTTGGGCTAATGCACCTATCTATGATTTAAATGAAGTTGGTTTGAATACATGATTCAAATTCCAACTCCATATATGGTTATTTAAATGCCCTTTATTTGTTTTGTCCAAAACAGAGGACAAACATTGTTCAAACATGCATGAAAATGGTACAGATGGATTCCTTGAATTTTTCTGATAATTTTTCATATATAAATTATTTAATTTGGAGTTACCGTTGAATTTCTATGAATTTTAGAAGTTTTAGGCATTTTCTAAAATTTCCTGAATAATAATAAATCCAGTAAATGATTTATTGCGTAAGCACTGCGTCACTGTGACGTCAGCAAGTCAACAGGCGCTACTGCAGGTCAAACCTGACCAGTGGGGTCCACTGGTCAGTGACACTACTAACTAACCGAATTAGTTAGTGTTAGGTTATGTACTAATCTAGGTTAATTAGCACTAACTAATCCTAACTAATAACTAATAGGGGCGGGTCCACACGTCAGTGACTTAGTGGGTTAGCTAAAAGTTAATTAGTACTAAGCTAAAATTAGCAGGGCTCTGGGCCCACCTGTCAGTGACACATGGGTTAATTAGCTGGGTCATTAGCCCCTAACGACGGCGCCACGTCAGCACGTCGGAGACCAGCCGACGGCGACCACAGAACACGGCGGGGGCACGCCGGACTTGTGCTAGGGGCGTCGGATTGGCGCGCTGAGGGCACCAGGGCATAGCCCTCGCTCTTGCGCATCCGGAGAGCCAAATGGGAGGGGTTGGGGTGGATCGAGCTCGCCGGAGTCGAGCTCATGGCGGCGGCCGGAGTTCGGGTGTGGACGGGGTCGATGCTACGGGGCACTAGGGAGTAAACTGGCAGGTGCTACGTGCTCCTGGGGGTTCACCGAGCACGGTGACGCGCTTAGATGCGGGCTGCGGTGGCCCTGGCCACGGCGGCAGGGAACCATGGCGGCGGTGAGCTCTCCGCTCCGGTGGATATTGGCGTTAGCGGGAGAAAAAGTGCCAGGGGAGGGAGGGGATCGACGCTGCAGCTCACAGCGGATCGAACGAAGGGGTTGGTGAGCTCGGGGGCGTCCTCGTTGCTGCGAATCGAGCGGCGGCGATCTCCGGCCATGGCGATGAAGACGGTGGTGATGGCGGCGTTGCAGCGCGTCCGTGGCGTCGTGGCTTGTCGAGGAGGTTGGGGACGTCGAGACGGAGCTCGCAGGCACAGCGAGGGGTCGAGGGGGAGACGGTGGCCGCGGCGTTACGGTGGTGCGGCTGCGGCTGCGCTCGGCTCGAGAGGGAGAGGGAGCAGAAGAGGGGGAAGAGTTCGGGAGAGAGTGAGGGAGCGGTCGGGGCTGCGTGGCGTCGTCCGGGGCGTTCCAGGGCGACGAGGAGGTAGCCAGGCAGGCAGGGAGGAGCTGGCGCGGCTCGCCTGCGCGCTGGGCACGCAGCTGCTTCGGGGCAAGGGGAGGAAGACGACGGAGGGGCTGCAGTGGTGGGCTGGGCCGGTTCTGCTGGGCCACCAGGTGAGTGGGCCTCAGGTAAGCGTCAGGTAAGTCCTTCTCTCTCTCTCTCTCTCTTTTATTTGTTTTAGTTTTCTATTTTTATTACTCTGTTTTGGATTAGTAAAAATACTAACTCATTTTATAAAATCCCGACAAAAATTGTGGGCACTATTTGGATTATTTCCAATAGCCCCCGAGTACTTTCAGGATTATTTGGACATTAAAAAAATATTATAAAATTTAAATGTCCAAATTCAAATACTCTTGAATTAATCCAGTGACCAAATGTGACATGAAAAATGTGCAGCACCTCTGGTTCTGGTTTAAAGCATTTTTCCAGAAATGATGAACATTTTCTAAAGCCATTTGAATTCACTGAAAAATATTTTTGGTTGAACCTATTTGAATTCCTTTAATGCTAGGGTTTAGGCAATCCCCATTTCAAGTTTCATAAAATTTAAACATGATGCATGGATGCTAAAGCGAAAACAAACAAGGGCTGATCTGGGGCTGTGACAGGAATTGACGCAGATCTTGCTGATAGATGGTTGATCGGATCAAGACCATCTCTATTTCTTTTTCAAGGAGGTCAACTGCATCATGTCGTGCTTGTTCTGCTTCTTCCTCTGTGAAAAGCTCGACTCGGGGTGCATTGTGGAGCAAGTCACTCGGAAGTACAACTTCGGCTCCATAAACCAAGAAAAACGGGGTTCTGCCAGTCGACCGATTGGGAGTTGTCCTCAATCCCCATAATACTGATGGAAGTTCGTCGACCCAGGATCCTGCTACGTGTTTGAGGTCACGTATCAGTCGAGGTTTTAGTCCTTTGTGAATCAATCCATTTGCCCTTTCAGCCTGTCCATTCGACTGGGGGTGAGCAACCGAGGCATAGTCGACTCGAGTACCTTGTGAAGCACAAAAAGTCCTGAACTCATCATAATCAAAGTTTCATCCGTTGTCAGTGATGATGCTGTGGGGAACACCGTATCTGAATGTTATCTCTCTGATGAAGCTGATAGCAGTACTGGCAACAAGGTTCTTGATAGGCTTGGCTTCAATCCACTTGGTGAACTTGTCGACTGCTACAAGCACATGAGTGAATCTACTCCTGCCAGTCCTCAAAGGTCCAACCATATACAATCCCCAAACAGAAAAAGGCCAGTCGAGCGGAATGGTCTTCAGGGCTGACACAGGCTTGTGAGACATGTTGGAGTAAAACTGTCAACCTTCACATTTGTCGACTATTTCTTGTGCCATCTCATTTGCTCGAGGCCAGTAAAATCCCGCTAGATATGCTTCAGCCACAATGGTCCGAGAGGACGCATGGTGACCATAGGTCCCCGATTAGATATCATTGAGGATCACTCGACCTTCTTCAGGTGTTATGCATTTCTGGCAAACTCCAGTCACACTTTCTCTGAACAACTGTCCTCTTATCACAGTGAAGGCCTTAGATCGACGGACGATCTGTCGAGCCTCTTCTTCATCTTCTGGGAGTTCTCTTCTAAGAATGTATGCAATATATGGTACTGTCCAATCGGGGGTGATGACCAAAACTTCCATGATCAAGTCGACCACGACTGGAATCTTGATTTCAGTCGGATCAGTGGCACTCTTCGGCTGTGGGGGCTCTTTAGTGAAGGGATCTTCTTGAACTGAAGGTGCATGAATATGCTTCAGGAACACATTACCGGGAATGGCTTCTCTCTTGGAGCCTATCTTTGCCAGATCATCGGCTGCTTGATTTTTCAGTCGAGGGATGTGAAGGAGCTCTAACCCCTCAAACTTCTTTTCTAACTTTCTTACTGCATTGCAATAACCAGTCATGGCTGGGCTTCTGACATCCCACTCCTTCATCACCTGATTGACCACTAAATCCGAGTCGCCATAGACCATGAGGCGATGAACGCCGAGTGAAATGGCCATACGCAACCCATACAGAAGTGCCTCGTATTCAGCCTCATTGTTGGAGGAGTCAAAGTGAATCTGGAGAACATAACTGAGTTTGTCACCACGGGGGGAGACCAACACCACTCCAGCACCGGAACCATTCAGCATCTTGGACCCATCGAAGAACATGGTCCGATGCTCCGAGTGAATTTGGGCTGGAAGTTGCTGTTCTATCCACTAGGCGAGGAAATCAGCTATTGCTTGGGACTTAATAGCCTTCTTTGCTTCAAACATGATATCCAGGGGAAGGAGTTCAATCGCCCACTTTGCCACTTGACCAGTTGCATCTCTGCTGTTCAGAATCTCCAATAATGGAGCGTCGCTGAAGACTATAACGGAATGATCAGAGAAATAGTGTGCAACCTTCTTTGTGGTCATGTAAATTCTATAAACAAGTTTCTGATAATGGGGATATCTTTGCTTTGATGGAGTCAGGACTTTAGAAACGTAATATACTGGGCGCTGAACTTTATAAGTTTTCCCTTCTTCTTCCCGCTCGACCATGAGTACTGAACTAACAACTTTTTGTTGACACACGAACACGTCACGTGTACCCTCGACGCCGGGGGTGATGCACCGCAGCTCACGTCGAAGGAGACCCGACCGACAGCGCGATACGCAAGACAGTCGGCGGACGCTTTTGGAGACCCGAAACCCCGCGCACCCGGGAGGGACCCCGTCAGGGATTGCGGCGGCTATGGGCTGGCCTAGGTCGATTCGCTCGCCCCTAGAGCCTCGTGGATTGCTGCCCTCCAACGCGAAGAACGAACGAAGAACGAGAAAGAAAGATACAAGGGTAAGGGATAAAAGTAGATGAACACAAAAGTGTAATTGATAGATTGGTTCGATTGGTGTTGTTTCAATCGGCCGTCACCCCCAACATATATAAGAGGCGGCTGGACTTCCCGTACAAGCAAAGGATTTATCTAGGCTTTCCTTACAAGAAAATTACATCAATTCACGTCCAAAACCCTAGTCAAATTCGGACTGGTTTTATCCGAACTTTCCAAAACTGTTCGGTTTAAACTGGCTGCACCTTGCGGGTCCTTTTTGCGGTGGTAAATGATCTCGGATGAAAACAAGCCCAAAAGCAATCTTGACCGTTTCGACGAGACGAACATCTTTCATGTTGAAGGTTTTTTGATCAGAGATCATCTTGAGGGTCAGATCGGTCTCGCAACACAGGCTATCTCCTCGCGCTACCCGTCAGACATGTGTCTGGTGGGCGCGCCACATCTCGCCTCGTGACAGGGCTGCACTCCGATTGCTCTAACTTTTGCATACGAACTCGGATTTGAACGATTTTTATATCAAAATCGATCGTTTCGACGAGACGAAGACAACCCGTGTAGATAATTTTTTATTTGAGGTCGTCCTGGGGGCTTAAGCGGCTAAACTGTACTTTGAATATAAGATCTTGGTACTTCGAGCATAGTTTCGGCCTTCGAGATGAAATCGGACAGCGATGACCCAAATTTCAAAGATGTTCATATCAATAATACGGAACTCTTTCATGTAGATCACTTATCCATTTGAGTCCATCTAGATAATCATTTGAGCCCATCTTTAGCTTCTGGTCGGATTGACTATCACAACCTCCACCCCGGCAGGCCTTCCACCCGGGTAAGCTTTCCGCACCGACAAGGTTTCACCCCGGCAAGGTTTTTACACCGGCAAGGGTTCTCCCTAGCTCGGCAAGGTTTCCACCCCGGCAAGAGTTCCTCCTCGGCAAGGTTTCTACCCCGGCAAGAGTTCCTCTTCGGCAAGGTATCTCCCTCGGCAAGATTTCACACCAGCAAGCTTCTTCGCCGGTAAGCTTTCCACGCCGGCAAGCTTTCCACATCGGTAAGCCCTCACATCGGCAAGGTTTACCCCGGCAAGGTTTCATTCAGTCGACAAAGGCCGAATACTTTCTCACTCAGGGCCGGCCCGCGAAGTGTTGCCTCTAGCTTTTGCATACGAACCCTGATTCGTGACCATGCCAAAATCTGGTGTCAACACATGCCCCCCTGTTTTTCGGCAAAGCTTGTGTGCCGAAAAATAACTTGTATTGTGTTTGTTTTAATGACGATGTCAACACTCCATCGGCCATTTATTTTCCTCAGGACGATAATCAGGTATCGGCCATGTTTGTGCTAAGGGCGATAATCATATATCGGCCATGTCTTGTGTGAACTTTCTGATGCAAACTTGGGTGAAACCTTCTCAGCTTCATTAACAATCCGGTGATAAAGTTCCATAGATATGTATCTCAATGTCATCCTATGAACCATATTGTTCACCCTTTTGCTAGGATTTTGTAGACAATCAACAATAAACTTTCTCCAATCCTTACTTTCGCCTGCATAAAAATTTCATTAGTGGCCGAAGCTGTGGACTCCAATTCGGCCTTACCTATGTTGGCAAGAATAAGCATCAGCTATTGATAGATGTGCAATACACCATGACCAACATGGTAGCCAAATGATTGCTATGCCAACTCTCTCCAATTATCATGTCTAGATATATGAAGAATCTTAAAACAACCCATGGTAAATTTTACATCTAGACATACCTCAAGATAAAATAAAAGTGATTCGTCAAACATTGATAACCATTGGATATTTGTTGCACTACGAGTAACGAATCACCGGAAGCCTCAATATGTATAGCACCTATAGCAAGGCAAAGCTCCAATCCGAATGACAATGCATATTCTGCTTTGACCATTGTGCAAAAATATTTTAAGCGGCACGAGGCTTCACAAAATAGCACCATAAGGATATATATAAACAACACCAACACCTTGGCCATTGCTACAAATTTAGCCATCAATATATAATCTCCATGGTTCTAGAGAGATCAAGCTGAAATTAATATTATGCATCATGTCAATATGATGCTCAATAATAAAATCAACCATGATTTGGCCTTACATAAATTCTGAATACTAATAAGCCAAAGCACACCCAATCAAAACATAAGTTCACATTGCAATTTTGATGAATTGGTCTATGCATAATATCTTCAATGGCATCAATTTGACAAACTCCTTTGCAAGCACTTATCTCAAACTAAGGACGATGTTAGAATACCACACCGGCCATTCTTAGATATATTCTTAGGGCGATAGATAAATATCGGCCATTACAATGAGGTCCATGTAGTATTCACCCACCAAGGTATGTATAGCCGAAATTAAGAAATGAAATAGCAATAAGATATTTCGGCCCCTTCGTATTAGCAACAAAAATGTAACTAACCAAATGTATAGTGATTTGGTAATACTCTATCATGATATAGAAAATTATGTTGCATCCATGGATCAAAATAAGTCCATGGAGGGTAACTGATCATACCTGTGGATGAATTCCATGGCAAAGGCATCAATGGCATTGTTGAAGAAAATGGATGATGTGCTAACTGAAGATTTTGATGTTGTGATCCACACCTTCGGCTTAATTGTTTGTTGCTTCCATTCTTCTCTTTCTTCACTTTTATTGTACTTGTTGCAATAGAAGCATGCACATCATTTTTGTTATGAATGATCCTCTTGGGAACCCATGCAATGTTCTTCTGTCTCAGCTCTTGTGCACTATGATTTTGTAATTCCTTCTTTTGCCAATATGTTAAGCCAAGTGGGCATCTCGGCTATAATTCTGTTTTGACCAATGGCAGTTCCTTTTTGGCCTTATGCACTCTCAACTTCTTTTCTTCAGATTTGGCACCTTGACTCTCAATAATTGGTTGCTTTGTCTCATTGCCTTTAGTAGCCAATGTTAACAATTTAATTGGCTCTATTTTATTTGAGATCAAATCTGAAGTTGCACTCTTATGACCATCTCTTTTAACACGGTAAACTTGCTTGACCACCTCTTTCTTCATCCTTGAGCTCTGGACTGATTCCTTATGATTGAAACGGTCTTTAACATGTGATTGTTCAGATATTGATCTTCTCGGAGCTGCATAATATTGGTGAGATGGTCTAAAATAAGATGGAGAATGTGCCCTTGTATCATACCTGTCCCATGATGGATATGGATCTATATGAGCATAGGGAGGCATCCACGGCATTGGCATTGGCGGCCCAAAATAAGGATATGAATATGTTGCATTAAAATTCTCACTTTGCCAATACCGATCCTCATATTTGCGCCTTGGGGGTGATCTTGGTTTCTTTGCATGATTGGGCCGATAAGCATTCTTCTCTTCACTCTTATTTTGATATTTATCCAATAGTTCAGCGAAGGTGGTTTTTGATCTCTTACACTTGCGCTTATTTCGGCCTTTGTTTCCTTTTGGTTTGCTTTCATCGATCATTGGATTTGCTTGCTGCCCCCCAGTCCTTGGTGTCTCCATTGTAGCTTCGATGGAATTTTTGCCCTCAAGATTATGTTCATTATGCTCTTCGACAACTTCTTTACTTGAAAGCTTGATCCCATCACCTGCAATTTTTACCTTCTCTTCAAATGGATCGGCTTGAAGCAGCCGATGGAAAAACTTTCTACCATCGGGACCAATCGGAATAGACTGGTCATCTCTTGGTGTCTCAACAAATTTCAATCGTCCTTTATCAATGGCCGATTTAACTATTTGACGAAACATGTTACAATCCTCAAAATTATGCTTGGACGAATCATGCAACTTACAATACATTCGTCCTTGGACAGATGGCTCAACATGGCGATCAAGAATTCTAATATAATTATTCCTCAACAACAAATCAAAGATTTTATCACACATGTTTGAATTAAAGGTAAACCTTTTATTTTCTAGCCGATCTTGATGTGAGAACGGCTTTGGAATTAAGCAAATGAATGGTTCAGATTTTGCACCACACCATTCGGCTATGCATTGTGTTTTGCACTCTATTTCCGATGTCTTTGGGTAAGATATTATACTAGCATCGGTTTTCTCAACAGAATTTAACCTTGGCTTTAAATTTCTAAAATGAAAATAGTTAGAACATACATGTCTCAATTGATACCAAGTGCAAGCCAAGTATGAAATAAGGAAAGCTACCCAAATAAATATGAACTTTAGATAAAGCAACGGGGAAAGCTTTGGCTGTAATAATAAGTCACTATCGGTCTTTATAAATGGCGTAATGGGTTGACCGATATGCTCAATAACAACTTTATTGCTAGCAAGTATTACCCTTCTTCATTGGTCTTTCAAAATTACTTATGAGGATTTTTCTAATAGATGCATCAACAATAAAGTCCTGACTCAATATGAAAATAGGTAAATTGCTTGCTAAACATACCTCTTCAAATATGTTGGGAGAGCACGATGGTGGTGTGACTTGAACAATATCTTGCTCCACCTTTGGATGGCTCCCCAACGCCTCTTCATTATCTTTTTCTTGATTCCGTGCATCATTACATTGAAAAATTTTGTCGGTCGAACTTTGTTCGGCTACTTGTTCTTGTCCTTGAAGTTCATCAATTTCTCTGGCACGAAACTCATAGGGCAGGAAGTAGATTCCATTAACTTTAGAAAAATCAAGTATGGTCGCTTTGCTATGCTTGCCATGCCCTTTCTCAATAATGCTTGCCTCTTTGCATTTGATGGATTTAGAATATATACTTCTTGATTCGGCTCTTTTAACCGGAGCACTTTCATGTTCTGAATCATCTTTCTTTACATTGCTTCTACCAATTGGCAATGCTTCTTTCACTTGAGCCAATTCTGTTTCTTTTTGTTTCTGGCGGCGAGCGGAGAAATTGGCTTTAATCTTTTTCTCAATTTCAGCCCACTTCGGATACGATTGCCCCCCAATGCTTTTAGAATCTTTCGGCAATGGCACATGGGTGTTGCCAAAACTTTGCAATTGTGTAGGGGCTGTATAATATGATGTAGTATTAGGTGAAGGCATATGCATTGTTGTAAAACCATATTTTTGCTCGCCAATTTTATCAATTGGCAAAGATTCATCTTCTTGTAAAACTCTAGCTTTTATTGCAGCATAATCAGGAAACAACCCCTTTTCATATTGTTCAAGGAAAAGAGCACTAATCCTCTTGTTTTGTGCCAAGCTCTTTTTAAATGCAGCCACAACCGCTTCTGGAAGGGATTGCTCCGAAACGCTTTCAGATTCTTTCGGCAATGATTCGTGAGTGTTGCCGAAATTCTTGAATTGCGTAGAGTATGCATTATATGCTACTGTATTTGATGACGGCACATGTGTTCCTGTAAAATTTTCACTTATTCGGGTATGACCATGAAGATGCGGGGCCGAATTATGAACATCTACAGTTGCATACGGTGCTGAAAAATTACTAACATGAGGTGTAGCATATGATGGTTGAGAGTAACTGGCCGAATAGCTAGTAGTAGAATGGCCAATTCTCCCATCCATTGGCAAGGTTGGATTCACATATTGCAAATCAGTTGCCGATGAGTAAAAAGGTGAAACACTTTCTTGTATGCTATTGGAAATTTTAACATGAGGTGTTTCAAATTGATTAACCAAACCCATCATGTTGTTCATCGGTATATGGATTTGTGGGTTTGCCGATGCATGAGAGTTTGGATACATATGTTGTACGTTGCTGAAATCGTAAGAATTTGAAGCATGAAAATTGTTTTGCATAGGCCCTTGCGCATAATTAGATGCATGATTGATAAAACTAGGGCTAGCCGATACATTATGCTCATTAGGTGATCCAGCAACAACATATGAATTATTTGCATCTACAAAGGGGAATTCGGTATTCATATTACCTTTGTAGATTTCAGCAACTTGATGACGATCTCTTCGTAGCAAGAACGGGCCAGAGACCGTTCGAAACTTCGTCCCCAGCGAAGTCGCCAAAAAGTGTGTTGACACACGAACACATCACGTGTACCCTCGACGCCGGGAGTGATGCACCGCAGCTCATGTCGAAGGAGACCCGACCGACAGCGCGATACGCAAGACAGTCGGCGGGCGCTTTTGGAGACGCGAAACCCCGCGCACCCGGGAGGGATCCCGTCAGGGATTGCGGCAGCTATGGGCTGCCCTAGGTCAATTTGCTCGCCCCTAGAGCCTCGTGGATCGCTGCCCTCCAACGCGATGAACGAACGAAGAACGAGAAAGAAAGATACAAGGGTAAGGGATAAAAGTAGATGAACACAAAAGTGTAATTGATAGATTGGTTTGATTGGTGTTGTTTCAATCGGCCGTCACCCCCAACATATATAAGAGGCGGCTGGACTTCCCGTACAAGCAAAGGATTTATCTAGGCTTTCCTTACAAGAAAATTACATCAATTCACGTCCAAAACCCTAGTCAAATTCGGACTGGTTTTATCCGAACTTTCCAAAACTGTTCGGTTTAAACTGGCTGCACCTTGCGGGTCCTTTTTGCAGTGGTAAATGATCTCGGATGAAAACAAGACCAAAAGCAATCTTGACCGTTTCGACTAGACGAACAACTTTCATGTTGAAGGTTTTTTGATCAGAGATCATCTTGAGGGTCAGATCGGTCTCGCAACATAGGCTATCTCCTCGCGCTACCCGTCAGACATGTGTCTGGTGGGGCGCGCCACATCTCGCCTCGTGACAGGGCTGCACTCCGATTGCTCTAACTTTTGCATACGAACTCAGATTTGAATGATTTTAATATCAAAATCGATCGTTTCGACGAGACGAAGACAACCCGTGTAGATCATTTTTTTCATTTGTGGTTGTCTTGGGGGCTTAAGCGGCTAAACTGTACTTTGAATATAAGATCTTGGTACTTCGAGCATAGTTTCGGCCTTCGAGATGAAATCGAACGGCGAAGACCCAAATTTCAAAGATGTTCATATCAATAATACGGAACTCTTTCATGTAGATCACTTATCCATTTGAGTCCATCTAGATAATCATTGAGCCCATCTTCAGCTTCTGGTCGGATTGACTATCACAACCTCCACCCCGGCAGGCCTTCCACCCGGGTAAGCTTTCCGCACCGACAAGGTTTCACCCCGGCAAGGTTTTTACACCGGCAAGGGTTCTCCCTAGCTCAGCAAGGTTTCCACCCCGGCAAGAGTTCCTCCTCGACAAGGTTTCTACCCCGGCAAGAGTTCCTCTTCGGCAAGGTTTCTCCCTCGGCAAGATTTCACACCGGCAAGCTTCTTCGCCGGTAAGCTTTCCACGCCGGCAAGCTTCTCCGCCGGCAAGCTTTCCACATCGGTAAGCCCTCACATCGGCAAGGTTTACCCCGGCAAGGTTTCATTCAGTCGGCAAAGGCCGAATACTTTCTCACTCAGGGCCGGCCCACGAAGTGTTGCCTCTAACTTTTGCATACGAACCCTGATTCGTGACCATGCCAAAATCTGGTGTCAACACATGCCCCCCTGTTTTTTGGCAAAGCTTGTGTGCCGAAAAATAACTTGTATTGTGGTTGTTCTAAGGACGATGTCAACACTCCATCGGCCATTTATTTTCCTCAGAACGATAATCAGGTATCGACCATGTTTGTGCTAAGGGCGATAATCATATATCGGCCATGTCTTGTGTGAACTTTCTGATGCAAACTTGGGTGAAACCTTCTCAGCTTCATTAACAATCCGGTGATAAAGTTCCATAGATATGTATCTCAATGTCATCCTCCGAACCATATTGTTCACCCTTTTGCTAGGATTTTGTAGACAATCAACAATAAACTTTCTCCAATCCTTACTTTCGCCTGCATAAAAATTTCATTAGTGGCCGAAGTTGTGGACTCCAATTTGGCCTTACCTATGTTGGCAAGAATAAGCATCAGCTATTGATAGATGCGCAATACACCATGACCAACATGGTAGCCAAATGCTTGCTATGCCAACTCTCTCCAATTATCATTTTTAGATATATGAAGAATCTTAAAACAACCCATGGTAAATTTTACATCTAGACATACCTCAAGATAAACTAAAAGTGATTCGTCAAAACATTGATAACCATTGGATATTTGTTGCACTACTAGTAACGAATCACCGGAAGCCTCAATATGTATAGCACCTATAGCAAGGCAAAGCTCCAATCCGAATGACAATGCATATTCTGCTTTGACCATTGTGCAAAAATATTTTAAGCGGCACGAGGCTTCACAAAATAGCACCATAAGGATATATATAAACAACACCAACACCTTGGCCATTGCTACAAATTTAGCCATCAATATATAATCTCCATGGTTCTAGAGAGATCAAGCTGAAATTAATATTATGCATCATGTCAATATGATGCTCAATAATAAAATCAACCATGATTTGGCCTTACATAAATTCTGAATACTAATAAGCCAAAGCACACCCAATCAAAACATAAGTTCACATTGCAATTTTGATGAATTGGTCTATGCATAATATCTTCAATGGCATCAATTTGACAAACTCCTTTGCAAGCACTTATCTCAAACTAAGGACGATGTTAGAATACCACACCGGCCATTCTTAGATATATTCTTAGGGCGATAGATAAATATCGGCCATTACAATGAGGTCCATGTAGTATTCACCCACCAAGGTATGTATAGCCGAAATAAACAAATGAAATAGCAATAAGATATTTCGGCCCCTTTGTATTAGCAACAAAAATGTAACTAACCAAATGTATAGTGATTTGGTAATACTCTATCATGATATAGAAAATTATGTTGCATCCATGGATCAAAATAAGTCCATGGTGGGTAACTGATCATACCTGTGGATGAATTCCATGGCAAAGGCATCAATGACATTGTTGAAGAAAATGGATGATGTGCTAACCAAAGATTTTGATGTTGTGATCCACACCTTCGGCTTAATTGTTTGTTTCTTCCATTCTTCTCTTTCTTCACTTTTATTGTACTTGTTGCAATAGAAGCATGCACATCATTTTTTTTATGAATGATCCTCTTGGGAACCCATGCCATGTTCTTCTGTCTCAGCTCTTGTGCACTAAGATTTTGTAATTCCTTCTTTTGCCAATATGTTAAGCCGAGTGGGCATCTCGGCTATAATTCTGTTTTGACCAATGGCAGTTCCTTTTTGGCCTTATGCACTCTCAACTTCTTTTCTTCAGATTTGGCACCTTGACTCTCAATAATTGGTTGCTTTGTCTCATTGCCTTTAGTAGCCAATGTTAACAATTTAATTGGCTCTATTTTATTTGAGATCAAATCTGAAGTTGCACTCTTATGACCATCTCTTTTAACACGGTAAACTTGCTTGACCACCTCTTTCTTCATCCTTGAGCTCTAGACTGATTCCTTATGATTGAAACGGTCTTTAACATGTGATTGTTCAGATATTGATCTTCTCGGAGCTGCATAATATTGGTGAGATGGTCTAAAATAAGATGGAGAATGTGCCCTTGTATCATACCTGTCCCATGATGGATATGGATCTATATGAGCATAGGGAGGCATCCACGGCATTGGCATTGGCGGCCCAAAATAAGGATATGAATATGTTGCATTAAAATTCTCACTTTGCCAATACCGATCCTCATATTTGCGCCTTGGGGGTGATCTTGGTTTCTTTGCATGATTGGGCCGATAAGCATTCTTCTCTTCACTCTTATTTTGATATTTATCCAATAGTTCAGCGAAGGTGGTTTTTGATCTCTTACACTTGCGCTTATTTCGGCCTTTGTTTCCTTTTGGTTTGCTTTCATCGATCATTGGATTTGCTTGCTGCCCCCCAGTCCTTGGTGTCTCCACTGTAGCTTCGATGGAATTTTTGCCCTCAAGATTATGTTCATTATGCTCTTCGACAACTTCTTCACTTGAAATCTTGATCCCATCACCTGCAGTTTTTACCTTCTCTTCAAATGGATCGGCTTGAAGGAGCCGATGGAAAAACTTTCTACCATCGGGACCAATCGAAATAGACTGGTCATCTCTTGGTGTCTCAACAAATTTCAATCGTCCTTTATCAATGGCCGATTTAACTATTTGACGAAACATGTTACAATCCTCAAAATTATGCTTGGACGAATCATGCAACTTACAATACATTCGTCCCTGGACAGATGGCTCAAGATGGCGATCAAGAATTCTAATATAATTATTCCTCAACAACAAATCAAAGATTTTATCACACATGTTTGAATTAAAGGTAAACCTTTTATTTTCTAGCCGATCTTGATGTGAGAACGGCTTTGGAATTAAGCAAATGAATGGTTCAGATTTTGCACCACACCATTCGGCTATGCATTGTGTTTTGCACTCTATTTCCGATGTCTTTGGGTAAGATATTATACTAGCGTCGGTTTTCTCAACAGAATTTAACCTTGGCTTTAAATTTTTAAAATGAAAATAGTTAGAACATACATGTCTCAATTGATACCAAGTGCAAGCCAAGTATGAAATAAGCAAAGCTACCCAAATAAATATGAACTTTAGATAAAGCAACAGGGAAAGCTTTGGCTGTAATAATAAGTCACTATCGGTCTTTATAAATGGAGTAATGGGTTGACCGATATGCTCAATAACAACTTTATTGCTAGCAAGTAAATTACCCTTCTTCATTGGTCTTTCAAAATTACTTATGAGGATTTTTTTAATAGATGCATCAACAATAAAGTGCTGACCAAATATGAAAATAGGTAAATTACTTGCTAAACATACCTCTTCAAATATGTTGGGAGAGCACGATGGTGGTGTGACTTGAACAATATCTTGCTCCGCCTTTGGATGGCTCCCCAATGCCTCTTCATCATCTTTTTCTTGATTCTGTGCATCATTACATTGAAAATTTTTGCCGGCCGAACTTTGTTCGGCTACTTGTTCTTGTCCTTGAAGTTCATCAATTTCTCTGGCACGAAACTCATAGGGCAGGAAGTAGGTTCCATTAACTTTAGAAAAATCAAGTATGGTCACTTTGCTATGCTTGCCATGCCCTTTCTCAATAATGCTTGCCTCTTTTCATTTGATGGATTCAGAATATATATACTTCTTGATTCAGCTCTTTTAACCGGAGCACTTTCATGTTCTGAATCATCTTCCTTTCATTGCTTCTACCAATTGGCAATGCTTCTTTCACTTTAGCCAATTCTGTTTCTTTTTGTTTCTGGCGGCTGGCTTTAATCTTTTTCTCAATTTCAGCCCACTTCGGATACGATTGCCCCCCAATGCTTTTAGATTCTTTCGGCAATGGCACATGGGTGTTGCCGAAACTTTGCAATTGTGTAGGGGCTGTATAATATGATGTAGTATTAGGTGAAGGCATATGCATTGTTGTAAAACCATATTTTTGCTCGCCAGTTTTATCAATTGGCAAAGATTCATCTTCTTGTAAAACTCTAGCTTTAATTGCAGCATAATCAGGTAACAACCCCTTTTCATATTGTTCAAGGCAAAGAGCACTAATCCTCTTGTTTTGTGCCAAGCTCTTTTTAAATGCAACCACAACCGCTTCTGGAAGGGATTGCTTCGCAACGCTTTCAGATTCTTTCGGTAATGATTCGTGAGTGTTGCCGAAATTCTTGAATTGCGTAGAGTATGCATTATATGCTACAGTATTTGATGACGGCACATGTGTTCCTGTAAAATTTTCACTTATTCGGCTATGACCATGAAGATGCGGGGACGAATTATGAACATCTACAGTTGCATACGGTGCTAAAAAATTACTAACATGAGGTGTAGCATATGATGGTTGAGAGTAACTGGCCGAATAGCTAGTAGTAGAATGGCCAATTCTCCCATCCATTGGCAAGGTTGGATTCACATATTGCAAATCAGTTGCCGATGAATAAAAAGGTGAAACACTTTCTTGTATGCTATTGGAAATTTTAACATGAGGTGTTTCAAATTGATTAACCAAACCCATCATGTTGTTCATCGGCATATGGATTTGTGGGGTTGCCGATGCATGAGAGTTTGGATACATATGTTGTACGTTGCTGAAATCATAAGAATTTGAAGCATGAAAATTGTTTTGCATCAGCCCCTGCGCATAATTAGATGCATGATTGATAAAACTAGGGCTAGCCGATACATTATGCTCATTAGGTGATCCAGCAACAACATATGAATTATTTGCATCTACAAAGGGGAATTCGGTATTCATATTACCTTTGTAGATTTCAGCAACTTGATGACGATCTCTTCGTAGCAAGAACGGGCCAGAGACCGTTCGAAACTTCGTCCCCAGGGAAGTCACCAAAAAGTGTGTTGACACACGAACACGTCACGTGTACCCTCGACGCCGGGGGTGATGCACCGCAGCTCACGTCGAAGGAGACCCGACCGACAGCGCGAACCGCAAGACAGTCGGCGGGCGCTTTTGGAAACCCCGCGCACCCGGGAGGGACCCCGTCAGGGATTGCGGCGGCTATGGGCTGGCCTAGGTCGATTCGCTCGCCCCTAGAGCCTCGTGGATCGCTGCCCTCCAACGCGAAGAACAAACGAAGAACGAGAAAGAAAGATACAAGGATAAGGGATAAAAGTAGATGAACACAAAAGTGTAATTGATAGATTGGTTCGATTGGTGTTGTTTCAATCGGCCGTCACCCCCAACATATATAAGAGGCGGCTGGACTTCCCGTACAAGCAAAGGATTTATCTAGGCTTTCCTTACAAGAAAATTACATCAATTCACGTCCAAAACCCTAGTCAAATTCGGACTGGTTTTATCCGAACTTTCCAAAACTGTTCGGTTTAAACTGGCTGCACCTTACGGGTCCTTTTTGCGGTGGTAAATGATCTCGGATGAAAACAAGCCCGAAAGCAATCTTGACCGTTTCGATGAGACGAACAACTTTCATGTTGAAGGTTTTTTGATCAGAGATCATCTTGAGGGTCAGATCGGTCTCGCAACACAGGCTATCTCCTCGCGCTACCCGTCAGACATGTGTCTGGTGGGGCGCGCCACATCTCGCCTCGTGAGAGGGCTGCATTCCGATTGCTCTAACTTTTGCATACGAACTCGGATTTGAACGATTTTAATATCAAAATCGATCGTTTCGACGAGACGAAGACCAACCGTGTAGATCATTTTTGCATTTGAGGTCGTCTTGGGGGCTTAAGTGGCTAAACTGTACTTTGAATATAAGATCTTGGTACTTCGAGCATAGTTTCGGCCTTCGAGATGAAATCGGACGGCGATGACCCAAATTTCAAAGATGTTCATATCAATAATACGGAACTCTTTCATGTAGATCACTTCTCCATTTGATTCCATCTAGATAATCATTTGAGCCCATCTTCAGCTTCTGGCCGGATTGACTATCACAACCTCCACCCCGGCAGGCCTTCCACCCGGGTAAGCTTTCCGCACCGACAAGGTTTCACCCCGGCAAGGTTTTTACACCGGCAAGGGTTCTCCCTAGCTCGGCAAGGTTTCCACCCCGGCAAGAGTTCCTCCTCGGCAAGGTTTCTACCCCGGCAAGAGTTCCTCTTCGGCAAGGTTTCTCCCTCGGCAAGATTTCACACCGGCAAGATTCTTCGCCGGTAAGCTTTCCATGCCAGCAAGCTTCTCCGCCGGCAAGCTTTCCACATTGGTAATCCCTCACATCGGCAAGGTTTACCCCGGCAAGGTTTCATTCAGCCGGCAAAGGCCGAATACTTTCTCACTCAGGGCCGGCCCGCGAAGTGTTGCTTCTAACTTTTGCATACGAACCCTGATTTGTGACCATGCCAAAATCTGGTGTCAACACTTGTCCAGTGGCTGCAATGTAAAGCAGTAAAGGCTCTTTGCTGATTGGTGCAGCAAGCACCGGCTGGGTGGAAAGCAGGGCTTTGAGCTCTACAAACGCTGCATCAGCTTCGAGAGTCCACTCGAACTTATCAGACTTCTTCATTAGTCGGTAAAGAGGCATTGCCTTTTCACCGAGACGAGAAATGAATCGACTCAGGGCGGTCAAACAACCAGTAAGCTTTTGGACATCGTGCACATGCACAGGGCGTTTCATCCGAAGAATGGCACCAACTTTCTCTGGGTTAGTGTCGATCCCTCGTTCAGAAACGAGGAAACCGAGTAACTTTCCGCCAGGAACTCCGAATGTGCACTTTGATGGATTAAGCTTGATATCATACCTTCTAAGGTTGGCAAAGGTTTCGGCAAGGTCAACCAGCAGGTCAGAACCTTTACGTGACTTGACTACAATGTCATCCATGTATGCTTCCACATTCCGACTGATTTGAGTGAGCAGACACTTCTGGATCATCCTCATGAATGTGGCTCGGGCGTTTTTCAGGCCGAATGGCATAGTGACATAACAAAAACATCTGAATGGAGTGATGAAAGTCGTTTTTATCTCATCGGGTCCATACAATCGGATCTGATGGTACCCGGAAGGACAAATGCTCACACCCCGCAGTTGAGTCGACAATTTGGTTGATGCGGGGAAGAGGAAAATGATCTTTCGGGCAGGCCTGATTGATATGCTTGAAGTCAATGCACATGCGAAGTGAATCATCCTTCTTAGGGACCATGACAACATTGGCGAGCCTCTCAGAGTGGTAAATCTCTCGGATGAACTCAGCTGCCAGGAGCCGAGCCACTTCCTCGCCAATTTCTTTTCTCTTATGGATGGTGGACCATCGAAGATGTTCCTTGACTGGTTTTACTTTCGGGTCAACTCTCAAACGGTAGTCAACCAGTCCCCTGGGTACACCCGGCATGTCAGAAGGTTTCCATGCAAAGATGTCCCAGTTCTCACGGAGGAACTGGATGAGCGCTTCTTCCTATTTGCTGTCAAGTGTTGACGAGATATGGGTTGGAGCAGCATTGGGATCGGTCGGGTGGCTATGAATCGGCTTCGTTTCCCCCGACGACTGAAATGCAGACTCTGTGGCAGGCTTCTTGGCTCGCAGCAAATCACTCGGATCTGCATTTTTCTGGTACTCTTGCATTTCCACTACTGCCATTTGTGCATCGGCAATTTTGAGCCCTTCTGGAAGCACTCTTTTGCCTTCTACCGATTGCCAGTGACAGTGATTACTCCTTTGGGGCCAGGCATCTTCAATTTGAGATACACGTAACATGGCCGAGCCATAAAACGTGCATAAGCGGGTCTCCCCAGAATGGCATGGTAAGCACTCTTGAAATCCACTACCTCAAACATCAACTTTTCCTTGCGGTAATTCTTGGAATCACCGAAAACCACATTAAGTGCGATCTGGCCGAGTGATTGAGCCTTCTTGACGGGTATAACACCGTGGAAACTCATGTTGCTTTCACTAAGCTTGGACATCGGAATGCCCATTCCCTTCAAGGTTTCAACATAAAGGATATTCAGGCCACTGCCACCATCCATCAGCACTTTAGTTAGTTGATGTCTACTACACAACCTTCTTCTTGTAGACGTTGTTGGGCCTCCAAGTGCAGAGGTTTGTAGGACAGTAGCAAATTTCCCTCAAGTGGATGACCTAAGGTTCATCAATCCGTAGGAGGCATAGGATGAAGATGGTCTCTCTCAAGCAACCCTGCAACCAAATAACAAAGAGTCTCTTTTGTCCCCAACACACCCAATACAATGGTAAATTGTATAGGTGCACTAGTTCGGCGAAGAGATGGTGATACAAGTGGTATATGGATAGTAGATAAAGGTTTTTGTAATCTGAAAATATAAAAACAGCAAGGTAACTAATGATAAAAGTGAGCGTAAACAGTATTGCAATGCGTTGAAACAAGGCCTAGGGTTCATACTTTTAATAGTGCAAGTTCTCTCAACAATAATAACATAATTGGATCACATAACTATCCCTCAACATGCAACAAAGAGTCACTGCAAAGTCACTAATAGCGAGAACAAACGAAGAGATTACGATAGGGTACGAAACCACCTCAAAGTTATTCTTTCCAGTCAATCCGTTGGGCTATTCCTATAAGTGTCACGAACAGCCCCTAGAGTTCGTACTAGAATAACACCTTAAGACACAAATCAACCAAAACCCTCATGTCACCTAGATACTCCAATGTCACCTCAAGTATCTGTGGGTATGATTATACGACATGCATCACAGAATCTTAGATTCATCTATTCAACCAACACATAGAACCTCAAAGAGTGCCCCAAAGTTTCTACCGGAGAATCACGACGAAAACGTGTGCCAACCCCTATGCATAGGTTCATGGGCGGAACTCGCAAGTTGATCACCAAAACATACATCAAGTGAATAACGTGGTATCCCATTATCACCACAGATACGCACGGCAAGACATACATCAAGTGTTCTCAAATCTTTAAAGACTCAATCCGATAAGATAACTTCAAAGGGGAAACTCAATCCATTACAAGAGAGTAGAGGGGGGAGAAAACATCATAAGATCCAACTATAATAGCAAAGCTCGCGATACATCAAGATCGTATCACCTCAAGAACACGAGAGAGAGAGATCAAACACATAGCTAGTGGTACATACCCTTAGCCCCGAGGGAGAACTACTCCCTCCTCGTCATGGAGAGCACCGGGATGATGAAGATGGCCACCGGAGAGGGATTCCCCCTCCGGCAGGGTGCCGGAACGGGTCTAGATTGGCTTTCGGTGGCTACGGAGGCTTCTGGAGGCGGAACTCCCGATCTATTGTGCTCTCAGATGTTTTTAGGGTATATGGAGATATATAGGCGGAAGAAATACGCCAGGGGGGGCAAGAGGGGCCCACGAGGGTGGAGGGCGCGCCCCCTGCCTCGTGGCTTCCTCGTAGATCCCCTGACGTGCACTCCAAGTCTTCTGGGCTTCTTCTGATCCAAAAATAAGTTCCGTGAAGTTTTAGGTCAATTGGACTCCGTTTGATTTTCCTTTTATGCGATATTCTAAAACAAGGAAAAAACAAAAACTGGCACTGGGCTCTGGGCTCTGGGTTAATAGGTTAGTCCCAAAAATCATATAAAATAGCATATAAATGCATATAAAACATCCAAGGTTGATAATATAATAGCATGGAACAATCAAAAATTATAGATACGTTGGAGCCGTATCATCGGTCGAGTGCCTTCGACTACCGGGTCGACCACCAGTGCTTGCCTCCCAGGGGTGGCTATATGCGCTGGGTGGTCCGACTGGTCGAATGTGATGGCAGTCTGGGACCACTTCAGATAATTGGGTGTTGCAGGAGCAACCATGTTTACTTCCCTGTTAATAACCTTCAACCGACTTTTGCTTTCAACATCAGCAAAAATCATCAGTGTGGAATTGACATTGGGAAAACCATCATCTTCTTCTTCCCTATCCTCACATCCGTCCGACTCCTTTTCCTTTTCCTTGGGTTGTTTCTCTCAGAACTGCTGGATCAGGAAATGACACTGTCGAGTGGTGTGTTTAGGGAAAATGATGTTCCCCTCTTCATCTTTCTTGGTATGAATATGGCATGGTAAATCCAATACATCATTCCCATCTTTATCCTTAACTTTTTTGGGAGTCCAGGGCCCTTTGGGTTTTCCTTTGAACTTTCGTTGGGCAACAGCTTCACCAGGAGCAGCTGGTTCGGCCTTTCACTTCTGTTTCCGACTGGAATTCCCTCCTCCGGTTTCTTGGGCGACTATTTTGTGTTTGCTACTTCGGAGTCGGTCTTCCTCTTCACCATTGGCATATTTGGTGGCAATCTCCATCATCCGAGTCAGAGTCATATCTCTTGTCTGACCGAATTTTAGATTCAACTCCCGATACTTAACGCCTTCCTTGAAGGCACAAATTGCTTGGTGATCTGACACATTCTCCACTGTATGGTGCAACGTGATCCATATCTAAATATAATCCCTCAAAGTTTCATTCGGTTTCTGGACACAACACTGCAATTCTGTCAACCCTGCCATTTTTATACACAGGTCATTCATGCATATCATATTTTATTGCATTTTCGTTCTGCAATCCTCGAAATCCTAAGCAACTCAAGGACCCTCGGAGAGAGTTGGGGATTTCCCGGTTTTCATATTTGATTTTTATCAAATAATGAAACGAGGATTTTGATTTTAATTATTTTTCTCTCCAAAAAATATTTCATATTAAAAAATATGAGAGGAGATAATATGACTTCTCCAAAATAATTGAAATATTGGGGAAAATATTAAAATCATTTAATTGATTTTATTCGGATTCTATTTGCATTAAAAAAATTGCATGTTTTCAAAATTGCATTTTAGGGCCAAGAAAATGGTTATCTCGTTCTAAATATTTTATTTAGACGGTGATTTTTTTTTTTGCCATTTTTAGATTTTTATTTTATTTTATAGGATTTATTTTCTGTCGGCGAATTGTTTTAAAAAAAGTTCCAGCCGACTGGGCTGAAACCCAGCCGAGCCGCCGGCCCAACCGCCCGGGCCGCAGCCTTCCTCGCGCGCGCGCCGCCGCTGCCGCCTCGGACGAGGAGTCCGAGCCGGACTCCACCGTCGCCGCCTTGGCCCCTCCCCCAAGCCGCCCGCCCCCTTTATCTACGCGCCACC
>NC_041380.1:331319413-331327585 GCF_002162155.2 Triticum dicoccoides | reverse complement strand
AGCCGTCCTGAGCCGCGCCGCCTCCCGCCGCCGCTTGCCGCCCGCGCCGCCGCCGAGCCCCGCCGCCCCGCAAGCCGCCCGATCCCGCCTCACTGGAGCCACCTCGTCGAGGTACCACGCCGATCCGAGCCGCCGTTTTTTTAAAACCGTTCGGTTTTTTTAAAACCCTAGTTCGTTTATTAGATCGGTTCGCCGGTTTTTCCTGGTTCTTCTAATTAGCGGACGTTCGTCCGTACGTTTGTTTAAACAAATGGTTTTCGCTTGTTAGTTATAGCTAACGAACGCTCGTTCGTTAGTCTGTTCGTCAGTTTTCTTTATCGGATTTATCTGCGATTATTTTCTATCGCGATTTCTGATCCGGTCTTAGTTTCTGTTTATCTTTTCCCTCGTTAGTCGGAATGAGGCGATTCAAGCGCCTAGATATTCGTCTCGAGACCCTCTTTCTGTTTAATCAACTTAAACAAGATTTTGGTACTGTAAAATTTGACCTTAGTTCAGATTAGTAAACGGATCTTGTTTCTTTCGCCGTTTGAGTTTCGTTGCTCTGTTCGATTTGATTCTTTTTGCAAACCGGAGTTCTTAAGTTGAACTTTCTGGTAAATCTCTCTTATTTGAGTTTTGCTCGTGCATATTTGCTTGTTGCTTATGTATGCTATTGTTTGTTTGCGATAGAATTCCCGGAGTGCGAAGTGTGTTACTACGAGTCCCTAGGATTCGCGGATCGTCAGCAAGGCAAGTAACACATTGATCATACTCTTTTCATACCCAGTTTTATGCATTATTTCCAGTCCTCAAACATTGCATGATTAGGATGTCATTAACTTGTGGGATGGGAAGTACTTATTGAGGTAGAACCTGTTGCCCTGTTACTATCAAACCCTTGGGAGTTACTTCTACGCGTTGATTATATTGCTATGCTATGCTATGCTCGTAGATATGGTTTGGGTTTGAGTGAAATCCATGACAGATGTGAGATTGTTAATTAATGGTTCAACTTCAGGTGGCAACTTAAATAAACATCTGGGTGGATTGAGGCACCTGGGGAACCCAGTGTTGTCTGGTTTTTTTGGAAATCCTGGGGAACTGAGATGATTCATGCTAGAAACTTCCGTGTGTAGCCACAAGCTATTATGGACTCTAGCATAGTTGAATAAGTTACGTGAAGCTCTTGAAGAGGTGGATCAGCAGGTAGTGGGTTTTGTAGGTTTGGTATGGTCTACCTGGAGTAGAGAGTTAATGTTTCTGAAAGATTGTGTCTCGGTCATCCATTTCTCAAACACCATGTAGTGCGAGAAATCCAATGGAGGCGATCGAGTCTTGTGGGGAAAAGTGTGCAAACCTCTGCAGAGTGTACAATCTAATCATGGTTTGCCGTGTCCTCGGTTATGGACAATCTTGAGTATCTAGTACTTGGGTTATCACATGCATCTCATTACTTTTAATTAATATTGTTGGGTTGTTAACTACTTTAATTGGGATTGAGTTGGGGGTACCTTCTCAATGTTTCAACCACCATGATAGTTAAATTAAAATCAACTCCTTTGTTGTAGGGAAAAATTGGCTTTTCGCAAAAACTATAACCATAGAGCTTTCCACCAGCCAAATATGCATGTAGTGATCACATTATTCTGTTCATGCTCTACTGTGTTATATTGCCAGCATATTCCATGTGTTGACCCGTTTTCGGGCTGCAACGTATTATGTTGCAGACTTTTCAGACGAGGAGTAAGGTTCGTTAGGTCGTTGTCGTGCAGCTCAGCTATGCCATTGGAGTTGATGGACTCACTTTATCTTCCAAGCCTTCTGCTGTTATCGTATTAGATGGCCTTAAGCCATATTATTGTATAAGTTCTCTTTTGAGACATTTGATGTAATAAGTGTGTGATTGCTACCCTGTTATAAATCCTTCGAGTACTGTGTGTGTCAGCATTACCGGTCCAGGGATGACACTGAAGCACAGAGACTTGACTGTTTGAGGTCGGGTCGCTACAAGATGGTATCAGAGCACACACTGAGTGTAGGACACGACCACTAAGATAAACCATAGGTCACTCTTCTCTACTCATTTCTGACTCCTCTCCATTTTCTACTCTTTAGGATGACGGAGATGAAGAACAAATTCGCACAACCGGATGAAGACACACCTTTTGGACGCCACTTGAAGGAAGTCACTAGGTACTTGAACATTGGAATACCAAGCTTCACCGGGACGTACAACGCTACCTTACTAGAAGAGGAGTGCTGGATGATTCAAGTACAAGTTCCAGGAAGGACATTCTCGCCCACTTCTAAACCCATAGAATTTTCTTTCGAAGCACCCACCTGGAGTCCAGGCAAGAGCATGGCAGCCACATTACCATGGGACGCATTGGAGAAGTCTACAACAGGGAACTCAAGGACACTATCTACCAGATATGTGGGCGCTGAGACGAGCAATGGGAAGTAATCAGCACCAAGAAGGATAGATCCATTGCAGCTTTCATCCAGGAGTTAAACCAGCACATTCGACGTCAGGAGAACCAGATGTGCGCGGACATGATGGACTTGAAGAAGGCGAAGACTAGGATCATCGAGCTGGAAGAAGAACTCAAGTTTACACGCGATGGATATGAGGAGGAAATCAACACACTACTGGAGAAGAATGACGACCTAGTTAAGAAGATCGGAGTATTCATGGGAAGACTAGCACCGAGAGTAGAGGATGACGGTTCCACTTGCCCAGACAACTACATCATCATCGATGACACTGATTCCGATCCTAGTGATGATGACTTTGAAGACGAAGCTGGAGCAGACATCATGGAGTCTTCCACCGATCAAAATTTCTAGATGACCACCATATATTATTAGTATTCCCCCATGTATTTAGTAGTAGTTGAGCACTTTTGCGATAGTTCTAGACCGCTTGTATGCCCTTGCTTGATTGATTGAGTGAAATGATTGTGTTTGTCTCATGTTCATATGGGTAGTGCTTTCTCATTAGACCCCTTTTCTATTCTGATCTCTTCCATCTAAACCCATCAGATGCCTTCGAGACATGACACTGGTTTTGCTTTCCCATCGGAGCTCACTCAGTTGATGCAGCAGCAGAATGCCTTGATGCAATTGCTAGTTCAGAACCAGGGCAACAACAACAACAACAACAACAACAACTCGCCGCCAGTGGACAACCTAGCCCGTTTTCTAAGGTTACAGCCGCCGGTGTTTTCTAGTAGCACCGAGCCTATAGTTGCTGATGATTGGCTACGCCGTATTGGAAGGGAGTTGACCACCGCAAGTTGCACAGATGCTGAGAAGGTGCGCTTTGCCGCACATCAATTGGATGGACCAACAGCCTCATGGTGGGAGAATTACATGGCCACTTTTCCCATAGCCAATGTCACTTGGGACCAGTTCCAGCAAGCTTTCCGCATAGCCCATGTCTCAACTGGAGCTATGCAGATGAAGAAGCGGGAATTCCGTAACTTACAGCAAGGGAACCGTACTGTGGCTCAGTATGTGGATGAGTTTAGCAAGTTATCTCGCTATGCCCCTGATGATGTGGCCACAGATGCCGCGAAGCAGGAGAAGTTTATGGAAGGGCTGAATGATGAGATGAGCATGCAGTTGATGGTAGCAACCTTCAACAATTACCAGGAGTTGGTAGATAAGGCTCTTATGATTGAAGGGAAGCAGCAGCAGATTGAGAGCCGTAATAGGAAGTATGGACAAGGGAAGTATAACTCAGGAGCTCAGCAGAAGCCTCACCTAACCCCGAACTCGGGAGGACTTGTTCATAACCATGGAGGCCACAACCACACTGGAGGAGGATCGCATAACCACAATGGTGCTAAGAATGGAAATGGGAACGGAGATAACAACAATCAGAACCGCTCCAACCCAGCCACACCCGCCAAAAGAGACCTAAGTCAAGTTACTTGCTTTAAGTGCGGGAAGACAGGGCACTATGCCAATGATTGCCCTGAAGGGAGGAATGGAAATGAAAATGGGAGCGCTGGGAAGAAGCCTAGTCCATTCAACAAAGGACAAGTGAACCACGTTAACGTGGAGGAGGTTGAAGAGCAGCCGGATGCGATAATAGGTAAGTTTTTGGTTAAGTCATTTACTGCTCTTGTTCTTTTCGATACTGGTGCATCGCATTCATACATATCAAGGGGATTTGTAGATAAGTTTAAACTACCAACCCAAACCCTTAGGACCCCTCTCCTAGTGAGTTCACCTGGAGCAGAGTACATGGCTAGCCGATGGTGCGACCAGATACCCCTAACCATTGGCACACATGTTTTTCTGTCCGACCTAATTATCTTGGAGTCACAAGGATTGGATGTGATATTAGGTATGGACTTGATGTCAAAGTATGGAGGAAGTATTGACTATGCTAGTAAGTCGATTTATCTCACAACCCCGGAGG
This sequence comes from Triticum dicoccoides, assembly GCF_002162155.2. NCBI lineage: Eukaryota > Viridiplantae > Streptophyta > Magnoliopsida > Poales > Poaceae > Triticum > Triticum dicoccoides. The sequence continues at coordinate 331,323,174 of NC_041380.1, read as the reverse complement.
GAAAAAGGATTAAGTATGTATCTAGGCATGTGCCTAGGAGGAGCCAAGTGAATGCCCTTACGGGAGTTGTTCAGGAGGAAGTGCCTGTAGTGAAGAATTTCTCGGTTGTTTTTCCAGAGGAGTTACCAGGCATGCCACCGGATAGAGACATTGAGTTTTTGATAGAGCTATTGCCAGGTACAGGGCCAATACCCAAGAGACCCTATCGGATGCCCACAAATGATCTAGAGGAGATTAAGAAACAGATCAAGGAGTTATTGGAGAAAGGTTACATTCGAAGAAGTTCGTCACCTTGGGGAGCCTCAGTACTTTTGGTTGAGAAGAAGGATAAATCCCTAAGGATGGTTGTTGATTATCGAGCTTTGAATGAAGTGATGATTAAGAACAAGTATCCACTGTCGATGATCAATGATCTGTTTGATCAGCTACAAGGAGCTAAAGTGTTTTCGAAGATCGATCTACGATCGGGATATCATCAGTTGAAAATTCGAGAGAAGGATATACCAAAGACAGCGTTCACCACGCGGTATGGATTATACGAGTATACGGTCATATCATTTGGACTGACTAACGCCCCTGCCTATTTCATGAGCATGATGAACAAGGTGTTCATGGAGTATTTGGACAAGTTTGTTGTGGTGTTTATTGATGATATTATGGTATACTCAAAGAATGAAGAGGAGCACAAGGAGCATTTGCGCTTAGTTCTCGAAAAACTCAGGGAACACCAGTTGTATGCTAAGTTCAGCAAATGCGAGTTTTTGTTGAAGGAAGTCGAATTCCTTGGACATGTTATATCAGGAGACGGTATAGCAGTAGACCCCAGCAAGGTTCAGTCAGCCACTGAATGGTTGGCACCCACTTCAGTTAGCGAGATCCGCAGTTTCCTTGGACTCGCAGGATACTACCGGAGATTCATTGAGAATTTTTCCAAGATTGCAAAGCCAATGACTGAACTATTGAAGAAGGATACTAAGTTTAAATGGACAGAGGATTGCGAGGCAAGTTTCCAGGAGTCAAAGAAACGTTTGACTACAGCCCCAGTGCTAACACTGCCAGATATACATAAGGAGTTCCAAGTGTATTGCGACGCCTCTCGCTTAGGACTTGGATGTGTGCTTATGCAGGACGGAAGAGTTGTTTCGTATGCCTCACGACAACTAAAATCTCATGAGTTGAACTATGCCACGCATGATTTGGAGCTAGCAGCCGTAGTGCATGCGTTGAACACATGGAGACATTACCTTATTGGAAACCATTGTGATGTGTACATGGATCATAAGAGTTTGAAGTACATCTTCACACAGAAGGAGCTGAACCTTAGGCAGAGGAGATGGTTGGAGCTTATAAAGGATTACGATATGAAGCTACACTATCATCTAGGAAAGGCCAATGTCATAGCAGACGCTTTGAGCCAGAAGTGTTATGCCAATATCCTTGAAAGTAAGGGATTGCCAAAGGAGTTAGCAGAGGATATCATGGAACATCGATTGGAGATTGTTCCAAGAGGTTTCATTGCAACAATGGAGGTTCAGTCTACATTGTTGGGCAAGATTCTAGAAGCTCAGAAGGATGACAAAGAGATTGCCGAGATAAAGGAGAAGATGAGCAAAGGAAAAGCCAAAGGTTTTCGTGAGGATGAGCATGATACCTTATGGTTTGAGGACCGAGTTTATGTGCCCAATAACCAAGAGATCAGGAAGTAATACTTCAGGAGGCTCATGACTCACCATACTCGATACACCTCGGAAACACCAAGATGTATTTGGATTTGAAGGAACGTTTCTGGTGGACTGGTATGAAGAAGGATATTGCCGAGTATGTAGCCGTATGTGATGTATGTCAGAGAGTAAAGGCAAAGCTTCAGAAGCCAGTAGGACTGTTACAGCCTATGCCGATACTCGAATGGAAGTGGGATAAACTTGGCATGGACTTTATCACCGGATTGCCGAGAACCAAAGCAGGATATGATTCTATATGGGTAGTAGTTGATCGCTTGACCAAAGTGGCTCACTTTATCCCAGTGAAAACCACCTATACAAGTGCGAAGTTGGCCAAGATATATATGTTCAGGATCGTATGTCTGCATGGAGTTTCGAGGACCATTGTATCAGATGGAGGAACATAGTTTACTTCAAAGTTTTGGCATCAGTTACAATAGACTTTGGGAACAAGATTGGAGTTCAGTACAACGTTTCACCCGCAGACAGATGGACAGACTAAGAGAGTCAATCAGATTTTGGAGGACATGTTGAGAGCCTGTGCGCTAGATTATGGATCTAGCTGGGATGACAATTTGCCTTACGCAGAGTTCTCATACAACAAATAGCTACCAAGCCAGTTTGAAGATGGCACCGTTTGAAGCCATGTATGGACGCAGGTGCAGAACGCCGTTGATGTGGGATGAAGTAGGAGACTGGCAGTTGTTTGGACCAGACTTGATCAAGGAGTCTTAGGAGAAGGTTAAACTGATTCGTGATAGACTGAAGATTGCTCAGTCTAGGCAGAAGAGTTACGCAGACTCGAAATGCAAGGAGGTAACCTATGAAATTGGAGACAGAGCATATCTGCGAGTATCCCCCTTGCGAGGAGTGAAACGTTTTGGAGTTAAGGGAAAGTTAGCCCCAAGATTTGTAGGGCCATATCGTGTTTTGGAACGGATGGGAGAAGTTGCCTACAAGTTGGAATTACCTGAGGGATTGTCAGGAGTTCACGATGTATTTCACGTTTTACAGCTGAAGAAGTGTCATGCTGAGATGGCTGATATACCGTTAAGAGATACAGTACCCTTGGAGGCGATTCAGTTGGACAATGATTTGACTTATGAGGAGAAGCCAGTTAAGATTCTTGAGTTTTCCAGCCGAGTCACCCGCAGCAAGGTTATTAAGTTTTGCAAAGTTCGGTGGAGCCACCATACCAAGGATGAAGCCACCTGGGAACGAGAGGATGATCTCCGCAAAGACCACCCACACATATTTTCTAGCCAACCCGAATCTCGAGGGTGAGATTCATCTTAAGGGGGGTAGGTTTGTAACATCCCAAATTTTCAATTTGGAATGTTATACACAGGTCATTCATGCATATCATATTTTATTGCATTTTCGTTCCGCAATCCTCGAAATCCTAAGCAACTCAAGGACCCTCGGAGAGAGTTGGGGATTTCCCGGTTTTCATATTTGATTTTTATCAAATAATGAAACGAGGATTTTGATTTTAATTATTTTTCTCTCCGAAAAATATTTCATATTAAAAAAATATATGAGAGGAGATAATATGACTTGTCCAAAATAATTTAAATATTGGAGGAAAAATATTAAAATCATTTATTTGATTTTATTTGATTTTATTCGGATTTTATTTGCATTAAAAAATTGCATGTTTTCAAAATTGCATTTTAGGGCCAAGAAAATGTTCATCTCGTTCTAAATATTTTATTTAGACGGTGAAAATTTGTTTTGGCATTTTTAGATTTTTATTTTATTTTATATTATTTATTTTCTGTCGGTGAATTGTTTTTAAAAAAAGTTCCAGCCGACTGGGCCAAAACCCAGCCGAGCCGCCGGCCCAACCGCCCGCGCCGCCGCCGCCGACTCGGACGAGGAGTCCGAGCCGGACTCCACCGCCGCCGCCTTAGCCCCTTCCCCAAGCCGCCCGCCCCGCCCCCTTTTTATACGCGCCACCCGAGCCCCCACCACCACAACCACCGCCGCCCCGAGCCGCGCCGCCTCCCGCCGCCGCTGCCGCCGCCGCCGCCGCTTGCC
>NC_041380.1:331306208-331318978 GCF_002162155.2 Triticum dicoccoides | reverse complement strand
GCAAGCCGCCCGACCCTGCCTCGCCGGAGCCACCTCGTCGAGGTACCGCGCCGATCCAAGCTGCCGGTTTTTTAAATCCGTTCGGGGTTTTTTAAACCCTAGTTCGTTTTTTAGATCGGTTTGCCGGTTTTTCCCGGTTCTTCTAATTAGCGGGCGTTCGTCCGTACGTTCGTTTAAACGAACGGTTTTCGCCTGTTAGTTACAGCTAACGGACGCTCGTTCGTTAGTCAGTTCATCAGTTTTCTTTATCGGATTTATTTGCGATTATTTTTTATCGCGATTTCTGATCCGATCTTAGTTTCTGTTTATGTTTTCGCTCGTTAGTCAGAATTAGGCGATTCAAGCGCCTAGATCTTCGTCTCGAGACCCTCTTTCTGTTTAATCAACTTAAACAAGATTTTGGTACTATAAAATTTGACCTTAGTTCAGATTAGTAAACGAATCTTGTTTCTTTCACCGTTTGAGTTTCGTTGCTCCGTTCGATTTGATTCTTTTTGCAAACCGGAGTTCTTAAGTTGAACTTTCTAGCCAATCTCTCTTATTTGAGTTTTTCCCATGCATCTTTGCTTGTTGCTTATGTATGCTATTGTTTGTTTGCGATAGAATTCCCAGAGTGCGGAGCGTGTTACTACGAGTCCCTAGGATTCGCGGATCCTCAGCAAGGCAAGTAACACATTGATCATACTCTTTTCATACCCAGTTTTATGCATTAATTCCAATCCTCAAACATTGCATGATTAGGATGTCATTAACTTGTGGGATGGGAAGTAGTTATTGAGGTAGAACCTATTGCCCTATTACTATCAAACCCTTGGGAGTTACTTCTATGCGTTGATTATATTGCTATGCTATGCTATGCTCGTAGACGTGGTTTGGGTTTGAGTGAAATCCATGACAGATGTGAGATTGTTAATTAATGGTTCAACTTAAGGTGGCAACTTAAATAAACATCTGGGTGGATTGAGGCACCTGGGGAACCCAGTGTTGTCTGTTTTTTTGGAAATCCCGGGGTACCCGTGTGATCTTCCTAAGGACCGCCGCCCAGGCTCAAAGGGAACTTTCGTGTGCAGCCACAAGCTATTATGGGCTCTAGCATAGTTGAGTAAGTTACGTGAAGCTCTTGAAGAGGTGGATCAGCAGGTAGTGGGTTTTGTAGGTTTGGTATGGTCTACCCGGAGTAGAGAGTTAATGTTTCTGAAAGTTTGTGTCTCGGTCATCCGTTTCTCAAACACCATGTAGTGCGAGAAATCGCGATTGAGTCTTGTGGGGAAAAGTGCGCAAACCTCTGCAGAGTGTACAATCTAATCATGGTTAGCCGTGTCCCCGGTTATGGACAATCTTGAGTATCTAGTACTTGGGTTATCACATGTATCTCATCACTTTTAATTAATATTGTTGGGTTGTTAACTACTTTAATTGGGATTGAGTTGGGGGTACCTTCTCAATGTTTCAACCACCATGATAGTTAAATTAAAATCAATTCCTTTGTTGTAGGGAAAAATTGGCTTTTCGCAAAAACTATAACCATAGAGCTTTCCACCAGCCAAATATGCATGTAGTGATAGCATTATTCTGTTCATGCTCTACTGTGTTATATTGCCAGCATATTCCATGTGCTGACCCGTTTTCGGGCTGCAACATATTATGTTGCGGACTTTTCAGACAAGGAGTAAGGTTCGTTAGGTCGTTGCCGTGCAGCTCAGTTATGTCATTGGAGTTGATGGCTCACTTTATCTTCCAAGCCTTCCGCTGTTATCGTATTAGATGGCCTTAAGCCATATTATTGTATAAGTTCTCTTTTGAGACATTCGATGTAATAAGTGTGTGATTGCTACTTTGTTATAAATCCTTCGAGTACTGTCTGTGTCAGCATTACCGATCCAGGGATGACACTGAAGCACAGAGACTTGACCGTTTGAGGTCGGGTCGCTACAAGCCAAGAACAAGAAAATCAGCAGGATATTTAGTTTTCCCAGACAAGACTTCAACATCTCTAACAATCCCAATTGGTGAAATAGTATCTCTATTGGCAAGTTTAATGGTGACATCAATTTCTTCTAACTCAGCAGGTGCAATATCATGCATAATTTCTTTACATAAGTCAATAGGTATTGCACTAGCACTAGCACCCATATCACACAAGCCATGATAACAATGATCTCCCATTTTAACAGAAATGACAGGCATGCCTACCAGAGGTCTATGTTTATCTTTAGCACAAGGTTTAGAAATTCTAGCAGTTTCATCAGAGAAATAAATAACATGCCCATCAATATTATTAGCCAAGAGATCTTTAGCAATAGCAATATTAGGTTCAATTTTAACTTTCTCAGGAGGTGTATAGGTTCTAATATTGCTTTTACGAACCACAGTTGAAGCTTTAGCATGATCTTTTATCCTAACAGGAAAAGGTGGTTTCTCAACATAAGCAGTAGGAACAATAGGATCATTATAAGTGATAGTATTTTCTTCAACTTTAATAGGTGCAACTACTTTTACTTCTATGGGAGGATGATATTTAAACCATTTCTCCTTAGGGAGATCCACATGAGTAGCAAAAGATTCACAGAAAGAATCTACTATCTCAGAGTCAAGTCCAAATTTAGTGCTAAATTTACGAAAAACATCGGTATCCATAAAAGATTTAACACAATCAAACTTAGGTGTCATACCTGACTCCTTACCTTTGTCGAGATCCCAATCTTCAGAGTTGCGTTTAATTCTTTCCAATAAATCCCATTTGAATTCAATAGTCTTCATCATAAAAGAGCTAGCACAAGAAGTATCGAGCATGGCGCAGTTATTATCAGAAAGCCAAGCATAATTTTTTTGGATAATCATTTCTCTTGAGAGCTCATGATTGGGGCATGAATATAACATTGACTTAAGCCTCCCCCAAGCTTGAGCGATGCTTTCTCCTTCGCGAGGCCAAAATATATATATATATAATTACGATCATGATGAACAAGATGCATAGGATAAAACTTCTGATGAAATTCCAATTTCAATCATTTGTAGTTCCATGATCCCATATCATCACATACCCTATACCATGTCAATGCATCTGAATCCAAAGATAAAGGGAAGACCTTCTTCTTGATAACATCATCGGGCATACCTGCAAGCTTAAATAATCCACAAACTTCATCCACATATATTAGGTGCTCATCAGGATGTAATGTTCCATCTCCTGAAAAAGGATTAGCTAGCAGTTTTTCTATCATACCCAAAGGAATTTCAATGTAGACATTTTCATTTTCATTTTCAGTAGGTTCATTAGGTTGAGGAGAAACTCTTTGCTCTACTGGTCGGGGTGAAGATACCCCGAACAAGCCCCTCAAAGGATTACTTTCCATAGTCACAAGTGACAGTAAATTTCAACACACTATATAAATTTTTCCTTACCAAATTCCACCTACCAAAGGCGCTTCACTCCCCGGCAACGGCGCCAGAAAAGAGTCTTGATGACCCACAAGTATAGGGGATCTATCGTAGTCCTTTCGATAAGTAAGAGTGTCGAACCCAACGAGGAGCAGAAGGAAATGATAAGCGGTTTTTAGCAAGGTATTCTCTGCAAGCACTGAAATTATAGGTGATAGATAGTTTTGTGATAAGATAATTTGTAACGAGCAACAAGTAACAAAAGTAGATAAAGTGCAGCGAGATGGCCCAATCCTTTTTGTAGCAAAGGACAAGCCTGGACAAATTCTTATATAGAGAAAAGCGCTCCCGAGGACACATGGGAATTATCGTCAAGCTAGGTTTCATCACGATCATATGCTTCGCGTTCGGTACTTTGATAATCTGATATGTGGGTGGACCGGTGCTTGGGTGTTGTCCTTACTTGGACAAGCATCCCACTTATGATTAACCTATATTGCAAGCATCCGCAACTACAACAAAAGTACTAACGTAAACCTAACCATAGCATGAAACATTTGGATCCAAATCAGCCCCTTACGAAGCAACGCATAAACTAGGGTTTAAGCTTCTGTCACTCTAGCAACACATCATCTACTTATTACTTCCCAATGCCTTCCTCTAGGCCCAAATAATGGTGAAGTGTCATGTAGTCGACATTCACATAACACCACTACGGGAGAGACAACATTCATCTCATCAAAATATCGAACGAATACCAAATTCACATGACTACTAATAGCAAGACTTCTCCCATGTCCTCAGGAACAAACGTAACTACTTACAAAGCACATTCATGTTCATAATCAGAGGGGTATTAATATGCATATAGGATCTGAACATATGATCTTCCACGAAATAAACCAACTAGCATCAACTACAAGGAGTAATTAACACTACTAGCAACCCACAGGTACCAATCCCAGACTTGAAGACAAGAATTGGATACAAGAGATGAACTAGGGTTTGAGAGGAGATGGTGTTGGTGAAGATGTTGATGGAGATTGAGCCCCTCCCAATGAGAGGATCGTTGGTGATGACGATGGTGATGATTTCCCCCTCCCGGAGGGAAGTTTCCCCGGCAGAACAGCTCCACCAGAGCCCTAGATTGGTTCCACCAAGGTTCCGCCTCGTGGCGGCGGAGTCTCGTCCCGAAAGCTTGCTTATCATTTTTTCCTCAATGAAAGACTCCATATAGCAGAAGATGGGCATCGGAGGGCCACCAGGGGGGCCATGAGGCAGGGTGTGCCCCCCACCCTCGTGGCCAGGGTGTGGCCCCCCTTTGGAACTTCTTGCGCTCAGTATTTTTTATATATTCTGAAAATGACTTCCGTGAAGTTTCAGGACTTTTGGAGCTGTGCAGAATAGGTCTCTAATATTTGCTCCTTTTCCAGCCCTAAATCCCAGCTGCCGGCATTCTACCTCTTTATGTAAACCTTGTAAAATAAGAGAGAATATGCATAAGTATTGTGACATAATGTGTAATAACAACTCATAATGCAATAAATATCGATATAAAAGCAAGATGCAAAATGGACGTATCAAGCACCTTTAAGGATCAAGGACTGACTAGACATTGTAATTCATGGTAAAAGAGATCCAGTCATACTCAATGTAAACTAACAGTAATGGATGCAAATGACAACGGTGCTCTCCAACTGGTGCTTTTTAATAAGAGGATGGTGACTCAACATAAAAGTAAATGGATAAGCCCTTCGCAGAGGGAAGCAGGGATTTGCAGAGGTGCCAGAGCTCGATTTTGAAATAGATATGAATAATATTTTGAGCGGTATACTTTCATTGTCAACATAACAACCGAGAGATCTCGATATCTTCCATGCTACACACATTATAGGCGGTTCCCAAGCAGAATGGTAAAGTTTATACTCCCCCACCACCAACAAGCATCAATCCATGGCTTGCCCAAAACAATGGGTGCCTCCAACTAACAACAATCCTGGGGGCGTTTTGTTTGCAATTATTTTGATTTGATTTAAGCATGGGACTGGGCATCCCGGTAACCAGCCATTTTCTCGTGAATGAGGAGCGGAGTCCACTCCTCTTGAGAATAACCCGCCTAGCATGAAGGATACAGACAACCCTAGTTGATACATGAGCTATTAGAGCATACAAAACAGAATGTTTATTTGAAGGTTTAGAGTTTGGCACATACAAATTTACTTGGAACGGCAGGTAGATACCGTATATAGGTAGGTATGGTGGACTCATATGGAATAACTTTGGGGTTTATGGAATTGGATGCACAAGCAGTATTCCCGCTTAGTACAAGTGAAGGCTAGAAAAAGACTGGGAATCGACGAGCTAGAGAGCGACAACAGTCATGAACGTGCATTAAAATTAATCAACACCGAATGCAAGAATGAGTAGGATATAATGCACCATGAACATAAATATCGTGGAGGCTATGTTGATTTTGTTTCAACTACATGCGTGAACATGTGCCAAGTCAAGCCACTCAAATCATTCAAAGGAGGATACCACCCTATCATACCACATCACAACCATTTTAATAGCATGTTGGCACGCAAGGTAAACCATTATAAACTCCTAGCTAATTAAGCATGGCATAAGCAACTACAATCTCTAATTGTCATTGCAAACATGTTTCTTTCATAATAGGCTGAATCAGGAATGATGGACTAATCATATTTACAAAAACAAGAGAGGTCGTGTTCATACCAGCTTTTCTCATCTCAATCAGTTCATCATATATCATCATTATTGACATTCACTTGCACGACCGAATAGTGTGGATAATAATAATAATAGTGCACGTGCATTGGACTAAGCTGGAATCTACAAGCATTCAATTCAAGAGAGAAGACAAGGTAATATGGGCTCTTTGTTAGATCAACAATAATTCATATGAGAGCCACTCAACATTTTCATTATGGTCTTCTCCTCTCAACCCCCAAAGAAAAGAAAAGAAACTATTTACACGGGAAAACTCCCAACAAGCAAAAGAAGAACGAGAAATCTTTTTGGGTTTTCTTTTAATTACTACTACTACAGGCATGGAAAGTAAACTAACACTACAAAAAATACACTTCTGTGATGATACATGTTTGTCAAAGTAGGTCGCATTTTCTGTCATGCATGTACATCCATGACAAATTTATGACAGAATCAAGATAGTCATACCTATGCTGTCGTAGAAGTGTTCCATGACATTACCAAAATATCATCACGGAAGTGTCCACTTCCATGACAATAAATCGCGCATCACAGAAGTGCTTTTGTCAAGGGTGACCGACACGTGGCATCCACCGTAACGGAACGCCTTTAAGCTATCGGGTCGGTTTTTGGATCCGATAACCCATTAACAGCCCCGACCAATGGGGATTTTCCACGTGTAAAATCATCATTGGCTGGAGGAAACACGTGTCGGCTCATCGTTGGGACAGATGTCAACCACTCATTGGACGGAAGGCGCCTATGATACGTTGACATGTGGCACGGCCCAACAAAGGCCCATTTTTGTGAAAAGGCCGGCCCGTTTGACTTGGTCAAAAGCTGGCGGGCCGGCCCATGGAAAGCCTGTTAACAGCCTATTCGAATATAGCCCATTTATAGCCCGCTAACCCAAGGCCCGTTATGCCCTATCCGAATTAGGCCCAGTAGCATCAAATGGGCCATCCAATATGATTCCAGCCCATTTTCACTTCTGGCCCATGTATGGCCCATGACGTCTTTCGGCCCATATGAGGCCCTATGTAACTTTTGGCCTACTAACGACCCGTGGTGAAACTGGCCCGTAATGAACAGTGTATCACTTTACACCCATTAACGGCATGTGGTGAAACTGGCTCGTAATGAACAATGTATCACTTTATACCCATTAACGGCCCGTTATTCCGTTGGGCCATTCCCAGCCCATGTTATCTTTCGGCCTTCTCAGAGCCCATTTATTCTTGGGCTCATTTCCAGCATTCGTTTACTTACAGCCCGTTACTGTCATTTTCTGCTTGTGGGCCAAATTCAGCCTGTGGTTACAGTTGGCCCGTTTGTGGTCCGTTAATATGTTGGGCCGATTTCATAGCGTCGTCAAATACGGCCAATTAACGATGGCCCATTATGGTCGGCCCATGAATGGACGATTCCAACTCTAGCCCGTTTACGGCCATAACGCGGTCTGTTTGGCCCATGTTTGGCCAATCGATTATACGGCCCGTATAAGGCCCATTGATAATACAGCCCGCAGAAGGCCGATTGTTTCTATGGCCCGTAGAAGGCCCACTGTTTCTACGGCCAGTAGGAGGCCCAGTGTCACTACAGTAAATATTAGCCCATGGTTATTGTGGCCTAGTTTTAAAAAAATAGGTCATTGCAGCCACTAGCTAACCGCGGAAAAAGAACTGCAATGACTACAAGCAAACAAATAAACAAGACAACAAGGAAATAAATAAGCAAGCAACTAACGCTAGGCTATCACGGCTATTACACATATTACATCCACTGGGCATCAAAGTTCGCCACCAGTGCAAATATAGGGAACAAAGCAACATATCATATACACGGGTTGTCAAAGTTGGCGACGAACGCAAATAAATGCCGCAGCAAAACAAAACTACTTCAGAAGATCTCAATAAACAATATCCTGGGTACCCATAATGCTGGCAAGATGCTTAGCAAGCTTATTAACTTTCTCTTGTTTGGCGCTTAAATCCTCCAGCGCTTGCTGTTGCACCAGAAAATATGCATCTGAATTCTGCAGGGACTTCCTCAGTCCTTCAGCTTCCTATCGCAGCACATTTGATCGATGTCTTTCAACTTGAAGTTGAGACTCAAGAAGACGAACTGATTCAGGCAGCAAGTTCGAAGAGCTTGTGCCAGCAGTAGTGGTCAGTAACTCGAACACTACATCAAGACAGGACTTTTGGGTTCCCTCACTGTCGTCAAGATAGTTTTTATCAGCTTTCTTGGAGACCAACAGGGATGTCTCACTATCTTGAACCTTATCTGCATTACTTCCTTTACCATTGGATAACACGGTACTGTTCTCCAATATTTTGTCCGCATTCTAAAAGAGAAACAAGCAGACACATCACATGTTTACCATGTTGTATATGAAACTCATTTTGCTAAATGAGTTCAGTAGTAAAGTGGATAGGATAACAGCATGAAACAAACATATACCTATGTACCATGGTCACTTTATGGTCTATATCATTCTAGTTTTTGTTGCCAAATCAAGATAGAGACACAGTTCAAATAATATTTGTTCAAGACAAAGCAGAATAGACAGAATATAAGTGTGGGTAACTATAGAGCAATAACAACACTTGTAATGTGCATGCCATGAGAACATAACTGGTTATTCAATTGAAACTGAAATCAACATAGAGCTGGTTACAGCAGTAAACCAGTTAAAGAAACAGGTTTAAAACATACCTGTTGCGCCATTAGAGTTTCAATTCCATCCTTCAAATTTGAAAATAGTTGGTATGAGTAAATACAGTCATGCAAGAGCAAAGGAGTATGAACCTTAGCTACAGAACCTAACCTGACAACAGATCTTCTTCTCCTTTAAGCGTTGAGTTGGGATTCGGAGTGGTGGTCCTCGTGATTTGGGCACTGCAGTTCCCTTACTAACTGCTCATGTTTGGGTGCTCTATGGTGGAGACGGTGTTGTGTCAACTGGAACTGGGTTCCTATCTACCGGGGTTGGTGTTAGAAGGGGTGTAGCTGCTTCTTTGTCCAACTGGTAGGGGTACAATATGCGAGAGTCTAGGTTATGTGTGGTGGATCTGGTCCTTGGGCAAGTACAACCGTGGTTCTATCTGCATCAACTGGTAGCACTATCTTTTCTGAAGACCGTGTTGTTACTCCCTTAGATACTGCCATCACGCTCTCCAATTCAAATGGCTGATAAACAAGAAAAGTAATTGAAAGTATAGACATTGTATGATAGACAGGTGCAATGGATAGTGGGGAATAAAAGAGGGCATGAAATAATTCATATTTATGTTGTCTAACCAAACAGGATAGCATGACACAATTTCACATATATGATGGCTAACTAAACAGGATAGCATGACAAAATTTCACATTATGATGGCTAACTAAAAAAGATGGAAAGACATAGTTCAAAATGTGAGACTATGTAAACAGGATGACATGACATAACTATATAATGTGTTTATTAAATAGGTTGGCATGCCATAATTCACATACATTCACGGATAGAATGCCATAATTCAAAATATGATGACTGTAAACACTAAACAGGATGAGATGATATAACTATATGATGTCTTTATTAAATGGGTTGCCATGCCATAATTCAGATAGATGATGTGTATGTACTATGTAAACATGATGGCATGATATAATTCAAATATATGATTTATATAGTAAGCAAGTAAGCAGATGGCAATCCATATATGATGTAAAAACTAAGCAATGCAAGACAACATGCATGACATGGGTAATATAACCCTGCCAAGTTTGACCATAGACCTCAGGGGGAAAATAGGACTGGTCATCAGTCTCTGAATCCTCCTCTGAGGAGCTCTTTATAACTAGCAAGATGTTTGCTTCAGCAGGTAGTATTGTCTGCTCTGAATACCTTGTTTTCACTCCAGATACTTCCATCACCGCTTCAAATGGCTGATGCACAGGAAGAGTAGTTGAATATACAAATGTTGTCGACAAATGGAACACGTAATACAAAAAAATGATAGCATGATATAATTCACATACATGATGATTGGCTAAACAGCATGGCATTGCATAATTCACATATATAATGCCTTTGCAACAAGATAGCATTGTATAGTTCACATATATAATGTCTTTCAACAATATGGCAATGCATAATTCACATATATGGTAATTAGACACCGAACAGGTGGCATTCACACAAAGCATGTCTAAACTAATCAAATGACATAGCAATGCGAGACACCATACACACGATATGAGCAACATAACCCTGCCAAGTTAGAGCATACACCTCGGGGGGGAATAGGACTGGTCATCTGTCTCTGAATCCTCCTCTGAGGAGCTATCCGTAACCAGCGAGATATGCGCTTCGTCACATAGCATAGTCTTCTCTGAAGACCTTGTTTTCACTCCAGAATTTGCCATCACCGTGTCAAATGGCTGATGCACATGAAGAGCAGTTGAATGTAATAACATTGTTGACAAATGTAATATGTAACAAAAAAAGGATGGCCTGATATAATTTACATATAAGATGACTGGCTAAGCAGGATGGCATTGCAAAATTCTCATATATGATGCCTGGCTAAACAAGATGGCGTTCATGAATAAACTAAACAGATGGCATTCGCACAAAGAATGTCTAAACTAAGCAGATGACATATTTGATGTATAAAGTAAGCAATGCAAGACACCATATGCATGATATAACCAACATCAGCATGCCAAGTTAGAGCGAAGACCTCAGGGGGTAAATAGGAATTGTCTTCTCCTTCTGAACCCCCCTCAGAACAGATATCTTCCTCTTGATTACAATCCAAAATGCATGGAGGGGGGCTGCCTTTGCGCCTACCATGGAGCGACGTCTGCATGAAATTTTATTGCCACGCAAGGCTCATCTCTTTTTCTCTACATGTTCGGTTCCATTGTTTACAATAATTGTCATGCATAGGAATAAAACATAGTGAGATTATGTAAGGAGTGCATGCAGAAATCTAGAGTGATGGTAGCAACCTATGGATAGACCCAAAACCAATAATAGCAGGCAGATAATGGCTTCAGTTAAAAATACAGATAATGGCTTCTTTACTATTTGTTTCCCACCCAACATGAAACTCATAGTAGACACCGGAGATTAACCAGATAGTAGATAGATACTATTGATAGAGGCCCCGATATGTACCCCACAACCATTTAAAAACTCAAGTTTGACCATTAGTTCGGAGCTGACTCAGAGTCTAATCGGTGAACAAGACGATAAAGTAGCATGTAATATTAAGCGATGCATAACGTAAGCAGACACGAAAGAGTGCGACCTCTCTTGCGGACCCGTGTAGTCCTCGAGGTCATCTGCTCAGTTGATGATGGTAGTGCAGTTTTCATGGCTGCCAGCGGCGGGGAAGAAGATCTGAGACGGCGAAAGACAGTCTGGAGGCCGGATCCCTGCTGTGCTAGACCCTTCTATCATTGGAGCAGCTGAGCTGGGGTGGACGACGGCGCTGCAGGGGCGGGACAAACCACACAAGGTTTTCTTTGACAACTATCTATAAGACAAGTAATTCTGTAAGGGCTCGTTTGAATTGGAGGATTCCAACAATGCAGGGATAGGAAATAGATAGGAATAGGATAGGAATGCAGGTGCAAAACAGAGAATTTAAAAACACATGATTTCTGCCAATCTGGGTGTTTGATTCACAACAATTGGAAGATCACAGGATGCAAAGAAGCATGGTGAGATTAAGTCAAACCACAAGAAAATGTATGGTTATAATGCTATTATGCTACTATCTCTTAGTCTTGTGCTTCATGAATAGGAATTTGGAAAGGAGGACAAGTGAAAATTAAAATTCCAATGTTTTTTCTTTCAAGGAGACACTAAAGTCTGCTCAGTGGACAATATATATAACATGTAGAGTAAAAAAGAGATGCAACAAGTGTACAACCTCTTTGGCGAAGCCATGTTGATCTCAGCATGATTGGGTTGGCCAGTGAGGATGCTCCGGCTGACTTGGCTGTCGGAGGAGGGGAAGAAGATCTTAGGCGTCTGGAGATGGAGCCCGAGGTACTGCTCCACTGTAATGGAGGGTTTCGTCGTTGGAGCAGCTCCGGTGAGTTGTATGACGCCGAGGCTGAAGCAGGACAAGAGAGACAACGAACAACGTTAACCTGAGTCGAATTCTAATAGCATCTCCAATACATGACGTAAAATACATAAACACAAAGTGCTAGATGTAAAATACATCAGCTGCTCATCTCTGAACTTAACTATCGAAACTGAATTTAACTGTCGAAACTGAACTTAACTGTCGAAACTGAACTTAACTGTCGAAACTGAACTTAACTGCTGAAACTGAACTTCACTGTCGAAACTGAATTTTGCTGTCGAAACTGAACTTAACTGCCGAAACTGAACTTAACTGTCGAAACTGAATTTTGCTGTCGAAACTGAATGCACTAGCAAGGTGAGGCTACACGTCGGTCGACTGACTTTTTCATCTCTGGTCAGTCGATTTTGCAGCCGTTGGATACGAAATCCAGGGCCTGCGGTTCATCTTCAACCTCCACCCCCCTGAGCTGGCCAAACAGCAGCCCCCCCTCCCCGCCCCCGGCCGGTGGCGCGCCGCCCCGCCCGCCCCGAAAACACTCCCCGCCGCCGGTCCGCCGCC
>NC_041380.1:331302983-331306025 GCF_002162155.2 Triticum dicoccoides | reverse complement strand
TGCCGAGCTTTTTCTCCGGCGATCCCCACGCCACCGCCCCGCCAATGCCCCCATCCTGAACCCTAAGATAGATAGTGGGGTACCTCTCCGACGAGCCCCCCTCCCTGATGCGGCTGGTTCTTCCTTCACCCCGGCGGCATCGCAGTGAAGTGTAGCTAAATCGGAGCAGCATCGCAAGCAAGAGCAAGAGCGAGAGCAGCAGCGCGAGCAAGAGCAGAACACGCAGGGGACTGAGAGCAAGAGCAGAGCAGCAGCGCGAGCGAGAGCTAAAGCAGTAGCAGGTCCTACTGATGTGGACGTCGCCACCGAGGGAGCGACGTCGTGGAGGAAGTGGCCGGCGACGCCGCCGTGGATGGAGCCTCGCCATGTCGGCTCGGGACCGAGCGCCGGCAGCACCGTGAGATCGAATCAAGAAGAAAATGCAGTGATTAGTGTACAACCTCTTTGGTGGCGCCGATTAGGCTGCAGATTCATCCGGGGAAACGGTGATGATGATGATCTTCCGGTGGTGCAGGTGAAGACGACGGTGTAGGAATGGAGGTGGCGCGAAAGACAAGGGGAACGTCGGGGCAGCTCCTTGGAGGTGGAGGACGGGGTGGCTGAACCGGCGGGACGATGAGGTTGACGATGGATCCTCATCCGGTACGGTGGATGAGGGACGTCGAGGTGTTGTTATGGACGACGTCGTCGGGGAAGAGGCTCTGGCTGGGTGGCGGACGGAGCAGGGTGTGGGGTTTCGTCACGGGTTTTCGCCGCCTCGGTGTACAAATGGGTGGGTGGATGGGATGGCAGTGGTGAACCATGGCTTAGAGACGCGCTTGTCCGAAATGTGGGGTAAGTTACGAAAGTACCCCCACCGATTTGAGGTGGTTCTTTTGGTTCAGGGGTACCATGGGCATTTCGCGTGTTGGGATTTCACAGGAGGTGGGAGTTTTCGCGCGCGTTGTAATTTCAGAATAGCAAGGCGCGGGTTGAGATGGAGGGAGTTATCGGAGCACAACGAGACAAAGATATATCTCAAATATTTCGGGCTAACAAGGCGCGGGTTGAAATTTCTGGACAAGCCTAACGTGTACTGTACCAAATCAATGCGCCCTAAAAATGTCATTCAAAACTTTGAATTCGTGTTATGTTTAATTAAAATATTTTGCTACGTGTATAATGCATGCAACCTACTACTCAAATGAATGTTTTAGTGCATTCCAAATGTATATACTACCGCTTCAATATGAACTAAATTTGAATTCGTTTCTCTATTTGAATAAGATCTACAGTAATGATTGTTGTGAAGTCGAAGCATTTGAATTCGTTTCTCTGTTTTAATAAGATCTACAATCATTATTATTGTCAAGTTAAACCATCGTTTGTGTATTATCTTCACAGCACACCACATGATTTGTCTCGAGTTACATATGAACTATGTGTACTATATGAACTCGAACTAGATTTTTTGAATCCGCTTTATTTTGATTTAAAATCACATTACATTTCTAGCTCTGGCTAGATCTTCATAATCTAAACCATGTCTCATATGTATAATGTGTTTATCACATTATGTATGGTGCCCCGCCCCCTACGCCTACAAGTATTTAGATGTGAGTTGCAAACACCACACATTACCACAAATTCAAATAAAATGTGAGAATGTTCGATATATAGTATTGTTTAGATTGTTCGATATTTAGTTGTAAGCTGCAAACGCCACACATTATCACAAATTGAAATAAAATGTGAGATTGTTTGATGTATTGTATGGTTTAGATTGTTTGGCATTTAGCTGTGAGTTGCAAACGCCATGCATTATCACATTATGGTATAACATGTGCACAGCACGTGTATCACCACTATATTCATGCATGCGATGTTTAAAACACTATGATCTCCTATTCAAATATATGAATCCGCTTTCATATCAAATTATGATCTTTGTTAGTCTCCTACACCCACACAATCCTCTAACCTTTATAGCTACCACTAACTTTCTCTCGTGCATGCACACGCCCTCCTCGCCCTCCCCCTCCCTCGGCATTCTATCCACTGGGCACATTCATTTTTTTTCTTTAGGTCGTTCTCCCAGAGTCTCCACAACTCCTTTCCGACACACACCGATCGATAAACCTCTCCAGCGATGCCTGCCTACAACATACAAACACACCTTCAATCTCCTCCTTTATGTGTCCTTGCCTCGTGTCTCTCATACGGTCAGACGCACGTGTAAACTCTCGCCCCTCTTTTCATAACTCTCACAACCGCACACTCCTCCCCCTATCTAGCTAGTAGTTGGGCCTCTCGCACCACCTCCTAGATCCATTCTCTCTGTCTATCCGTCTCGCTAGGCCTTATTTGCCTCTAACAAATGGACGTACACCGACCGATCTCTCGCTATACATATAGCTAGCTAGGTCCTTATAACTCGTTTTTACCCACACGTCAATCGATCTACCTCATTAGTTGTGTCTCTCCCTTCCTCCGACAAACAACAATTGATCTACCGATCTAGTTAGGTTTGCTTACCAAACACATGGTTCCCCTTCATCATCCATGGATGCGCCCCGACAGATCTATCACGCACAGGCACACACAGAAACACATCCCCACTCTTATTGATAACATTGCAGTTCCACCCTCAGTTTGTCTAGTAGGCCTCTCCCACTATCTTTGAGAAGCAACTCCATCACCCATCCAGCACTCTACCCCTCTCCCTCCCTCTCCCTCCCTCTCTCTCTCCTCTCTCTCTCCCATCATATTTCCCTTCCTTCAGTTATGTATGGATGTCGACCGATCTCCCTCAAGACATAGTTGGGTCTCTCCTTCTCAACACATATACGAGTCGTTCTACCTCTATAGTTAGGCCTCTGCCTACCCCTCCCACCACCCCCTCCCCCCACACACACCGATACATCGAGCGCTCTAGTCATGTCTCCCTGCCACACACAAACTTGACGTGTGCCCTCTAACGTTCCGGTAGGCCAGTCACCCTATATCTTTGACTTGTACACACACACAATTTTGATGGCTCTCTTCATCGATCTCGCACCCACC
>NC_041380.1:331291667-331302707 GCF_002162155.2 Triticum dicoccoides | reverse complement strand
AAAAAACGCTCATGAACATGGTTTGTATCTCTCACACACACCCACGTAGGTGGGGGACGTGCACAAAGAGAATAGATGCATGCACGGCGCACGTACTCCCGTCTCTTTCCCAACCACACCCGCGCGGGTACACGGTGGAGCTCATTTCTGTATGAAAAAGGCAGCCCACGTGGTAATTTGGCACGTGTACTGGTTGTCCACTTGGTGGAGGGAGGATCGTCTACCACAAGTGAACAAACAAATTGCGACTTGACGACCCATGTGGGGCCTACCTTAGAGGCAAGGCTCTATACACTGGAGTACTTTTGATGTGTCCCTTCAACTCGCAGAACGAGGAGAAGCTTGCTTAGTATGTTGTCTCCCCCGCCCATGGGCGCGGTGGCTCGCAGGATGAGGTGAAGCTTGCTTACTACGCCTTACGTCCGCTCCCTCGCCCATGCGCGCGGTGGCTCGCAGGACGAGGAGAAAAATTTACTACTCCCTCCATTTACTCCTCATCCCTACTACCTTGGTTATAGAGATTATATCATATTGTTTGGAATATATATGTCCTTTAGTAGATTTCAATATGAACTACTAGTACATACTCCAAACACTGATGTATATAGACGTATTTTAGAGTGTAGATTCACTCATTTTGCTCCATATATAGCACTCTCCCTCGCCCCTCGACCCTCGCCCACGTGGTGGACGTGCAGCAATTCATTCGGTCTCATATAGCCAGAACGATATATAGTGCACTACCATTATTGCTCGGCTTCCCGAAGAGGCGAAGAGCCAATCGCAAGGTTAATATTTTGGAGATGCCAAGCGCAAGGTTATAGGAGAACGAGTAGTAGGTGCCGCGTCATTTATAATTAAAGTTTTTTTTCTTCAGTGGCACGTACGCTATACGATAGGTTCATATGGAGAGAAAAGGAAACCGCTCCACTATATACATAGTCAGGACGGGCCAGCCTACACGATTGCTTGCTGGGGTTGCTCTCTTCACACTCTCTCGCACAAAACGATTGTGGCCACATCTCTAACATCCCGGCGGATCACGTTCGCTTGGGGAAGGGGTAGATGCTTAGTGTAGATGTGGTGGCCGTCGCCGACGGCGAAAATCCACTGTCGGCACGTCCCGATCAGGGGTCCCCGCCGTTCTCTCTCACAAAGCCGGTGAGGTTGCCTTCGTCCCTTGCTCACTGCCGTGACGTGGGCAGTTGCCGCCTCCCGCCGCCCTCCTCAAGGTTGAGCTATGTCCCTCAGGTACAACTCCCTTTACAGCCGGCTTGCACCACTGCTCCAGCTGCCCACATCACTCCCTGTGGAAATTTCTCTACTTCTTTGCCCCGCACATACCTCTACTGGCTTCTACGTACTATATTTGTGATGAGTTTATGTCTCATCAACTAGTCCCAGTAATCTTATTCTAATCACGCTTGTTCAATTTCTTTGCCACAGGGATGCTCATCTTGATTTTGGTGAAATTGCACAAAATGATCCGATGGTTAAAAGGTTGCAAACTTCATTTATTAGGAATCTCGAATGTTGCCAGCAAATTGAAGCCTGGTCAGGGTTCACGGTTCAAGGGCTATGGACTGCATGGATCATTTTTTTCTTTAGCTGCCTCTGTTCCAAAATAAGTGTCAACTTTAGTAGTAGTACAACTTTGTACTAAAGTTTGCACAAAGTTGAGAAACTTATTTTGGAACGGAGGGAGTACATATTTGCTATGATCTGTCAATCATTGAGATGCAATAGCATGCATGTTAGTCTCCTTTGTATTTGATGAAATGTTGCAACAGACAACCTTGGACGCAAGATACATGTAACAGAAGCTGGAAGCTTCATAGCATTGTACAAATTTATCTTGCTAATAAATTACAGTACGTACTATACTAGTACTTCCTCCGTTCCTAAATATAAGTCATTGTAGAGATTTCACCATGAACCACATCTGGATGTATATAGATGCATTTTAAGTGTAGATTCATTCATTTTGTTCCGTATGTAGTGGAATCTCTACAAAGACTTATATCTACTAGTAATAGCTAGCCCCCACTACTAGGAATTCTCTATCCTCTCCTTGAGCCACATCATCAAAATTGATGTAGCTGTTAGATGAAGTAAATCAGTCCATAATAGCCGTCTGATCTTGACGTTGAGAGGCTCCGCACTAAGCCACATGCAAGCATGCAGAAATACCGTGCCACATGCATGTGAGTGGGTTTTAAAACACATCAACATGTCTGCATGCAATCATGCACCGGTAACATGCATGTAAGTGAGCTTTTAAGTCCCATTAACATGTCAAAAAGAAAAATATAATCCCATTATGCAGTAGGAGTTGGATGATCTTTTTTCCTTACGTGGGATGATCTAAATGATGATGGGAGTTTATTTAGTTTGGCTACCACATTTGTCATGCGGTTATAGAGTTTTTTTGTTCTATGAAATCGATAATTTTGCGTAGAGAGATATACCGCTGTTCCGTGCCAACGCGCAGGGACTCATCTAGTAATATTTAGGAACAGAGGGAGTACTATGTAAAGAGTTAGGTGTCGCACGGTGATAGTGTGAGGTGGGCCATGTAATCACTGAGCATGCGTGTTTTCATTTCTCTTGCACGCCTCCGCTGTAAGAATGGAGAAAATTATAATCTAGTAGTAGTATACCTCCTTTCGCCGAAAGCGTGGGACATCCAGCAGTCCTACCACCTCAGTAATAAAGACCAATGAGCCGTCAGATCACATAGACCCAGCAGTAAGTTGGACGGACGAAGCAACCATCACTCTTGCGCCAGTGAGAGGTCACGTCCGCTCTGCCCGGGCATGAATGCAGCATCGATTCTTTGGACCGGCGCTGACCGTTTCGGGCGGGAAGCGCGCGCAGGCGATGGAGGGGCTTTGGGTGGGCCAGGCTGGTCAGGAGCAGGCGTGGCAGCTGTCCGCATGTCCCTACCGGACACGCCCGGAAATGAGAGGATGCACCGACTCTCGCGGCTAACATAGTACACTACACAACATCTCTCTGTAGGAGTAGGTCGATCTGTCGCTCTCTCTAACACACACATGGTGTTACACACACACACACACACACACACACACACACACACACACACACACACACCTTGGTCCCGTTGCACCTTCTAACGTGACTTATTACACCTAGACAGAGGGAGGAGTAAGTATACGAGATACGGTGGCACACTGACTTAAGTCGAATACAAGTGCCCAAAATTTGTGTGCATGTTATAATAAGGATTCACTTAAAATAGTACGTGAGTGAACAAAGGGATCAATTGGACAGTGTTCCCGAGCAGTAGCGAGATGTGTGAGGTAAGATACACCGCTGGCGCTTTTAATTTTTCTTATTAATTTGTTTGTTTCACCCTCTGACTGGTGGGACCCAACGTACTACGTGGAGAGAGGTAAGGTGACTAAGGCTGCATTATTTCTGCACCACTGTGGATAGTCTTACCACCAAAGCCACATGACACGATTATGATTGAAATCCCAATGACTCCCACACACACAAAAAAAACACGGCATGCTTGTCACACGAATGCAGGAATGTATAAAAGGTTATTTCCCTCTCGTTGAACATAACGGGAGGGTTGTGTAGCTGGTTAGCCTGTTCGCTCATCAAACTTGAGGTCTCGGGTTCGATAACTACACTTGAGCATAATTTGTGCCAGGAGGATTCTTTGACTGGTCAAAATGTTTTCTAGGGTTTGCACACTTCACACTCTCTCTCCAGTATATATATACACGCTGGAGCCTCAGCGCTTGTAGTTGCTCTCTTCACACTCTCTCACCCTCTCCCGCTGGAGCCTCAACGCTTGTAGTTGCTCTCTTCACAATCTCTCGCCCTCTCCAGATCTAAACAAGACTTCGTTGGCCTCTCTCTCCCCTCACTTCTGCTCAAAGAGCCGACAGGATCCGTCCGCCGGGAAGGGAAGGAGGCTTAACGCTGTCGTCGTCGGCGAGGGACTCCCGGTGTAGTTGTTCACTTTCCACCCAGCGGTGGCGCGGGAGGGCCTCCGACCCCTTCTTCTTTGCCGTTGTCCCGTCGCCCACCGAACCACGCCCCAAGAACCTTAAGGTATAATTTACTTACTCCACATGCATTGCTCTAGCTGCATGTATACCATGAATCTAGGACGTGGTTCAAAGAGGAAAGGAGTGGGGGAAAGTAGTGGTAAAAGTTGTATATAGCATGAATCTAGGACGTGGTTCAAAGAGGAAATGAAGGGGGAAAGTTGTATAGCATTAATCTAGGACGTGGTTCAAAGAGGAAAGGAATGGGGGAAAGTAGTGGGGAAAGTTGTATCGCATAAATCTAGGACGTGGTTCAAAGAGGAAAGGAAGGGGCGAAAGTACTAGTTCAAAAAGGAAAGGAAGGGACAAGGCTGTAGAGTTTGAGAAAGACTAGATTTTCTGCGCTCACATAGGGAAAGGCGTCTAAAGATAACAAAACTGGGACCAACACAAATATGCTCCTTGGTTGTTTGTTCTTTATTCTTTGTTGCAACAGACTGTGCATGACCACAGTACATCGGTAGATGCACATGGTGCTGGTGCGTCCACTGTCCTGTGCAACTCATTAGCTGTTGTTAATCTAAGGCCCTGTTTGGTTAAAAACTCCCTAGTCCCTACCTATTGGGTTCCAGGGACTAAACATGGACTAGAGGTTATTAAATGACATGCTAAAAGACCATGTTACCCCTAGTAATGAACGAATAGAGACAAGGTGCGATGCGTGGCAGGGGCAACTATTGGAAAAAGTCCCAAAAAGACTCCCTCGGGGTCTTCTTTCTTTAGTCCCAAATGCCCACTTTTAGTTCCTAAAAGTCCCTCCTCTTTGGTTTAGATGGGACTGACACAGAGTTTTTTTAGTCCCTACACCAAAATGTCCCTATAAACAAACACCCTCTAATAATGCCGCTGGAAAATTGATGCAATGCCACAGTTAAAAGCAAATTACATGTTTAACGAATTTTATTGTTAATATAATCTCTATGTTAATATTAATCAATGCCACCATTTGAGAAATGCTACTGTCTTGCTTTCTTTCCCATTTAGATAAGGTAGATGCTTCTTTTTGTTGGCTTCTGTGTCATCCACCGTTATTGACCACTAATTGTTTCCTTTGCACCTCTGTGTAAACAGGGTTATCTGCTTCACCTCGTTGCCATCGTGAAATTTTGTTGCACTGCACAAAACACTTTTGTTTTAAGAGTGTTTTGTGCAGTTCAACCAAAATGTCACACCGACAACGTTGCTTGATTGCTTGATCTTAGTGGAACTGCACAAGAGGAGATCTTACTTCCTATCCGTTAAGGCGAATTTGGTTCAGATCTTCTTCTTATGAGTTGTTTGAATTCCGCATCATGAGAGGTCAGTACTAGCCTTCTTTCACATGATTCTGTAGTGTGCATTCATATGTTGTGCTACTTGTACGATAATGTTGCTTGATTTTAGTGAACTGCACAAATGGAGACAAGACTTCCAATCTCTATGTGCACCGTAATATCCCATTGAGGTAAGATAAGGATATTTCACAACTGCTAGCCTGTATTTTTCCACTTTCATCAAAAAATTAAGTTTAGTACTATACTTGTGCTCCCTAATTGACATGCCAAATCTTACATTGAAGGTGAAGCTTGTTTGTTATTGAACCAAGTGATGAAGGAGAAGAACAAGGGGAAGAAAAACAAAAATCAACTCCCGGTGCTGTAATGAAGCACTGGAACTGTGATGACACAAGTAATGATATAGTTTTGCATCTTAATTTATTGCTATGGCTGGAACGAGCAATTGTTTTGCCACTGATTTGATGCCACTCTTAATGTAATATGTAATTATCTCTACTTGTGCAAACATGGATCTTCTTTGAAGATACCATATATTTTAGTGGAACTGCACAAGAAGATGTTGGAAACATTAAACTAATCGAGGAGTATATAGTAAGCATGGCCACCACCGTAGATAGCAACAGATGGTTCCGGAGAATTGCTTCATCTGTATGCTCTACACAATAAGCCTCCTAACAAAGGTTGGTACTCGCCCACTGATTTCATCCATATGATTGAGCTTTGTCATCTCTATTGGTGTTGTGCTACTATTTAGATACTGTCATGAAACAGTGGTATTGTCCTTGAGAAGTGCTTCATCTGTGTTGTTTTAAATATTTCCTTTCCTTTTTTCGAGCAAGCAGTGATGCTAGCATTTAGAAGTCCTCTTGTCTTTGCACAACAGGATCATCTTCCTCTGAAGAAGAATATGGAGTACGTGAAGTGACTAGTTCTGATTATGCCAGGATGAAGAAGCCATGTCTATCTTATCATCATAAGGAGCAGTTGAAGGATGGTTACATTACTCCCCACAAGACCAAACTAACTTCAGCTCAGAAGGACTGACAAAATCTCCATTTTTTTGCTGTGATGTGTGAGTACAATGTTGTTCTAGGATTCTTTCAGGTGAGTTCCATTTTTCTAAAAGTGTGCTCTACATGGACCATGTATGTGCCTGTTGAAACTGTCAATTCATAGTATAGTTTGCCCTATACTAATCACTTTTTTGTATTTGTGCAAACAGGGGTGCTCAGCTTGATTTCAATGGGAACTGCACAAAATGTTCATGAATACATCGAATCATTCATTTCCACCACAAGAAAGGAGGTGTCGATAAGTTCAAGGTGTTGCAACATATAAGGGCGAAATCATACAAGCTACGCGCGAATTTGGTTGATTTTGGTGGAACTGCACAAAAAGAATAGCTGGTTTATTTAGCACGAGATGCCATGTCAATGTCCGAACTGATGGCAAACCCTGCCCATTCCACAATCGTAGGCATTTGATATTTTGGAATGGGACAACCTTGTCAAATTTTGCTCATTGATTTTAGCAAGACATGCGTTTGATATTTTCGAATGGGACGCCCTTTGCTGTCAGTAGCGTCGATCAATTTTTTTCTTTATTCTTTAGTTGTGAAGTAAATATTGCCTCTGACATGTGAATCACTGAGATGCATAATCATCGATTGTTTTGAATGTTCTCTATGAATTGTCAGGCCTGTGTGTTTGATTGCAATGTACAGAAACGCTAAAAAGCTGCTCAAACTCTTTGTACTCCTTTTGTTCCTTTTTACTTCGCACATTGTGAAAGTGCATACTTTTTTGTATAAGATTGGTCAAAGTAGAGATACTTTGACTGCAGACAAAACTTGTATGCAGACTAGAAAGGACCGGAGGGAGTACTCGTGAAACTGCTGTAAACGAGGTGATCACCCTGGGAATAATGCTAGTATGTATTGTTTCGCATGTTCATCCAATGCTAGTGATACAGGAATTCGAACTAATCAAAATAAATTCATTCATACATGGTCGGATTTCATATTAAAAAAGCCAGATTTCATTACATTTCATACATTCTTCAACTAAAAAGGGGTGCGCTGGAGGTATAATTAATTAACCGAAGCTACCCATCTGTGTCCCGCTGAGCTGAACAGAAGCTTCAGTGACTTAACTGCAGGTGCAGTTGCGTAACTGACATGTGGCCTGTTGGGCCCACGTGTCAGTCAGCCTACTGCACCAGCAGTTAAGTAGAAGCAGCATTATTCTCCAGCAGAACTCCCCGACTCCACGTCGCCGCCAAGAAGCTAACCGGCTGTCAATGGTCAACCTGCCTAGCTTGGCTTCAATAGGAGGGTAGCAGCGGTGGCCTTACTTGGACCCGAGCAGCGGTGACCTACCATGTTCTACTCTTCCTCATTTTCTGTGTAGCGTGGCCTCGTTGGCAGTGGGGCGGGGCCTCGACGGAGCCGGCGATGTCCTCTGTCTTGTTGCCAGCGGGCGGCGCCTCAGCGGAGCGGTGGAAATCCTCCCACGCGTTGCCGGCAGGGTGGGGCCTCGGCTGAGCGGGTGATGTCCTCTGCCTTGTTGTTGGCGGGGCGGGGCCTCGGCGGAGCCGACGGTGTCCTCTGCCTCGTTGTTGGCGCCGCGGGGCCTCGGCGGAGCAGTGCCTCGTCGACGCCAGCAGAGCAGGGACTCGACGGAGCCGGCATTGTCCTCTGCCTCGTCCTCGGTCTCAACAAATAGCGCCTCGCCCGCTTCATCGCCCTCTTTTCTAGCCTGTTTGTAGGCGGCCGCAGCCTCCGCCACCCGCATGCGGTACCGCCAGCGCTCAAGGCGGCCCTTGCGGGCGGAGCGGTATGAGTCGAGCAGTGCCTCCTGCTCCGCCCGCTCCGCGGCGATCTGCTCCTCCGCCTGCAGGTGCTCCTGGAGGAGATGGTGGTTGTAGGCGGCGTCGGCCTGTGCCTCCCAGAACTGCTCCTAACGCATCTGCCTCACACTGTCCATATATTGGGCATGGGCCTTGCCGATGGTCATGGTGCAATGCACCGGCGAGGATGGCGCAGAGGAGGGGGTTGGCGCCGGATCGTCGACTACCATGTTCTCCATTGGGACGTCGTCGTCCTCCGGCTGCCTGCTGGCCAGCCGGTCGGCAGCAATGGCTGCCATCTCCTTGTGGTCCGTCGTCCGCCCGTCTCGAAGAGCGCTGGAGCGCGAGGAAGCGATGGTGGGCAGTAGTGGTGTGGACAGGAGAAAGGGAACGGATGCGGATGACTACGGCTATGGCCGGCGCAGCAGTTTATATAGCAATGGTGGGCGGGCGTAGGGACGGACGTGTGGCGCCGGAGTAGCCGCCTCGGCAACCGCGTATCATTAATATGGGCGGCAAATGGACGGACGGACGGCACTTGTGTCATTTGAAGGCGGAGCAATCGCCTGCACCGGGAAGCGGGGCGGGCGGCGCTGACTGTTTTGGGAGGAAAGCGCGCGCGGGCATGGAGATGATTTTACTTGGAGAGGATGACAATGGGGACCCACCAGCTCCATAGCCTCACGTACGCAAGTGCCTCCTTATTATATATATATATATATATATATATATATATATATATATATATATATATATATATATATGTGTGTGTGTGTGTGTGTGTGTGTGTGTGTGTGTGTGTGTGTGTGTGTGTGTGTGTGTGTATAAAACTATACTCCCTCCGTCTAGGTGAATAAGTCGTATTAGAAGGTGCATCACGACCTAGGTGCAAGCAGATTGGTGGAAAAGAAGAATATTTCTCTCTTCTAAACACAACATTTAATCACAGCAGTTAAGAGGATGCCTTATTAGCTACCCATGCAGGCCATTGTAATTCATAACATGCAAAGCGCTTTTATTTCTTGCCTAATAACCGCATGGACGTGTTGCATGCATTGGTCCTTGCCCGAGCAAAAAAAAGGGAGGAAAGGGGTTTCCACGGGAGACAACGAGGCAGAGGTGGAAGCGCTCGCTGGAGTAATTTATTTTGCTTCCCCCTGGTTTCCTGACATCACGGTCCCACACCATTGTCAACCTATGTAGTAGTCAATAAACGAGAGAATTGCACAAGAAGCGGCCGACAGCTGGGACCAAGCAGCTCGAGCAGTATTTGTGTTTTTGAGATGTGAGCATTGTAGAGTTTTTCGATGTTTAGCCCAGATATTAATTTTTCTCCTCTGAACAACAACGAAAACATCGCTGCAGGTATTAACTGGGCGGGCTGTGGCCCGTCTAGCCCAGGCCAGATATCCAGCCCAGATATTAATTTTTTTCAAGCTGAAAATGGCTAGCCCAGCTATACTTTTTTTAGGGATACCCAGGCAAGGTCAAGTTGTTATTCTCCGCCCCGCTGGGCTGCAAATCTTTCCTAGGAGGGATACATTAGGCTTAACAAGAAAATGGGCTTTAAGAAATAATAAATGGGATGTAATTATAAAAACTGGGCAGTAACTATAAAAAATGCACCAAACACGTGATTACTTTATAAAATATTATTTTTGGATATTGAAAATTTTAATTTCATTAATTGTTGCGAGCGCAATATTTCATTGGATTTTACGTAATATAAATTTATATTGAAATTGTATTTAATATGAATAGAAATTTCAGGATAAAAATATTTCGGATCCCATCAAAATGTGGGAAATTTTATTGAATTCTGTTTTGAACGGTTGGTTGAAATGGGCTGTACTTTTAACAAACTGTAAATGGGCTGTAGTAAATTCCAGTAGAATTCAAAAATGGGCTACACATTCTTACAAATCTCAAATGGGCTATAAGTTCTCTGCCACACACTTCTGGCCTTACTAAGTTGACGTGTCCCCTAAAAAAAACAGAGTTGACGCGTATGCAAGGCTTTGTCAACTTATAGTCAACACATGGTTCTAGCAGCAGTGGGCGTTGGATGTCCATCCAACGGATGCCGTGCTTCTTCTTCAATCTCAGATATTCTAGCTTCACCCGCCCAAAAAATGATTCCTCCCCCTGACATATGGGGCGCACCATTTCAGAAGCTGACATGTGGGCCTACTAAGTTGACGTACCAAGGGCTTTGTCAACTTAGTCAATATAAACGATTCTAGCTTCAGTGACCGTATGATGTCCATCCAACGGCCATAGTGCTTCTTCAACCTCTGGTCTTCTTGCTCCAACTGCCCAAAGCAGCGTCGGTCGTGCCGCCTGCTCCTGCCTCCTGTGGCCGGTTGTGCTGCCGCGGAGGCCTCACCGCCCCCTACTATTCCCATTGCTGGCCAGGACCTGCAGCGACGGCAGCCTCACACCGTGGCCGAACGAGTGAACCGTCATACTCCTCTCTGCGTGGGCATCCACTGCCGCGTCTTCACCGGCTCCGCGTCGTCCCCTTCCTAGGCCTCACCGTCGTCCACCGCCCTGGTGCTCTCGGTGCGGCGTGGTCAACATGGTCACGGAACGACTTCCATCGGACGTGGACTGTACGTGGAGAGGCTGACAACTGGGTCCACGGCGGCAGCAAGGAAGTGCCTCCTTATTACGCGGAAAATAATGATTCCTCCACCTGACAGCAGGGACCCACCGGACGGGCCAACAGTATTTTGCGAAAAAATTGTTTCCCCCTGACTGCTGGGACACACCGGACAGGCCACCGTATTTCATGAAAAAAACGTTCCCCCCGTTGTCAGCTCGGACCCACC
>NC_041380.1:331288657-331291359 GCF_002162155.2 Triticum dicoccoides | reverse complement strand
CCCGGCTAGCTGGGACCCACCTTGCTGGGAGGCTGACTTGTGGGCCTACTAAGTTGACGGGGACGAAGGGCTTTGTCAACTTAGTCAATATGAACGATTCTAGCTCCAGTGACCGTACGATGTCCATCCAACGGCCGTAGTGCTTCTTCAACCTCTGGTCTTCTTGCTACAGCCGCCCAAAGCAGCGCCGGTCGTGCCGCATGCTCCTGCCTCCCGTGGCCGGCTGTGCTGCCGTAGAGGCCTCACCGCCCCCTACTATTCCCATCGCTGGCCAGGCCCTGCGGCGGCAGTAGCCTCACACCGCAGCCGAACCAGTGAACCCTCATAGTCCTCTCCGCACGGGCTTCCACTGCTGCGTTGTCCCCTTCCTAGGCCTCGCCGTCGTCCACCGCCGCGGTGCTCTCCGCGTGGCGTGGTCAACATGGTCAAGGAACGACTTCCATCGGAAGAGTACTGTACGTGGAGAGGCTGACAGCTGGGTCCATGGCCACAGCCCAGTTTTTTTGTCAATTGCCAAGTAAGTCGCTTTGTCAGGCCTGTTGGGCTGCAAATCTTTCAAGACGAGGAGAGCTTTCATTCGACTGGCCGAGAAAATGGCCCATCAGTAATGAGAAATGGGTTGTACATTTTTAAAACACATCAAACCGGCAATTAGTTTCAAATATCTTTTTTTCATTTCAAGATTTTAAATTACATTAATTTTTATGCGTGGAGAATTTGTTGGATTTTATATTGATATACATTTATTTTTAAAATCAGTTTGAATGTGAGTCGAAATTTCGGGATTAAAAACAGTTCGGACTGCACCGAAATATGCAAAATTTCGTATAATTTTTTAACCGTTGCCACAATATGGGCTGTAATGCTAACAATAAAAATATGTGCTCCAAAAAAACCTTAAGAATTAGCAAATGGGCTATAAATTATTAGAAATAATGGCAGATGGGATGTATGCTATTTTCCACAGATTTGAGGCTTTCCTAAAAAAAGGTTGACGCACAAGCACCGACTGTTGGATGTCCATCCAACGGCCATCGTGCTTCTTCAATCTCTGCTCTTCCTGCTCCAGCCGCTCAAACAAGCGCCGGCGGGACTGCCTGCTCCCTCCTCCTCGTGGCCGGCTATGCTGCCGCGCAGGCCTCACCGCTCGATCGTACTCCCATCACTGGCCTAGCCATCCCTCTACTCACCCACACCTGCTGTTACTCTCTGGCGACAAAAGACGAACCAGTAAACCCTTGTACAGTCGTACTCCCCTCCGCGTGGGAAACAACTGCCGAGTCTTCCCTGCCTCCGTGTCGTCCCCTTCCTAGGCCTCGCCGTTGTCCACCACCCTAGTGCTCTCGGCACGGTGTGGTCAACATGGTCAAGGAACAACTTCCATCGAACATGGACTGTACGTGGAGAGGCTGACAGCTGGGTCCACGGCCGCAGCAAGGAAGTGCCTCCTTATTACGCGGAAAATAATGATTCCTCCACCTGACACCTGGGACCCATCGGACAGGCCACTATATTTCATGAAAAAAACATTTCCCCCTGACTGCTGGGACCCACCAGCTACATCTTCGCACACAAGGAAGTGCGTCCGGGAAAAAAAATGATTCGCCCCCTGACTGCTGGGACCCACCAGCTACATCTTCGCAGGCAAGGAAGTGCCTGACAGTCGGGACCCACCTGGTCGAAGTGTACATAGTGTTGTCATTCTGGTCGCGGACGTGTATGTACATACTGGTCGATGTAGAGGCGCACACGTGTCGTAGTAGAGGCGCGCACGTAGCATGTACATGTACGTACAACGGCCATGGTGCAAGAAAGAAAATACGGCCACATATGTGTACATACGGGTGGGGTCTCGAACACCTACTCGCGCATACGTATGGCCAGGGCTCGTGTACATGGCTGGGTCGGAACGGAGAAACAGCGTTGTCGTCGTGTTCATGGGGAGGCAACGGAATGCGTCGTGTTCATGGGGAGGCAACGGAATGCGTCGTGTTCATGGGGAGGCGACGGAACGCGTGGGAGCCAACCGGCTGGGTCGGAACGGAATGCGTGGTCGTGTTCATCGGGAGGGCTTGGACGGAACATGCGATGGAAACGAGGCCTGGCATACCGCAAAACGGAGGAAACGGCCTTGTGTTCGACCGGCCACGTTCGAAACGGGATCCTGCTCATCGGGAGGGGTCTGGCGTACCGCAAAACAGAGGAAACGGACCTCCTATGGTCGAAACGGGGGTCCTGTTGATCGGGAGGGGTGTGGCGTACCGCAAAACGGATGAAACGGACTTGTGTTGGAGCGCTACAGTCGAAACGGGGGTCTTGTTCATCGGGAGGGGTGTGGCGTACCACAAAACGGGACTCCACGGGATACTGTTCATCTCCACCGTCGACCCCTCCAGCCTCCATGAGCTACTGTTCATCCACCGTCGACCTCCTCCAGCCTCCACCTATGACTGTTCATCCACGGGCTCTTGTTCATCCAGCCTCCACCGCGCGCTACTCCACCGGCTACTGTTCAACCAGCCCTCTCCATGGGCTCCTCTTCAACCACCCCTCCACGGGCTACTGTTCATCCTGCCCTCCACCGTCTACTATTCATCCTACCCTCCACGGGGTGGTCCTGTTCATCCAGCCCCAACCGGCTCGATCGATCGGGGTCCTGTTCATCCAGAGGCAACACCACGGGGTCCTGTTCATCCACCCCA
>NC_041380.1:331267689-331288403 GCF_002162155.2 Triticum dicoccoides | reverse complement strand
TTCATCCAGAGGCAGCATCGATCAGCTTCAGTTAGCAGCAGTAGCAAAGGAATCGCTCGATCCGGTTCAGTTAACAGCCATCGATCGATCGCTCGGGTTCAGTAACACGTAGCCTGCAGTGCAATCGCTTGGGTTCAGTTAGAGCCCAACGCCTCACTCGGGTTCAGTTAGATCCAACGCCTCGCACACACGCGCGTACGTGTACGAGAGAAACGTGCATCGCTTGGCCCCCGACCTCCCACCGTAACCGGGAACTCCCCGAAATTTTCCTCGCCCTCGCTTCTACCACGGTTTTTTCTGTCATGGACGGCCCAAAGAATGTCATGCAGCTGCGTCTCCGGCCCGCCCAGGACGAAAAGCCCATTTTCTGTCATAATTTTTTATCATAGAGGTAGGAGCCCACCACATCTATGATGATACCGGGTTTTGTCACAATTATCGTCATAGAAGTGTCATATGTATAACAGAAAAAAATTCGTTCGACCCAAAATGTCATGGATGTGTCTTTTTTTTGTAGTGTAACTAAAATCTACAACTAATTTTTTTGGTTTTTCTTAAGGTTTTTCAAACACACAAGAAGAAAACTAGAAAATGAAAATAAACTAGCATGGATGATACAATGAAAGAGTATGAGCACCGACAACTGGCATGAGTGTGTGAACATGAATGTAATATCGGTGAGAGATACGTACTCCCCCAAGCTTAGGCTTTTGGCCTAAGTTGGTCTATCCCCATGGATCAAAGTGGCCCTCTCCGGTGTAAGGAGGAGTGTCCTCTGGGTGCCACTGGTTGGCGATCTCCTCCGGATCCCACTGGTAAACTAACTGTCGATAAGGGTCCAGGGGTGGTTCCGGCTCAAGCTCTGGAGCTGGTGTCACGCTCCAGTATGCATGAACGTCCTCCGGCAAAACAAGGTACTTGCCTGAAAATATGTTAAACAAAGAGGGAGCAGGCAAGGTAATAGTCTCAAAGTTATTCTTACCAAAAATCAGTCTATAGTTAAGCATCTTTTTCTTATTCTTAACAATAAAATCATGCGCTATCATGCTCTTATAATCTAGAAAAATATTAGGCAGCAACTTTTCCTCTTTCTCATAATGCCTAATAGGTATGTTAAAGTGTGCAGCAAGGCGCGAGACAAAGATGCCTCCTAAGACGGGGCCCTTAGTATGGTTCAGATTTAACCGTTTAGCAACAATAGCACCTAAACTGAAAGTAGTATTCTGAATCAAGGCATGGCACAAAATAACAATATCCGGGGCACTAAGGTTTCCACAGTTCCCATGACCAATTAAGCATCTACTAGCAAATATTGCAAAGTAACGTAGAATGGGAAAATGTATGCTAGTAATTCTTGCATCGGAAACTTTCCTCGTTTCCCCTACAGCAATCATATCAATAAATCCCTCCACATCATTATGATGTGGTTCCTCTATACTGCCCTCAAAGGGTATCAAACAAACCCGGCAAAAATCATAAAGTGACATCTCCTTCTGCACATCATATAAATAAAATTCCACCGAGGGTGGTGATCTCCTAGCATGGAAATGAAAATTTTGCTCAAAGATATTGGTGAGTAAGAGATACTGTTCACGCTGGTCATGGAGGAAGGCAGTGAGGCCTGCATTCTCAGCCAAATAATAAAAATCTTCATGAATCCCGGCCTCTTTCAAGAACTCATCACAAGGCCATTCGCATGCCTGAACCTCCGCAGTACGAGGGAGATTATACTTGGGCTTCTTGTTCTCTTCATCTTGCTTATCCTTCAAGCTTCGGCTCGATGAGCCCCTCAAAAATCTCTTCATCTTTTTTTGAAAATTTCTGAAATTTTTATTAACTTAAAAAGTGAACCAAACTCAACAAAATTGATAGCAACTACTCCTACAAGTGCCTATATCATGCACTAAAACTACTTTTGACCACATAAATTTGACATGCAAGCTCAAGAACAAGGTCACCTAAGCAGCAAATTTGCAATAAATAAAGCACTAGAACAAAAACTAATTGTACCATTGGAGGAGTCACATACCAAAGAACAATCCCCCAAAGCAGTTTTGTGAATGGAGCTTTGAGCAAGGAGATCGAAAATGGCAGCAAGATGAGCAAGAACTCGGGTTTGAGCTGGCTAGTGATTTTTTTGGGAGGAAGAAGGAGTGTGTGGTGGCTGGAATA
Source organism: Triticum dicoccoides (assembly GCF_002162155.2). NCBI lineage: Eukaryota > Viridiplantae > Streptophyta > Magnoliopsida > Poales > Poaceae > Triticum > Triticum dicoccoides. The sequence continues at coordinate 331,286,231 of NC_041380.1, read as the reverse complement.
AGTGGAGGGAACCCACGTGGGGTCCACGAGACAGGGGGCACGCCCATGGGGGTGGGCGCACCCTCCACCCTCGTGGGCACGTGGCTGCTCCCCCTGCTGCGTTTTCAGTGCCAGATATTCTCAAATATTCTAGGAAAATCATATTTAAATTTCAGGGCATTTGGAGAACTTTTATTTTTGGGGTATTATTTTATTGCATGGATAATTCAGAAAACAAATAGAAAATACTATTTTTGCTTTATTTAATATAAATAACAGAAAGTAAAAAGAGGGTACAGAGAGTTTTGTTTTCTAAATTCATCCATCTCATGCTCATCAAAAGGAATCCAATAACTAGGTTGATCAGGTCTTGTTAACAAACTCATTTCGAATAACATGAAACCGGAGAATTTTCGAATAACACTAGGTTACCTCAACGGGGATATGCACATCCCCAACAATAAGAATATCGTATTTCTTCTTGACAGTAGGAAGAGGAAATTCAAAACCCCCAATGGTAATTATTGAAATTTTTCCAATAGAATTGATACTGTGGACTTGAGATTGTTTCCTCGGAAAGTGTATCATATGCTCATTACCATTAACATGAAAAGTGACATTGCCTTTGTTGTAATCAATAACATCCCCTGCAGTATTCAAAAAGGGTCTTCCAAGAATAATAGACATACTATTGTCCTCGGGAATATCAAGAATAACAAAGTCCATTAAAATAGTAACATTTGCAACCACAACGGGCACATCCTCACAAATACCGATAGGTATAGCAGTTGATTTATCATATTTGCAAAGATATTTCAATAGGTGTCAACTTATTCAAATCAAGTCCACGATATAAAGACAGAGGCATAACACTAACACCAGCTCCAAGATCACATAAAGCAGTTTTAACATAGTTTCTTTTAATGGAGCATGGTATAGTTGGTACTCCTGGATCTCCAAGTTTCTTTGGTATTCCACCCTTAAAAGTGTAATTAGCAAGCATGGTGGAAATTTCAGCTTCCGGTATCTTTCTTTTATTAGTAACAATATCTTTCATGTACTTAGCATAAGGATTCATTTTAAGCATATCAGTCAGACGCATACGCAAAAAGATAGGTCTAATCATTTCAGCAAAGCGCTCAAAATCCTCATCATCCTTTTTCTTGGATGGTTTAGGAGGAAAAGGCATGGGTTTCTAAACCCATGGTTCTCTTTCTTTACCGTGCTTCCTAGCAACAAAGTATCTCTTAACATAATGTTCATTCTTTGATTGTGGGTTATCAAGATCAACAGCAGGTTCAATCTCTACATCATTATCATTACTAGGTTGAGCATCAACATGAACATCATCATTAACATTATCAATAGGTTCATGTTCATTACCAGATTGTGTTTCAGCATCAGAAATAGAAATAACATCGGGATTCTCAGGTGTGTCAATAACAGGTTCACTAGAAGCATGCAAAGTCCTATCATTTTTCTTTCTCTTCCTTTTAGATGGACTAGGTACATTTATGTTAGTTCTCTCAGAATCTTGCTCAATTCTCTTAGGATGGCCTCAGGATACAAAGGTTCCTGAGTCATTTTACCACCTCTAGTCATAACTCTAACAACATTATCATTCTTCTTATTATTTAATTCATTGAGCAAATCATTCTGAGCTTTAAGTACTTGTTCTACTTGAGTGGTAACCATAGAAGCATGTTTACTAATAAGTTTAAGTTCACCTTTAACATTGGCCATATAATCACCCAAGTGTTCAAGCATATCAGCATTGTGTTTCAATTGTCTACCAACATAGGCATTGAAGTTTTCTTGTTTAACCATAAAGTCATCAAACTCATCCAAGCATTGGCTTGCAAACTTAGTAAATGGGATTTCACATTTATTGAATCTATAGAGAGAATTTACCTTTACTACCTATGTCGGGTTATCAAGACCATGTATTTCTTCAACAGGCGGCAAATTAAGACCATGTATTTCTTCAATAGGTGGTAAATTCTTAACATCTTCAGCTTTAATACCTTTTTCTTTCATAGATTTCTTTGCCTCTTGCATATCTTCAAGACTGAGAAATAGAATACCCCTTTTCTTCGGAGTTGGCTTAGGAGTTGGTTTAGGAAGTGTCCAATTATTTTCATTAGTCAACATATTATTCAATAACAATTCAGCTTGATCAATAGTTCTTTCCCTGAAAACACAACCAGCACAACTATCCAGGTTGTCTCTGGAAGCATCGGTTAGTCCATTATAAAAGATATCAAGTATTTCATATTTCTTGAGAGGATGATCAGGAAAAGCATTAAGTAATCGAAGAAGCCCCCCCCCCCCAAGCTTGTGGGAGACTCTCTTCTTCAATTTGCACAAAATTATATATTTCCCTTAAAGCAGCTTGTTTCTTATGAGCGGGGAAATATTTAGCAGAGAATTAATAAATCATATCCTGGGTACTACGCACACAACTAGGATCAAGAGAATTAAACCATGTTTTAGCATCACCCTTTAATGAAAACGGAAACAACTTAAGGATAAAGTAATAGCGAGTTTTCTCATCATGAGTGGACAGGGTGGCTATATCATTTAATTTAGTAAGATGTGCCACAACAGTTTCAGATTCACAGCCATAGAAAGGATCAGATTCAACCAAAGTAATTATCTCAGGATCGACAGAGAAATCATAATCCTTATCAGTAATAAAGATAGGTGAAGTAGCAAAAGCAGGGTCATATTTCATTCTAGCATTCAAAGACTTTTCTTTAAGCTTAGCTAATAATTTCTTAAGATCAGATCTATCATTGCAAGCAAGAAAGTCTCTAGTAGTTTCTTCATCCATAACATAACCCTCAGGAACAACAGGCAATTTATATCTAGGGGGAGAATATTCATCATCACTTTCATCAATAGTATCAGTTTCAACAATTTCATTCTCTCTAGCCCTAGCAAGTTGTTCATCAAGAAATTCACCTAGTGGCACAGTAGTATCAAGCATAGAAGTAGCTTCATCATAAGTATCATGCAAAGCAAAAGTGGCATCATCAATAGCATGCGACCTATCAGAATCAATAGCATGTGTAGGTGTCGCAAGTTTACTCAAAACAGAAGGTGAATCAAGTGCAAAGCTAGATGGCAGTTCCTTACCTCCCCTCCTAGTAGAGGGAGAAATCTTGGTTCTTTGATCTTTCAAGTTCTTCATAGTGATAAGCAGATATAAATCCCAAGTGACTCAAGAATAGAGCTATGCTCCCCGGCAACAGCACCAGAAAATAGTCTTGATAACCCACAAGTATAGGGGATCGCAACAGTTTTCGAGGGTAGAGTATTCAACCCAAATTTATTGATTCGACACAAGGGCAGCCAAAGAATATTCTCCAGTATTAGCAGCTGTGTTGTCAATTCAACCACACCTGGAAACTTAATATCTGCAGCAAAGTGTTTAGTAGCAAGGTAATATGATAATAGTGGTAACAGTAGCAAAGTAATATTTTTGGGTTTTATAGTGATTGTAACAGTAGCAACGAAAAAGTAAATAAGTGAAGAACAATATATGAAAAGCTCGTAGGCATTGTATCGGTGATGGAGAATTATGTCGAATGCGATCGATCATGCAACAGTTATAACATAGGGTGACATAGAACTAGCTCCAGTTCATCAATGTAATGTAGGCATGTATTCCGAATATAGTCATACATGCTTATGGAAAACAACTTGCATGAAATCTTTTGTCCTACCCTCCCGTGGCAGCGGGGTCTTATTGGAAACTAAGGGATATTAAGGCATCCTTTTAATAGAGTACCGGACCAAAGCATTAACACATAGTGAATACATGAACTCCTCAAACTACGGTCATCACCGGTAATGGTCCTGATTATTGTGACTTCGGGGTTAACGGATCATAACACATAATAGGTGACTATAGACTTGCAAGATAGGATCAAGAACTCACATATATTCATGAAATCATAATAGGTTCAGATCTGAAATCATGGAACTCGGGCCCTAGTGACAAGAATTAAGCATAGCAAAGTCATAGCAACATCAATCTCAGAACATAGTGGATACTAGGGATCAAACCCTAACAAAACCAAATCGATTACATGATAAATCTCATCCAACCCATCACCGTCCAGCAATCCTACGATGGAATTACTCACGCACGGTGGTGAGCATCATGAAATTGGTGATGGAGGAAGGTTGATGATGACGATGGCGATGGATTCCCCTCTCTGGAGCCCTAAACGGACTCCAGATCAGCCCTCCCGAGAGAGTTTAGGGCTTGCCGGCGGCTCCGTATCGTAAGACGTGATGAATCCTTCTCTCTGATTTTTTTCTCCCCGAACGTGAATATATAGAGTTGGAGTTGAGGTCGGTGGAGCACCAGGGGGGCCCACGAGGTAGGGGGCGCGCCCAGGGGGGTAGGCGCGCCCCCACCCTCGTGGACAAGTTGTGGGCCCCCTGGCCTTGATTCTTTCGCTAGTATTTTTTATTAATTCCAAAATTAATCTCCGTTGATTTTCAGGTCATTCTGAGAACTTTTATTTCTGCACAAAAATAACACCATGGCAATTCTGCTGAAAACAGCGTCAGTCCGGGTTAGTTCCATTCAAATCATGCAAGTTAGAGTCCAAAACAAGGGCAAAAGTGTTTGCAAAAGTAGATAGGACGGAGACGTATCAGATGTCTAGTTTGTATTGCTTCTGATTATGTTGAATTGCATCTGCGTAGCTTACAACTTATACCTGCAATGATCACTTACCCATAAGACACATTTAACTTGGGACTGTGATGTAGGTTGCATCTTGCATTATCTTCTAGCTTGTACTGCTTCTAATTTCTTGAAATGGCACTTACGACGAGACACTTTTTACCTGATAGAGTGATATTGGTTGCATGTTCATATGGTGCCTAGCTTTTATTTCTTCTAATTTTGTTGAAATGCCTTCCGCTTACTGTTTTTTCATACATATTCCATCCTCCTATCGTACGTGTGAATATGAAACGCTATCTTTTTTTGTATATATTCCATCCTCCTATCCTGCGCTTGCCTTAAGTCAAAGTAGTGTTCGTCTGTATCATGCATCAACCAGTTATGCAGAGCTAATTTTATTCATCTTCTTGTGGTTTTGACTTCATAAGGCAATATCAGAAAATAGGAAGGAAAAGAGTAAGTTAGGGGATGTTGGTGGTCCTCCGCACCGACGCAACTCTCTAGAGTGGCCACTGCTACTGCTAGTCAAGTTGAAGTCCCAAGTCTACATGTTGAGTTCATCTCCCGTACTCCACCATCGCACGTGCTTGCTCTAAGTTGATAGTGTGATAATTGGTTTCATGTTGCATATGTTGTCAGCCTGTATTTCTTCTATTTTGATTAAATTGCACCTGATGACTTTATACGTTATACATGTGCATATGACATGGCGTTCTGTGTGCTAGAATACACTGCATCTATCTATCATACCATGTTCTTACATCAAAGTACTACTGTTGTGTATCCCGCATCAGTCACTCATGATTGGACGCTTTTAACATTGAAGTTTGATAGTGGTTGCATCTTGCATTGATTTCTATGTTGTACTGCTTCTAATTTTTCGAATTGCCACTTATGACAAGACACTTTTAACTTGGCAGAGTAATATTGGTTGCATCTTTCATATGGTGTCTAGCTTGCATCACTTCTATTTTCTTGAAAATCCTTCTGCTTAGTTTACACATCGTAGCTGTGAATATGTCATGCCATCCTGTTTTTCTTACATATTCCATCCTCATACGGTTGTCTTACATTAAAGTATTGCTTGTCTATATCATGCATCAATGAGTTCTAAAGAGCAATTTTATTATTTTGTGTTGTGGGTACGGCTTGACATGGCAAAGTCAAAAAAGAGCAAGGAAAATAATATAGTAGGGAGTGGTGTTACTCGTCGGGAGAAACGGAAAAGGATCTGCCGTCCAGATTCTACTGGTACTTATAGTGCAGTAGAAGGTCCAAGTCCACCGGCTAAATCTACAAACACAGTATCACCTGCTCCACCAGCTGCAGCATCCGCTTCAACTGTACCAGCATCTCAACGAGTTACTCATTCGTTTGCTCCGGAACTGGCCAGTTCCCAAGCTGTCTTCACACCTAACACTACTTTCGAAGCACTGCTGACACAACCTGACTTGGCAAGATCAGATGAACCTCATGAGCATCAACACCAAGACGGTACCTGGCCGAGTCAAGTTGCAGTTGCATGCTCCTTTATATGTACTCTCACAGTTTGATGTACACTAACACTTTCCATATTCGTTGTTGAACTAGCACCACGGCGCAAGCGGAAACAGACATCGGGGATAATGCTTGACAGATTAACAAAATCTAAAGGAGGAAGAATGGAGATCCATTTTGAGGCAGGTTTAAAAAGGCCACGTGATGCTACAGAGTCAGCCAAGTTAGTATCAGAGGAAGTTGTTGCCGTTAGGTGTCATGCACGTATCCTCCCAACGTGGATCCAGTATAGGAATGAGAAAGAAAATACCCAGTTTAACAACTTCCTTGACCATTTATCCATAAGTGATGTTATTCATTACAATTAGTAATATTTTCTTGCTCTGTCCCATACTTTCTAGCTTCCTCCTAATAAGACTCACATTCTTTTTTCAACAGATGAGGTTCAAGTTGGATCCGAAAGATGATGCAACTAAACAAACATGCACTCATGTTTTTTAGTCTGCTCTGCGACAGTATCGATACCACCTTAGAAAATCTCACTTTGAAGGCAGGGCTAACAATGAAATCGCCCAAACATCTCCAGTGGAATATATTACAGATGAAGACTAGACAGGCCTTGTTAAACACTAATGCGATCCAAAGTATCAGGTAGGCTATATGTATTTGATCAGACCACATATTGAACTTGTATTTATGTATGTGCCTTACAAGTGTATCTTCTTGTAGGCTAACTGTTTGAAGAACAAGACCAATCGTTCTAAAGTGAAATTCCAACAGACAACAAGATCTCGTAGCTATATTGCACACTGCAAGGCTCTTGTAAATAGCTTCTACTTCCTTATTTTTTCTGTGCCATATTATCGTATCTATATTGACTTGTTCCAAATACAGAGGAAATCTTGTGCGGACCAAAAAAGCCTGAACCGAATGCAGTGCAAATCTTCAAGGATTGACACACCAGCAAGATGAAGGGCATGAGCACACCAGTTTAAGCCGCTGTTGTAAGTCCTTACTCCTCCTGCCTTTGAACTGATTGGTACTATGATGTGTTCATTTAACTACTTGGTTTGCAGCCAATATCAGTCACTCTGTTCACTTTTATACACAGTTGTCTTAACGTATTATTTCACCTTACATGGTTTAAAAGAGATGAAGGATATTATTTTGGTCTTGATCTGTAATCTAGTTGTTATGTTCACGTGCGCACACAATGATAAAATAGCATGTTTGTTTTATATCTGTTTGCCCATGATATGAATGATGTCATACTATGTTCATCCTACTTTAAACCATGTCTCTTTATCCTTAGATGTCAACGAATGTGAGGAAATAGACAATACAATAGGCATGCTACATGGACATATGTTTCGAAAGTGATTTTATTATGTAGTTGGCACTACAATACATGCTAATGTATCACAGTAGTTCACCAAAATAAGTTATGTATAAACATGTAACCTACTTTGTTTGTTTTTGTCTCATTAGTAACTTATTTGGTACACTAATCTACAAGTTCAAACTTCCAGGAAGCTATGGAACAAATGATTGAACATCCACAACCACCTGAAGGTCACGAGGCTACCACAGGCACAATGTCACCTGTTGCTGCAGTGCGTCAGTATCTCTCCACAAACAGTGCAAAAAGCACCTTCCTGTGTAATTCTGGGTTGGTTGTCAAGGTAACCTCGTCCAAATCACCTAATGAACAAAATCTTCCTGCTAGACAGAGTGATATATCTGTGCTCCAGACACAAGTCCAATCCCTAATGGACGTAGTTTTGGAAACAAGAATAGTGGTTGACAAATGTCGTCAAGATATGAATGGTTTTGAAACCAGACTATCAGATATTCGCTTCGTTGTTCAAGAGCAATGGCAGAAAAAAGGTGAAGATCGTGCTGCTCCATCAGATTCTACAGCCTAAAACATTAGCACTCAGGTCACATGATCTATGCGTCTATATATCTGATGGTGCTTTTATCTGCAAGGACTGTAAACTTTATGCCAACAGGCCTTTTGTTGTATGGTTGGAATTTATTTTGTTGTGATACAGCATTTATGATGCTGCCAAAGGCTGCAGTAATTACGACGCTATTTTTGTATAGTGTAGGTTTATCTTAGTAATGTATTCGGCCGAAAGCTTCGTAGGAGCCCAACATGCCAACATTCGTCGGGCCCATTCCAATTGAGCCAAAAACGATTATGAGCCGAAATTTGCATGTAGCCCACTAAAAATATCTGGGCCTAAATCAACATAAGTTTTCATATTTTTCTGGTAGGCCTGTGCCCATAGTGGGCCTTTAACAAGCCTAAACATAATTTGGGCCCTCTGTAACAATAGGCCGTTTACAGGTGTAAATATCTCGAGCCCATAAAAAACATGGGCCTTTAATAGACCAAAAGTGAGATTGGGCCCTGATTGTGCCAAATAACCCACTGGTCTTAGCAGGCCGAAATGGTGGCCCATTTACAATGCAAATCTTTCACAGGCCGGAATTCAGACAGGCCGTAAATGCACCGACCTAATACACGGGCCTTTAACAGGCCGGAAGTTCGGTCGGGCTAGATTATTGTCATTTTTATATGGGTCGTTGATGGGCCCGATGTGACGTTGGGACACATATGGCCCATGGATTTCGTCCGACGTTAACAGGCCGAAAATCACAACAGGCCGAAAGTGGCCCAAATTTATAGTGGGCCTCTAACAGGCGAATGTCAGACATGGTCGAATATGACCCAAATCCTTCACAGTTGTTTATGGGCCGAAAGTTTCAATGGTTTGTAAATGGGCCCAAATGAAGCAGGACCTTTAACAGGCTAGAAATACACCAGGCCGTAATTTGGCCCATATACTTAGCGGACTGTTAACGGGCCAGAAGTGACCATGGGCCGCGATGATGACAAGTTTAGGACAGTCCGTTGGCGGGCCGATTTGACACTAGCCGTATGGGCCTTAACTGAGAATGTTGGGCCTTTAGCTAGGCCGGCCCATTATGGTCTGCAAAATCTTGTGGGCCTTTAGCTGGGCTGGCCCATTGTGGTTCGCTAAATCTTGTGGGCCTTTAGCTGGGCCGGCCCATTATGGTCTGCAAAAGCTTGTGGGCCTTTAGTTGGGCCGGCCCATTTAAACTTTATGGGCCACTTTTGGGCCCGTCCATGTGTCAACATATCATAGGCCCATCTCGACCGTTGGATGAGTGACACATGTGCCAACGCGGAGCTGACGCATGGTTCCGTCAGCCAATGAGAATTTTACACGTGGAAAATCGGCATTGGTCGTGGCTGTTAGTGGGTTATTGGATCCAAAACTGGGCCCAATAGCTTAACAGTGTCCCGTTGTGGTGGATGCCACGTGTCGATCACCCTTGATAAAAGCACTTCTATGACGCACGATTTATCGTCATGGAAGTGGACCCTTCCATAATGATAATTTTGGTAATGTCATGGAACACTTCTACGACAGCACAGGTATGACTATCTTCATTCCGTCATAAATTTGTCATGGATGTACATGCATGATAGAAAATGTGACCTACTGTGACAAACACGTATCATCACGGAAGTGTATTTTTTTTTGTAGTGTACCCAGATTTTCTTTGTGGAAGACCCCTTGCATAAGAACGGCCATTTAGTGATGCATGGGAACAGAAGGGTATTGGGTGTCGACGATGTTACCGATCAGGATGAGTACGATGAATTTGATGAGTTGTCAGCCAAGGGGTCGCGCACCAGTGCAACAGAGAAGCGTAAAATCATCAAAAAAAACCAAGTTCATTCGGGGTCAACTTAATGAACCCAGTTCCCCCATGTACATGGGAATTAAGTCGTAAGACTGGTCTTTATGCCTACCCTGCAACTTAATTCGTTCAATTTAGAACTGTCGTGTGTACTGAATTTTTGAGTTATGCCCGGTTTTCTGTTGATGTAAGAACCATTAATATGTTGACCTTGATATGATGTCAGCTCAGGCAATGAATATGAACTATTTTTTGTTGTTATTATTATTATTATATCATAGAGGTAGCACACTCAATCGATCTCACTATAGTATGTGTGAACAAAAATATGCAATCTGGTTTGCAAATAGCATACGGTTCGTTGATGAAAGCCGTGTGCCAGCCAAACCCCGCCACCCCGCCCACGATCTGAGTCATGCTTTTTGATTGGCCAAAACCCAAACCCCACGGATCGTACGTCTGCATCATTGGATGCTCCCAGATCGAACGGCGATCCTCATCCCTTTCGACAGCACATGCGGTTCCGTTTGTAATTTTATTTTTTATGCATAAAATGCACGTTAATCTCAAAAAATGTCTTAAATATAGCTAACAATACCTGAAATGTGCCTGAAAATCAAACCCGTGGTATAATGGTAATTGCGTACCGTGGAATTTTTTATGAGGCCAAACGATGAAGTCACCGACCATAGGAGTTTGAATTGACATGTCTCCTTTTGGAAAACCATGATCCTTCATGTGAGATGCTCTGGTTTGGAAGGAGCGGTCATCAAAACTTGTCCCAAACTTCACCAATTTTTTTCCACGGGGTCGTGAGAGCACGCCACAGGCACACATCAATTTTGATGATGTCCGAACTCCATCTAAATTTTCTATAATTAAAATACCAAGTAGGCATACGCCAGTGGCCGCACCTCGCAGCCGAAATGTTTGATACTTCTCCCCGCTTCTCGAACAAATGGATGAAAACTCACAAAGCGATGCAGAAATGATTTGTACACCTTTGCTAGGCTGATAGTAAAGGGGTATCATAGCTAGTATCATGCATGCCAACTAGGCAATTTTGATGAGTTGTCATAGAATTAATTAAATGAAGAAATAGAGGGTTAAGTCATATCATGAAACTATATCATAATAAATGTTATGTTACTATGTGTCATGCATGACAATATAAATAAAGTACTACATATGATACTAGCTACTCTATGATACTATGCATTAGAGCAAGTAAGTACACAATAGAGTGACATAAGACTAGCGACAATGGGTAGTAACATAGAATGTTACTGGTCTATGTTACTACCTCTATAGTGGGGAGTAACATATGTGTAGTAACATGCAACACGTCATTTATTAGGCTATAGACTCATCTTGCCTTGAGATGTGTGATGTTACTCAGACTAGCCACAATGGGTAGTAACATAGACTAGTAACATGCCCATGTGTTACTAGTCTATGTTACTACCTCTATGGTGGGGAGTAACATATATGTGTGGTAACATGCAACAATTCATTTATTAGGCTATAGACACATCTTGCCTTGATATGTACACGTGATGTTACTCATACTACTAGTAACTAGCTATGTTACTACTTTCCTCTCTTTCTTCATTTATTGCTTGCCACATTATCTACTTAATTTATCTAGATATGTGTGATGTTACTACCTATGTTACTCCCATTGTGGGTAGTCTCATACTATAGTAAGACTATACCCACAGTGGGAGTAACATAGGTAGTAACATCACACATATCCACTTTCCTCCATTTCTTCATATATTGCTTGCCACATCATCTATTTTATATAGATATGTGTGATATTACTACCTATGTTACTCCCACTGTGGGTAGTATGGCTATAAGGAATAGAATAATATATATGTGCTTATTAGTTGGAGGAAAGAGAAGAGAAGCGGGCTCTTGGTTAGTAGAGCCAGCTGCAACATGAGACCCAAGACACTTTGTGAGGATGTAAGGTGGGCCAACTATTGATAAACTAGTACGTATATAAAACTTATTATTGTACATGCCCGCTAAGAGGTTGGTTGTATATTACATGGTAACTTCTTATAGCCGACCCTTGGCTGTATTATTAACCATGCATGCTCTTAGTGAGGTAGCTAGTATATCATAGACAACTAGCTAGTATCAGACTAGCCACAGTGGGAGTAACTTCAGCAGTAACACCGACTCCAACTCAGCAAACTTGCTTATGTAGCAATAAGTTAATGAGGAGAGAGATAGTTTCAGTAACTTAGCTAGTTACTGTAGCATCACATGTCCCAATGCAATATGAGTCTGTAACCTAAGAAATGAAGCTTTCATGACACTACACTTATGTTACTACCCACTATGAAGGTAGTAACATATATAGTCTAGGGATATGTGTATGTTATTAGTGTACTACTATCCATTGTGGCTAGTCTCATACTCCCTCCTTTCCGGTTTAGGATGGTTGTAATGGTATTATCATAAGCGGTATCATGCATGCCAACTAGACTTTCTGGATGATGTGGCACACAAGAGAGGATGTGGTATCATATCATGATACCGTGTCATATTAAATGTTGTACTACTACTTTGTGTGATGCATGACAATTAGTCAGGCAACCTAAGATGTTAACTTATGATACTATGCATTACGGACAAAGTATCCTAGCTACACTATCATATATATGCATGCGTGATACTACTAGTATATATATAATACTCCCCATTACAACCAGCCTTATCGGGCTCAATTCATAAATACAGTCATCTATGATATATACTCCCACCGTAAACTAATATAAGAGCGTTTAGGTCACTATTTAGTAATCTAAACGCTCTTATATTAGTTTACAGAGGGAGCTACTACTACTCTATGATAATATATATGCACTATGAAGGTACGTACGTAGTATCATACACTAGTATCATATGCATGATACTATATATATAGTATATGATACTCCCCACTATATAAGGCTGGCCATAGTGGCCGACGATGTCATGCACTCAGAAATAGCAAGTATGCTGATGTGGCAAAGAATTAAATACATATATATATAAATAGGGTTAGAGTAACATATAGTAGGTAGATACCGTGTCATGTTAAATGTGATGCTAATTTGTGTCATGCATGGCAATAGATATGATCTATATATGATACTATACTCTATGTATTATACTATGCGCTATAATTAATTAAAGGTAGTATCATACACTAGTATCATATGTACTGTATATTCATGATACTAGTATATGACACTCTCCACCATACTCATGATTTCTTACCATGGAAAAAAATTGGAGGCGAAACAATGAACTCATGTTTTCATTTGAACAAAAATATGATGTTAGGTAATGTAAATGTTTTCAAAGAGCACACGGTTCACTCACGAAAGCCGTGTGTCCACTAAACTGTGGCCGATGCACCCACCCCCCCCCCACCCCTCTGCCACGCGCGCGATCTGAGCCGTGCGTTCTGATTGGCCAGAACCCAAACCCCATGGATCGTACGTCTACACCGTTGAAAGTGCGTTATATCGACTAGAGGGGGGTGAATAGGCGATTTTTATGAAAGTCTTCAAAACATGGGAGTTTTGAAGACAAACGATAGAAATGAACCTATAACCATGTAGCGGAAGGTAAACTACCCTAGACAAGCCATAGTCAAGTATTCAATGAAGTGAAAGCACAAAGACTAACAGCAGCTAGGCAGTACGGATCAGGATGGAAGATAATATGAAACCAATCTGAACAAACAGTCACACAGTGAAGACAAATGGACAATGCAAATAGGCAATGACTTCACAAGGACCAACTGTAAATAAAGAGATGGGAAGGATAGAACCAGTGAGCTTGGTGAAGAAAAAGGTTTGGTAGACCAGTTCCAACTGCAGTGACAGTTGTACGTCTGGTTAGGGTGGCTAGGTATTTAAACCTGAGGACACACAGTCCCGGACACCCAGTCTTGAACACGCAGCTCAGGACACTCAGTCCTCACCGTATTCCCCTTGAGCTAAGGTCACACAAACCTTGCCCAATCACTCTGGTAGTCTTCAAGGTATACTTCCAAACCTTCATAGACTTCGTTCACCGGCGATCCACAATGACTCTTAGATGCTCAGAACGCGATGCCTAATCGGCTGGAGGATTCACAGTCCTCAAGTGTAATAAGTCTTCAGATCACACAGACAGGAAGACTTCAGTGATGCCTAACACTCTTTGGCTCTGGGTGCTTTATCCTCGCAAGGAATTCTCTCTCAAAGGCTTCGAGGTGGGTTGCTCTCAAACGACAAAAGCCGTACTCTAACTCTGAGCAGCCAACCGTTTATGGTTGTAGGGGGTGGGCTATTTATAGCCACTGGGCAACTCGACCTGGTTTGTTCGAAATGACCCTTGGTCACTAAGGAACTGACACATGTTCCAACAGTCAGATTTCAAACACACACGGCAACTTTACTTGGACTACAAGCAAAGCTAACTTATCCAACTCTGGACAAGATTTGCTCTCATAGTCTTCACTTGAAGACATAGGATTTTGGTTAAGCATCACTTCAGTCATTCTGACTGGTTCTCTTGGACCCCACTTAACAGTACGGTGGTTCCTATGACTCAACAAAGAAAAACACAGAACGACAAAACTGCTAAGTCTTCGCGCTCGATAGTCTTCACGTGATGTCTTCTCTTATCATAGTCTTCAATGTGAATGTCTTCACATACCACCTCTGACTTCAATGTCTTCATACATTTTTAGGTGTCATCTCTGGTAGGAAAACCGAATCAATGAGGGACTTCTACCTGTGTTATCCTGCAATTCTCAGAAACACATTAGTCCCTCAACTAGGTTTGTCATCAATACTCCAAAACCAACTAGGGGTGGCACTAGATGCACTTACAATCTCCCCCTTTTTGGTGATTGATGACAAACTAGTTTAAGTTTTCAATGGGGAATATAAGATATGAGATTGTAAAGGATAGGGGATTGTCTTCATAAGTTGCAAGGGCTCCCCCTGAAGATGTGCATATAAGTAATTTGCTTTTGGAATGCAAATGCACGTGGCAGGTTGTACTTGTGGAGATCCTCTTCAACTTATGATGACAATTCATTATGCAAGATATGACGTGATGAAGATGATGATATGCATAATGAAAAATGGACGTCTGCAAAATGATCTAAGTGCGGAATTTATCGTCGCACATGCGGAATTTATCATCGCATCATAGAATAGCAAATAAGTAGCAGACGACCATCGAGTTTGAGTGTTACAACTCAAAGAACCAAATGTATCAAGACACGAGAGTTGTAAACACTAGGCAAAATATAAAACTACCGCCCATATGAACCCACTTGAAGACTATCAAACTCATATGCTTCTCCCCCTTTTGTCAGTAAGGACCAAAAAGGTTTGAAGACATAGAGCACCTACTCGTCCCCGTGAGGAGTTGGTGAAGCAGCAGGGTCTTCGGTGTTGGTTGGCGGTGCAGACGAACTCGGTGCAGTGTTGATTCGCGCTGAAGGTGGTGAAGTAGCATCGTCTTCATCATCGATGACACGTGCATTCACTATTGCAGCAGAGGAGGAGAACTCGGAGTCTTCAAGAGACGGAGTACGCCGCAGCACAGTCCTTCTTGGAGGTGTTGAGTCAAACTTGAAGCATTCAGAGAAGCCATCCTCTTGAAGATCATCTCCAGAACACATAAGCGTCAGCCCTTTCCATGTACGCCGACAAGTTTCATGGGCAACAAAGGCATTCTTGGTGGCAAGGTTGTGAATCTTGTTTACGTCCACCAAGAGGCTTTGCATTTGGCGCTTCAGCTAGTCATGATTCTTATCCTGTTTCTGATGAAGGGCAACCAGAAGTTCTCGGTCGTTGAGAACACGAGATCGCTTCTTGGGCCGTTGGGCAATGGTGCTTTCAGTTGCTTCAGTGAGGGCACGATGAGGTGCACGGGTAGTACGAGCCAGAGGATAAACACGAGCGACTGCTAGATCTCCGTCAATGTGTTGTGAGAAACTTTGCTTATCAGCATTCTGAAGACTAAGGGGCTCCTTGGCAGGCTCTGGATAGATGGCTTCAACTGACATATCAACGTCAGGCATAAAGATCCGATGATTGCGAGCAGAGGGCTGATAGGTGACAGCTGAGTGTAGTTTGATCAGCCGCATAATCCATGGAGCGTAAAACTTCAAGCCAAAGAGATCAGATCCTGATGCAGCAAGTTAGCGGATGAAGAAGTCTTGTGCATTGAAGCATTTGCCGTGAAGAATATGGAAGACCAAAGTCTTCATTGCACCTTCCAGCTTTGCATGTGGAGAATGTCCTTTGATGGGCCAGAGAGTTCGCCTTATAATGTGATAGATAGTGTGTGGCAGATACTCAAGGTCTTCAACAAAGAACTCCTTAGGATATGCAGCATCTGGAGGCAAAGGCTTCATCATGCTAAGCATCTGACTCATGTTTGGTTCAGGCTTGTGAAAAATGCTCTCCATAGCTACATTGTGAAGCTGACAACCAGGTTCATAAAGATCTCCTGGAGTGGGCAGACCAGTGAGCTCAATGATATCAAAGGCTTTGGCTTCGTGATGAACATTGCCTGTCATCCACTCAAGGACCCAAGTCTTCGGATCTCTGTTCTAGCCATGAATATGAAGAGTGGCATAGAATTGGAGCAGCAATTCTTCGTTCTAGTGCTCCTTGTCAATGACGAACGGCAACAATCCAGACTCTCTGAAGCAATCCAGAGCTTCTTCCAAACAAGGCAGACCAATTATGGCTTCAGTGTCAAGACGCATATGTGGGAAAATGTGACCTTGATTGTACAGAATGCATGAGTAATAACTACGCTGCTGATAGCTCCAGAACTGATCAGAAGATATTCTTGCCTTGGTGTAGGGGTTCTTGGCGCTATCAAAGAAGGTGTTGTGTGCCTTGAAGCCATTGATATTAAAAGATCCGGGCGCAGATGCAGTACCTGGAAACCTGGGCAACCTTGGCATTGGCTTCTGAACCTAAGGCCTGTGCTCAACGTGATAGTCAAACTGAGGACCAGCAGCAGGCGGAGGAGTCAGAAAAGGCCATTTGATAGTGATAAGTTGGCCATAGTTGAATGCTTGCTCGATAGTGTGTGGCCTTGGTGGCGGAACAGGAGTAGTGGCATTAATAGAGGCGTCAGGCTACACATCTGTTGCAGGTGCATCATTGGCTTCATTGGCCTCTGGCACAATGTTAGGTGTAGGCTCCATAGTGTGTTTAGCCATGACCACGTCATTGGCTTCAGTGGTGTTAGTGGTGGCAGCCTCAGGATTCTCAACCTCCACTTCAGAAGCTGGAGGGTCGGTCACGTTCTCCTTGAGAACAACATCTTGGTGAGACGTGGGTGTAGCAACTCTTGGGGTTTCTTCTTCATCGGCTGATGCAGTCGGAACATCTTCAGCCATTTTGGCTTCGGATTCAGACACGTGCATTATGGAAGTGACTTGGGGCCTTGGTCCTTTGCGAAGCCTGCGTAATACGGGCGACGCTTGTGGAGATGGAGTGTGCTGGGCCTCACAGTCATCATCATCTTGCACTGTTGGGGTAGCTTGCGGTTGGGGAGAGCTTGGAGTGTCTTGTCTCTGTGGGTGATCAGCCCACGATGCATCCTGAGCAGTTGGCGTCAGAGGACGACCAATGCTGATGAGTTCGCTGTGCGCGAGCACAGGCGATGATACCAGTTGGTGCTCGATCTGAGAAAGGACTTCATCATCTTCAACATTGTCATGGTGACCAATGTCTTCAGCAGCGGTGGGGTCAACTGCTGGAATGTCTTCAGCTTCAGGAGCCTCTGTGGAAGCAGGCTCATGAACTACTATCCGTCGTTCTTGATGCGAGGAATCAGGGCGAGCAACAGAGATGGGTTCTACAACAAGGGGCTCTGTGGGAGCAGCCCGATCTTTCTTGGTTCTGCGCTTCTTCTTGGAGGGAGCGACATCAGAAGCATCAGGATTTTTCCTCTTTCTGGCTTCAGCCTCGGCAGTCCTCATCTTCTTCAGTTCTGAAGCGGTTGACCGGACCTTTTGCTTCAAGCCAGTCATGCTGCTTGGAAAGACTATGCGTGGCTCTTCCCGCCTTGAAGGTGCAGATTGGTCTGTTGATGGCTTCTTCTTCTTTGCAGCCATTCTTGGGTCGATGCCAGGACGACCAAGAGCCTTGCGCTTCTCAGCCTCATTGTAGGCTTGCAGACACTTGTCAGCCAGGCTCTTCATGCGCTCACGAGAACCTTTAGCTTCTTCACGCTTCTCAAGAAAGGCTTCCTTGAGCTCGTGCAGCATAATCTTGAAGTTTTTCACATCTTGCACGCTGAGCTTGGCCATGTGCTTCTTGAACTGAGCTTTCTCATAGTCGATCTTTTTCTTCATTTCAACGATGCGCTGAGCTAGAGCTAGCTCAGAAGCAATGGCGCCAGTGAAGGCGACACTGAGGCCAATTGGAAGTTGCAGATCTTCAAAGCTGAGGTTGGGCGTGTCAAACCACTCATCAATGAAGTTATGGATGATTGCCACATCAAAGAGAGGCAAATCATTGAAGATCTCTGCTTCTTCCTTGCTCTTGATCAGTTGCTCAAGAGCGTCATCTGCAAGATCTTCATCGCTGGA
>NC_041380.1:331265370-331267386 GCF_002162155.2 Triticum dicoccoides | reverse complement strand
GGAAGTTGCAGATCTTCAAAGCTGAGGTTGGGCGTGTCAAACCACTCATCAATGAAGTTATGGATGATTGCCACATCAAAGAGAGGCAAATCATTGAAGATCTCTGCTTCTTCCTTGCTCTTGATCAGTTGCTCAAGAGTGTCATCTGCAAGATCTTCATCGTTGGACAAATCAATGGCGTCATTGCACAGAATAGCAGCAGCAGTCAGTGCCTGATCAGTACTCTTTCTCATCTCAGTCTTCTTGGAGATACGTGATAGATCTTCAGACTGCACACTGTCTTCAGGAGGTGCAGTAGCCAGTGGCTTCGCACATGAAGCTTTTGGAGGAGCAGCTGACTTTGAAGCTTTAGCCTTCTTCTGCTTCTGCGGCTTTGTAGTAGGAGCTGGGGCTTCATCAGTGTCGGCATCATCATCAGAATGATCCACTTTGGCACCTTGAACAGAAATGTGAGTGATAAGGCCATCAAGGTTGTAGAAAGGTCCGATGATATTGGGTTCAGCATCGCGTGTGTTTGCGTGCTGGAAGTTGCGCTTGAAGAGATTATCATCACGACACCAGAGCAGTGATGATGGGTCGGCATTTTCAGGCTGTGGTCCACGGACCATACAAGGATAGAAACCCTGAGCAATAGCTTCAGCTCTGGTCTTGGGTGGAAGGCTTCGGAAGAGAATGTCACTCCAAGGACTCTTGATGGAATTCTTCTCAGCATACTCCTGGGTCACAAACTTGTATTTAAACCATTGTTCGGCCCAATATCTTCGAACCCATTGGATTCGTGTCTTGCGCTGATTGTAATCCTCTTTGGGATCTATCTTGTACAGCTCTGAGAGGTCATTAGGCAGATCTCTTGATGTTCCCCCTCAACGCTGTCTGCCACCCTTCCTTGCTGATTTCTCTGTAGCCATGAACTTTAAACTGAAAGGCTTCAAAGGCTTCCGCTTTCTGGTCAAACAGGAACTGGCTTCGGGAGAGTTAATGTGATGATGTAAGAATTCTGCAAACGAATGCAGACTATGAGAACCAAGGGATTCTCACACGGACATGTACCTGTGACAGCATTAAGGTGCGAGGGAAGGGGAAGAGGTCATATGCATTCTCAGAAGATTTTGAAGATAAATCAGTTTAGAAGACATTGACCTCATAGTGCGAAGACATTCACTCATAGATAGAGAGTTGGTTCCAGATTTGTACGAATCCATGAATAAGTACAAGTGAGGAATCTAACTACTTTGTGAAGCATAAGTGAACATACTAGGCATATTATGAGATGCAGTATGAAATAGATCCAACTTGTGTGAACAGAAACTGCTTGTGGTAGAAAGTGATGAATCTATAGGATCAAAGGGGCCATAAAAAGGAAGTTTTATTTACCACACGAAGAACTGCTAGACGGAGTGGGAGAGGAGGCCGAGCAGTTCGATCGTCTGTGCCCTAACTTGGCGATGGAGGACACCTACGGCAACGGCGGAGAAGACGATGTCCGCGGCCGGCGTGAAGACGGCGTCGGTGAGGTCGCGGCAGCTAAGCGCTTCGTTGCCGGCGTCGTCGAGGGCTAGCGGTGGCGCTAGGGTTTGTGCGAGAGTGGAAGAAATGATAATGACTGTGGTGAGGCGTGTATTTATAGGGACAGGGACGGCACAGTGTTATTACACAGGTGCCCCTGGCGATTCACATCTGAAGGGCACGTGGTTGTCATGCAACATATCGGAGGTTGTTCCAGGTTCCCACGCTAGCCTGGATTGTCGGGTGGTCGTTCCCACTTCTTCGGGTTTCAGGTGAAAGGATTTAGCATTGAAAACAGACTTAATGTTTGTCTCTGTATCTTCTGCTGACAAGGACGCAGAGAAGATATTCAACAGTCTCAATAGAATGCATATGATTTGGAGAGATAGAGTTTGAGATAGAAAGCATAGAGAGGTTAGGGTCTGATCACATTCACTTAGTTCAAAAGATTCAACAAGAAGACATAGCTATAAGTGAATGCTGTAGAGGACAGAACACTAGTGTATATAT